>NC_052153.1:37555468-37860367 GCF_902713615.1 Scyliorhinus canicula
TCAAATTCTGTACTGCTGACTCTACTTTTACTGTATACCAGGGGGGAAAATGCTATCAGCTGCTTTTGAGAGCTGCAATCTTTCCCGAAAGAAGATTTAAAGGCAGGTAGCGCAGTTCACTGATAAATACTTCCCATTTACTATTTATGTTCACTGTCAAGGAAATTAATGTCAGGCATATTGCCGGCACTATTTCCTTTTCAATAATGTATCTCGGAAAACATGATATTGTAAAGTTAAGATTCATACAGGAATGGGCAGTGAAATTCAATTAATTTTGTTCAAATTTTAAATGCATTTGAATAGCCGTGGGCAATTTTGAGTCTTTAATTTGCCCATTAAAAATGTTTAAAATAGCAATTTACCGAAAATTTTACAAAATCAAATGTGCAGAATTGGAATTTTATCATATGTTACATCACCAATTTGTGGCACCTAAATTTTTTTAATAGTTTCCGTGAGGCTGTTAACCAGCCATTGGAGAATACACAATCGCTGTGGAATATTTTCTGTTCACTGCTGATCGGAAATATCATTCACACATCATTCCATCACTCTGCATATTGTAACGAAATAGACTAGATTAAATGATACAGGGTTATCCCTTGTGGATTAGGTCACAAATTGAAGGAATAAAATTTGTCTCTTGTAACTTATCTGCTTGTCTGCCATTTTCAATGTTTCCATCTTTCTCTCTCTCTCATCTTTATTTCTCACTCTCACTCAAGTTTCTCTCCTGCACACAGCCAATAAGAAATAAAACAATTGGCTTCTCCTGTAAATTCTGTACAGTTAGTATCCTAACAGATTACATATTGTGGATCAAAGAAAATGCTGTGATACTATGAAAGCTACTGGGTTGGATTCACTGATTGAGAGACAAAGTGCTGACTCCGAGACTGAATCAAAGGTGTTCTACGGTCCCGGCAATGGCGCCAGTCCCAGAGCAATTCAGGACATGTTAATGGACTAGCACCAGGGCCATGTGGAACTCCAACATTGTGCGATTCCAACTCATGCCAGATTCGGATTTGGATTCGGTGTGGTCAGGATTGGCACCAGAGTGCCTGACAAGCTGGAGCTGCATTTATATATATATATATATATATATATATATATATGCACAGCACTCTCCACGCATTCTCATTCCAGCCAAGAAGATATCACCCCGGAGAGCAACCCCAAAACAGCCAAGAAGATATCACCCCGGAGAGCAACCCCAAAATTCGCTGAAGCAGAGCTGGCGACACTGTTGAATGCCTTGGAGGAGAGGCAGGACACCCTGTTGCCTGGGGTGGGTAGGCGACTACCACCCGGAGATGTCAATTGGGCCTGGCGCAGGTGGCAGTGGCTGTGAGCGCCATGGGCTCGGCTACCAGGACTGGGCAGTACTGCAGGAAATAGCTGCCCGACCTCCTCAGGGTGTCCAGGGTGTGTCACCACCATCACCGTGCCCCTGGCACCAACCCTTACACTATAACTCCCCTCCCACACCCATCACCCTTTGCACAACCAGATGCGGCCCCCTCCGAGCGGACCAGTCAACAACGCTAGATGAGGATGGACAAACCCCAGGGCAGTCAGCATGAATGACCACCATGGCACCAATCCCATCCCACACAGTCAAACCCCACCCGCCAGCAGGCTGCTCACACCCCACCCTGCACCACATGCCAACACCCATGCTGCCCGAAATGACTGGGTGACCTGCACCCACATGCCACTCGCCATGTGCGGACCCTCTGCGCTGCTCGTGTCTGAATGTCTCACACTCTGCATTATCTGTCCCGTGAGGAGAATGTAGCCCACAACCACAGGGAGGCGGAGAAAAGTGGATGAGGCCCCCTGGACATGCGACACCTCACCGTCGCAGTGCAGAGGGCGTTGCACCTGGACGGCAGGATTGGAGGGTGGGCAGTCGCCGAGGTGGAGGTCAGCATCGGAGACCCAAGTGAGCCCCCAACGAATTGTGATTTCCTTATGGTAGCCCTCCCCCAACCACACCTACCTGCGGTTTAACCATACATCTTGTCTTACTTGTCTTGCAGGATCATCTGGAGGTGGGGCAGATCCATCTGGGGTTCCTCGCCCACCGCGGCAACCCCGAGATTCACCCGGTGGCAAGCCAGGACCTGCTGGTGACCTGCACCCTCGCTACAAACCCGCAATACCCCAGAGCACAAGACCGGGGCCGACACCAACTTTTCGTCACTGCTTTCACCAACACCCTCCACTATCCCAGAGACACTCATAAGAACATAAGAACTAGGCGCAGGAGTAGGCCATCTGGCCCCTCGAGCCTGCTCCGCCATTCAATGAAATCATGGCTGATCTTTTGTGGACTCAGCTCCACTTTCCGGCCCGAACACCATAGCCCTTAATCCCTTTATTCTTCAAAAAACTATCTATCTTTACCTGAAAAACATTTAATGAAGGAGCCTCAACTGCTTCACTGGGCAAGGAATTCCATAGGTTCACAACCCCTTGGGTGAAGAAGTTCCTCCTAAACTCAGACCTAAATCTACTTCCCCTTATTTTGAGGCTATGTCCCCTAGTTCTGCTTTCACCCACCAGTGGAAACAACCTGCCCGCATCTATCCTATCTATTCCCTTCATAATTTTATATGTTTCTATAAGATCCCCCGCATCCTTCTAAATTCCAATGAGTACAGTCCCAGTCTACTCAACCTCTCCTCGTAATCCAACCCCTTCAGCTCTGGGATTAATCTAGTGAATCTTCTCTGCACACCATCCAGTGTCAGTACGTCCTCTCTCAAGTAAGGAGACCAAAACTGGACACAATAATCCAGGTGTGGCCTCACTAACACCTTCTACAATTGCAACATAACCTCCCTAGTCTTAAACTCCATCCCTCTAGCAATGAAGGACAAAATTCCATTTGCCTTCTTAATCACCTGTTGCACCTGTAAACCAACGTTCTGTGACTCATGCACTAGCACACCCAGGTCTCTCTGCACAGCAGCATGCTTTAATATTTTATTGTTTAAATAATAATCCCGTTTCCTGTTATTCCTACCAAAATGGATAACCTCACATTTGTCAACATTGTATTCCATCTGCCAGACCCTAGCCCATTCACATTGGTTGGACATGGTAGTGAATCAGCTCCTGGGAAACTACCTGGTGCACAATGCACACGTGCTCCAGTGCATCAGGTGGAGTTGGAATACCCTTGGTGCCGGTTGGTCAGAGGACGGTCGACCCCCGGGACAAGCTGCCATCCACCTGGGCCTAGGGCTTCTGGAAAGGACATTAATGTTAGACGTGCTGGCGCAGAGCTGGGGCCTACATGAGGTGCCTGCTGCCAGTATACCACCCAGTGCCAACAGGTGCAGTCAAGGAGACCAACTGCCTGCATCGGCAAGAGGCTGTGCCAACCATGCGTGCCACCCAGCCAACAGCACACAAGTGGCATCTGCGGTGGAGGCCTTGGGTGTGAAGGTATCGGCCATGGTGGCCAAGGCCTGGGGCTCTTGGTGCAGGAGGTGACGGAGGCACAGGACAGGTGGCCATGTCACAGGCAGCCATGTACCAGAGCAACATGGACATTACAGCTCCCAGTCACAACGGGTCATGGTTGTAGGCATTGAGGGCATCGGCCTGGCTGAACTGAGCCAGTCCAAGAGGACCTGGTACGGTCCCTGAGTGAGCTACTACTGTCCCTGTGCTCCATGGCCAAGAGCATGGAGACCCCAGTGGAGAGGAGAGCGGGCCTCCTGGTTTGGCAGCGCCATGTGATGGTGGAGCCTCCAGAGCTTGCTCATGGCACACCCCTATCCCAAGGAGTACCCGAGGGAGGAAGAACTGGCCTGAGTTGGTGACTCCCGCAGGGGAGGTGCTGGAACACTGCAGCACCTCCGAATGCCCCAGAACTGCCCCTGATTCAACCGATGGGCAGCAGGTTGCCTCCACTTCCAATGTACCACTTGGAGCATCAGGGCACGGAAGTTTTGAAAGTTATACATCAGTTATGTTGGCACGGGTGAAGCACACGGGTTAGTGTTAGTGGCTAGTGCACAATACTTGTATATTTCACAATAAACACTTGTTCACCAACATTTCGAACGGCCTCGGTCCTCTGTATGGAGGGTGTGAGGGATGGGCTGGGTGCAGAGAGTGTGCCAGGAAGGGGAGGGGGGCACAGGTGTTGGAGGTGGACATGGGTCAGGGCCCCCTGGGCAGTTGGAGACCATCCCTGGGGTGCCCTTGGAGACAGCAGAGGTGGGAGCCAATGTGTCACCGAGGGCAAGAGTCAGACCTCGCCAAATCATTCGGAGCACCAGAGCTCATCACAAAGCATTCCGTTGAGCGCCTGGCACCAACCTCGATTTTCGGCAGGTGCACGATTCTCCGCTCGATTGCCCACTGTGTCTCATTCTGTGACGTGATGTTTTTGAAATTTAATGTTATTGTGGTATATTAGCATAGCCACATTCTGACCGATGGGGCTGAATTTAATGGCTGCGGCATTGGCGCCATTTACCAGCCAAAAAACCGCAACCATCCCCGATGGGTTTACATGCCTATTAGAAACTTAACTGGCTGCCACCAAGATTCCAAACCTTTAAAGGAAAAAACTCACACCTCTTAGAATTTCTGTTCAATTAGATGGCTAACAGCTCTTCAGACCCAGCAGTGCCACCGGGAGCAGTGGCCACTGCTGGGATTGCAGCAGGCCTTGGATCAGAAGCATTGTTGGAGACCTAGAAGTGGGGTGACGGATGTGGGGGGGGTAGGGGGGGGGGGTGAGTGTGAAGGGTAGTGGGGAAGTGGATGGGCACATTAAGTGGAGAAGACCTTTCTGCTGGTGGGGCCCTCCATGGGGCAAAGAGTGCCCAATTAGGAGGACCCTCCTGAGATGGCAGGCCAGGCACCAGGGTATATCTTAAATCTGTTACCTTACATATTTAATACTTTATTGACAGTAAACATAAGATTTATTATTATATGGCTAGAGTAATAGAAATTTGGAGCACTCCCTCCCAGAAGGTAGTGGCTGCTAAGACAAGTGAATCTTTCAAGATTGAGATCAATCTTTTATTTTTGTTAGTTAAAGGAAGCAAATAACTATGATGCAAAGCAATGCAAATGACGTTGAAGAGCACGTCAGCCAAGACCTGTGTCATGTGAGTGTCCCTTTAAGAAAGGTTTTTGTCTTATCCCATGGTTTCAGTGATGTCATTTGTGTGGGTGGAGCTGGGCTGTGGCTCTGTGAGTTTTACTTTTGCTTTGAGTTTTGGGCTGGTTTGAACTGCGCAGGTTGAAAGAAGTGTTTTTCCCTATCTTAATTTTAAAAGCTGTTCCAGACTACTTGGTAACTTAAAAGAGATAATTGCTTTCTGGAAGGAATTCAAACCTACTGTTCAGTGAGAGTGCCGTATGAGCCTTTGAAAGGGGGTTTCTGGTTTTACTTGGATCTTGGTATTGAATTGGAACAGTTAAGGGGGAATTCATTGAGGGTTATAGAATAGAACAGTACAGCACAGAACAGGCCCTTCGGCCCTCGATGTTGTGCCGAGCAATGATCACCCTACTTAAACCCACGTAACCCGTATACCCGTAACCCAACAATCCCCCCAGTAACCTTACACTACGGGCAATTTAGCATGGCCAATCCACCTAACCTGCACATCTTTGGACTGTGGGAGGAAACCGGAGCACCCGGAGGAAACCCACGCACACACGGGGAGGACGTGCAGACTCCACACAGACAGTGACCCAGCCGGGAATCGAACCTGGGACCCTGGAGTTATACGTAGATTATCGTAGCTGTGTGGGGACCTTATGCTTGTAGTTGATAAAAATTCTTGTTGTGCTTATGTTTATACAAATGTTAATTAAATTCTTAGAATAAAATTTGTTTTTTTGATTAAAAGCGCCAAAGAAGTCTGTTGAAAAATACCTGAAAGGCAGGCTCTGGTGCTTGACCCAACCAAATTTAACAAACACTTATATGTCAGTTGAACTCCATAATATACTTTGGGGTTTTCTAAACCCTGGCCCATAACACCCACTATATGTACTCATGTAAAAATCGATCCCATGATTTTTGGCCTCAAAAAACAATTATTTTGCATGTGCCTCATGTAAAAGTCTCTTAACAGGATGTCAGAGCGCCAACATTTCAGAATCAAAATATTGCCACTACAATCACATCCAAAATCTCAACTCATTATTCATTAAATAAGTCATACAAAATTAAAGTTCGGTTTTGGGTACATTTGGCTGGAGGGTGGTTCGTCACATTGGCGAGATCGTGAGCCATATTCAACGGCACTTTGCACCAACAAGGAGCCCCCTTGAGGTTCTCAACATTACTGGCTCCCTCACCACCTAATTGAACAGCCTGTAACTCAACTACATGCTGTTAATAAGAGGGAGTTGCTTTTAAATGCTCTCTCACCACTCACTCCCAGTTAACAGAGGATTGAGTCCTGACCATCTATGAGGAACATCATGAGGTTTTTTTGAGGAGGGAGCAGTCACCGCGAGGTTGGCCTTCTCCAGAGAGGTGAGGGTCCAATGCCCCTTCAAGCAGCTGACCTCTCTCAACAGTGTTGTTCATGTCAGACAAAATGATCCTTCCCTCTCACTGACTGTATGCCCATTGTCTCACAGAATCTCCATCTGATGAGGCTGGGCCAACTGGAGCTGTACCACCACATGCCACCCAAGTGAACACCTCAGAGGAGAGCTCCAAGGATAACACCGGCAATGCGTCACAGCTATCACCCGCACCTTCCACCAGCGCAGAGACATACACCTCGGTGAATGACATTAGTGGACAGGTTTCTGGGGCACTATCTGGTGAGCACCCACACAGTTGCTGATGCACATCAGGTGGAGGCAGGAACATCTGAGGGAAACAGCAGTCGGAGGTCTGCTGGATCCCAGGACACGGTTGGGTCCCAGTCAGATGCGGAGACAACGTTCTCCCAGAGCTGATGCAGATGATAGGACACAGCCGTGTGGATGGATGATTACAAGATACCAGACAGGACTCAAGCCCTGGAAGTATCTGGTGGCATAGAGGTTTAGAGGTGCATTGACTTTCACAGCCACAGGGAGCGGCTGACCTCTCCCTCCACAGGGTGTCATGTGCCACACTATCTATCTGCTCAGATGCAGTCTTCTGCGGCATATGCTGTCCATCATCTCATGTAATGACCAACAATGCTTGTACACCTTGGGCAGTTGCTGGCCTCTTCTTCTGGGTCCCTCCTCAGCCTGATGGGTGGCCAAGTCTTCAGGATGCGCTGTGGCCCCCTGTAAATGTGGTGCCACCTGCAACCTGCATTGGCATTGCTGCCTTCTACGGCAGCTGCCCACCTCAGCTGCCACCAGTGCAGCATAGGCAGCCTCTGCGCAATCTACACCAGCAAACATTGTTTTATCTGGAAGGACTTGGAGAAGAAAAGAGACCAACTATAGTTAGGGTTTTCATCCTGGCACACTTAAATCC
The DNA here is from genome assembly GCF_902713615.1 of Scyliorhinus canicula. Classification (NCBI taxonomy): domain Eukaryota; kingdom Metazoa; phylum Chordata; class Chondrichthyes; order Carcharhiniformes; family Scyliorhinidae; genus Scyliorhinus; species Scyliorhinus canicula. The sequence goes on from NC_052153.1 coordinate 37,562,952, forward strand.
CACAAGTTTCTGCCATCCTTACTATGACCACCTACCTTTGCTCTGTGTGCGATCCAGCTGTGCCAGTTGTGCTGGCAAACCTTGCTGCACAAACTCACTCCCAGCTAGATCAGGAGGTCCAAGATCCCACAATATTAGGGAGGCCGTGATCAGCTGCCCTCCTCTCATCCAGACAGTTAACCTTTGGCTGCGAGAGGATGTTCAGAGGAAGCCCTGCTGTTTAGCATTTTATTGTTGGCAGCTGCCTCTAGAGTACAGGCACAATGTTCAGGTTTCAAAGATTGCTGGACATGCAGTGCACTAGTCATCCTCTGAGACATGGCACCTGTGTCTTCAAGAAGGCACTTGATGGAGTTTGCACATTCTCCCTATGTTTACGTAGGTTTTGCCCCCACAACACAAAGATGTGCAGGTGGATTGAACACTCTAAATTGCCCCTTAATTTGGAAAAAATGAATTCGGTATTCTAAATTTTTAAAAAAAAGAAGGCACTTGAGAGTTCAAGAGTGCAAAGTGTTCTTACAACTGACAAGGCTAATTCTTCATTTGAAACAGCCTTCAGCTGTGACGCTAGAGGCTGCTCACAGTCAAAGGGAATGAAGTTGACTTTCAGGAGAAAAGATGCAGCAGGGCTCTGTCCTGGGAGAGTTTGGTAAGGCAGACATGTTGCAGCTGTGGTTGTCCCTGTTATGGGTCTCCACAATATATATATATATTTTTAAAAATTAATTTAGAGTGCCCAATTCATTTTTTCCAATTAAGGGGCAATTTAGCATGGCCAATCCACCTAGCCTGCACATCTTTGGGTTGTGGGGGCGAAACCCACGTAAACACGGGGAGAATGTGCAAATTCCACACGGACAGTGACCCAGAGCCGGGATTGAACCTGGGACCTCTGGGCGCCGTGAGGCAGCAGGGCTAACCCACTGCGCCACCGTGCTGCCCCGGGTCTCTACAATATTTAAAGATGGCTTGAAGGCCTCACAGATGCAAAGTCCATAATCAACCACGGCCCAGAGGCAACCTGCGACCTGGAATGCTTCAGCCCCCAACCAAGCCCAATATTCCCTGAAGACTGCCCCCTCACCTCCACAGCACCCGCACGAGCACTGGCAGCAGCTTTGGTGCCATTGAGTTCATGCCAGCAAAATGAAATGGCTACTCAACTCCTCAATTCCCCTCAAAAGCCATTATGCAGCTTTACGTTTTTGAAAAGGAATACTGATCGACGCCCATGCGTTTTCCCGCGGGGGAGTCAAGTAATTCCCGGGAGGCCACTTCATTTGACTTCGATCTCGTTAATGAGATTGGCATGAATGCAAATTAGGATTGATGACATTCCCCCATTTCCAGGCATGATCCGGAACTTGTAAACGGGAGAGGGCCGGTTGAGTTGCAAAATGATTCGTGCCCGGCAAGAATCTCGATTTTGGCCTTTCTCGCTGTTCACCCGGCGGGCCCGGATCTATGCCGGGTGCAACATGGTCGCTGAATTGTGTCCATCGTATTTCTTCCAATCCTTACTGAACAATTAAGACAGGAAGATCGAGTTTGATTTTTGGGGGAGAAACTAGCAGATCAGATAAACAGTGCACATGGAAACAGGACGCAGGGGCCAAGTTCCAGAGTGACCTTTAAATAAAGGAACACCTGGCTCTTGCATCTTCAGTCATTTGCCTGGTCTTCCTGAGGAGGACAAGGGAGGCACAGGCCTTGTCAATCAGCTCCTTGCAAATGTCGATAAAGGGCAATACACCCTGAACGAAGGCCAAGGTCAAGGGTTGGGAGCAATCAGCATGGCCTTTCCAGCATTTCTTTCTTTTCCTTTCCTTCTCCTGGCAGTCGTGAAACTACAGGCTCGGCCGTTGTTGCCTTTTCCTTTCCTAGTGTGTGGGGGATGCAATGGAGGAGGTTCTTAACAAAAACATAAAAAGGGAGAGGGCTTCAATGAATAGGTTGTGTTGGCATCACTTTACAATAACTTGTGGATTTGTTTAAGAGCCATGTAAGATGTGCCAGGTGGGTATGTTTAGATGAAAGTCAACTCTTAAAAATATTACCCATGTAAAGGTTGACTCCTTAAGGTTTTGCTGAGAACACAGGCCTTATAAACTCAATTTTTACAGCAATATGTGCAATATTAATCATGGAGCAGATCTGAGGTGCTAAGTAACCCATTACTGTTTCTAATGCTCTTATCAATCAAAAAAAGAATCTACTGCATTAGAAAGTGCAGACATCTTTCTAAAATTGCACTAAATTGCAGGCTAAGTCAATGTAAGGTATTTCAACTCTCCACATTATTTCACTGATTGCAAGTATTCAATGGCCAAGAATGTGCTGGGAAAATAACAGGAATTCAGAGCACCGAGCACTTATTAGTGCATGAAATAACCTACCATTTTTGGCAAGGAAGGGATGCTCCACGAATTGCAAATACTACAAACTGCTGGATGATTTGCCATTAGCCGAGCAAAATTGAGACCTCGTCGACAACCTTCCCATGAGTCACAATATCTTGCTAATTTATACTGGAAATATGAATTGCATTTGAAGCAGAAAGTTAGGACTGCTATTTTACAATGTAAGAATTCTGCTCATGCTGAATTAATGGTCTTGAATGAAGTCAATCATACAGCTAGCATGTAACCACTGTTAAAATAAGTGATGGAATTTTCCATTAAAGGGTAATTGCTACAGAAATTTCAAACTGGAGAGTAAACGGGTGATTTTTATTTGAATATCTAGGCAACACGGTAACGCAGTGGTTAGCATCGTGGGTGGGCCAGCTGATGATGTACCAATGGCGTTGCGACTTCACGTGACGTGCATCCCAATGACGCCGATTTGGAGGGAGCAGAGCATCGCGAACCGGCATCAAATCGGCGCCTGCCCCGATTCCAGCATCAGAAGCCGGAAGCACTCCCCTTCCCCAGCAGCCCCCCCCCCCCCCCCACCAACCCCCCACTGCGCAATTAAGACCCCCACCCCCAGATTTTCTGGATCTGCCTCTCAGTATGGTAGTGACCCAACCAGGAACCCCCTCCCAAGAGACCCCCTAAATAAAGGGACTTCCCTGAGACCTCCATAATAAAGGGACCCCCACTGGATCTCCAGAAGAGAGACCCCTATCAGGAAGCCTCCCAGAAGAGAAATACCTGTCTGGAAACTCGAGAACAGTCCAGATACGGGCAGTGAATAAAATCACTGCTTTAACACTCACATGGGCAATAACCAGCTGGCACAGACACAGGAAACAGCACCTGCCAATTCCTGAAACGAGAAAACTAATCAGCTGTGTTAAAACTCCCTCAGATCTCCTGAAAGCCGTTCGTTCATTTCTCTTTGATATTAACTTTACGAGGCTGTGATTGACAGCTTCCACATACACACAGCTGATCGTACTGCTCCATTCATCTTCTTTCATGGTTGAGCAGCAGGAGAAATGACCGAAAAAGAACAATGTAGGAAAAATGCCAACAGAATTCAAAGGAAGAATAGAGTGAAGGAAAACCATGGGGAAAATCTGACATTGACTAATGTCCTTTGAACATGTCCTGCATCAAGCCAAGAAGTGGCAGAACTGACATTAGAGGTTTAACAAGTACAGAACAGCTTCTGGACTAGCAGAGAAACCTGGCAAGGAACAGATAAGAAACCTTGCCTGCAGAATAGGTAATATTGAGAAGAGGTAATGTTCTGCCTTTGATGCATATTTCAGCCTCAGAAGGATGACCATTATCGAGAGGGCGAAGTTCAATATGCACATCCAAACATCAGGAAAGAGTGTGAATTCCCTCATTAATAATTCACATCAACTAGATTGTCTTTCTTCCTTCCTTCCTTCCTTCCTTCCTTCCTTCCATCCTTCCTTCTTTCTTCTTCCCTTCCTTCCTTCTTCCTTCTTTCCTCTCTCCCTCTCTCCCTTCCTTCCGTCCCTCCCTCCCTCCTTCCCTCCCTCCCTTCCTGTCCTTCCTTCCTGCTTCCTTTTTCCCTCCCTCCCTTCCACACTTCCGCCCTCCCTCCCTTCCTCCCATCCTCCCTCCCTCACTGGCTTTGTGATAATTGACCTTTGATTATCTTCTAAATATGGTGGGTGGCCTGTAGATATTGACATCCTCTCCCTCTGTGTTATGGGGGCAAGCTCGAGGATGGTTAGGAAGGTACTTGGGAGATCTCCTGCCATCTTTTACATACCCCGCACCAAAAATGCACCCAGCGAACACACAAAAATTGCAGCCCATTCTTACGCAGTCCTGTTGAAGAGCTTGAACAAGAGAGCATACATGCATCAAAGACGTGGCCGTCAAATTTCTATGAAGCATCAACATGGAGACTGGATGAAATTTGAAAAGCACAAAAAGCATATGACGAATGTAAAAAAATCAGGAAAAGTGCATCAATAGATGACCAGAATATGCCCAAATAACATCATCCTGAAGCAATGCTTTGAGCAACGAAGACATTTCAGTGTTGGAGGTTACTTGCTAATTTATAATGATAATAATCTTTATTTGTGTCACAAGTAGGCTTACATTAACACTGCAATGAAGTTACTGTGAAAATCCCTGAGTCGCCACACTCCGGTACACTGAGGGAGAATTCAGAATGTCCAATTCACCTAACAAGCATGCCTTTCAGGACAGGGGTGGCATGGTAGCACAGTGGTTAGCATTGTTGCTGCACAGAGCCAGGGTCCCAGGTTCGATTCCCGACTTGGATCACTGTCTGTGCAGAGTCTGCACGTTCTCCCCGTGTCTGCGTGGGTTTCCTCCGGGTGTTCTGCGGCGAAATTCTCCGACCCCACGCAGGGTCGGAGAATCGCCCGGGGCCGCCGAAAATCCCGCCCCCGCCGTGGCAGAAATTCTCCGCCACGCGGGAATTGGCGGAGCGGGAATCACGCCACGTCGAGTGGCAAGCCCCCTGCGGCGAATTCTCCGGGCCGTGATGGGCCGAAGTCCCGCCGCTGGGAGGCCTCTCCCGCCGCCGAGGTTTGAACCACCTCTGGTGGCGGCGGGATCGGCGGCGCAAGCAGGCCCCCGGGGTCCTGGACCCGCGAGGCGATCGGACCCGGAGGGGTCACCCCACGGTGGCCAGGCCCGCGATCGGGGCCCACCGAAAGGTGGGCAGGCCAGTGCCGTGGGGGCATTCTTTCTCTTCCTCTGCCGCCACGGCCTCCGCCGGTGCATGCGTGAACCGGCGAAGGCCTTTCGGCCAGCCCCGGCGCCCTGCGGTGGGCCTGAAAGGCCGCTGGTGGCGGTTTTCACGCCAGTCGACGTAGTACCAACCGCTCCGGCACTGGCCTAGCCCCCAAAAGTGCGGAGAATTCCACACCTTTGGGGAGGCCAGACACCGGAGTGGTTGGCGCCACTCCCCTACACCGGGAGCCCCGCCCCGCCGGGTAGGGGAGAATGCCGCCCCTGGTTTCCACCCACAAGTTCGAAAAACATGCTGTTAGGTGAATTGGACATTCTGAATTCTCCCTCTGTGTACCCAAACAGGTGCCGGAATCTGGTGATTAGGAGCTTTTCACAGTAACTTCATTGCAGTGTTAATGTCAGCCTACTTGTGACACTAATAAAGATTACTATCATTATATTATATTATTATATTATATTATATATTATATATATTATGGTTTCGGGACTTTAGTGGAATTTTTTGAGGACATTACCAGTGCGATAGATAATGGGGAGCCAATTGATGTGGTATATCTGGATTTCCAGAAAGCTTTTGACAAGGTGCCACACAAAAGGTTGCTGCATCAGATAAAGATGCATGGGATTAAGGGTAAAGATTAAGGGCATGGATCGAGGATTGGTTAATTAATAGAAAGCAAAGAGTGGGTATTAATGGGTGTTTCTCTGGTTGGCAATCAGTAGCTAGTGGTGTCACTCAGGGATCAGTGTTGGGCCTACAATTGTTCACAATTTACATAGATGATTTGGAGTTGGGGACCAAGTGCAATGTGTCCAAGTTTGCAGACGATGAGGTAAAGCAAAAAGTGCAGAGGATACCGGATGTCTGCAGAGGGATTTGGATAGGTTAAGTGAATGGGCTAGGATCTGGCAGATGGAATACAATGTTGACAAATGTGAGGTTATCCATTTTGGTAGGAATAACAGCATTTATTTAAATGATAAAATATTAAAACATGCTGCTGTGCAGAGACACCTGGGTGTACTAGTGCATGAGCCGCAAAAAGTTGGTTTACAGGTGCAATAGGTGATTAAGAAGGCAAATGGAGTTTTGTCCTTCATTGCTAGAGGTATGGAGTTTAAGACTAGGGAGGTTATGCTGCAATTGTATAAGGTGTTAGTGAGGCCACACCTGGGGTATTGTGTTCAGTTTTGGTCTCCTTACCTGACAAAGGACGTACTAGCGCTGGAGGGTGTGCAGAGGAGATTCACCAGGTTAATCCCAGAGTTCAAGGGGTTGGATTATGAGGAGAGGTTGAGTAGACTGGGACTGTACTCATTGGAATTTAGAAGCATGCGGGGGATCTTATAGAAACATATAAAATTATGAAGGGAATAGATAGGATAGATGTGGGCAGGTTGTTTCCACTGGCGGGTAAAAGCAGAACTAGGGGGCATAGCCTCAAAATAAGGGGAAGTAGATTTAGGACTGAGTTTAGGAGGAACTTCTTCACCCAAAGGGTTGTGAATCTATGGAATTCCTTGCCCAGTGAAGCAGTTGAGGCTCCTTCATTAAATGTTTTTAAGATAAAGATAAATAGTTTTTTGAAGAATAAAGAGATTAAGGGTTATGGTGTTCGGGCGGGAAAGTGGAGCTGAGTCCACAAAAGACCAGCCATGATCTCATTGAATGGCGGAGCAGGCTCGAGGGGCCAGATGGCCTACTCCTGCTCCTAGTTCTTATGTTTTTATGTTCTTATTATTATACTTGTGAGAGGTAATCAGAGCACCCAAAGAATGGGGAGAATGTGCAGACTCCACACAGACAGTGACCCAAGCAGGAATCGAACCTGGGACCCTGGTGCTGTGATGCAACAGTGCTAACCAATGTGCTACTGTGTTGCCCTTGAAAGATTGATCATTACTACTCAGACTCGATCCTTCAGAGAATACACTTAGGCATTACAGTCTACTGCTGGAGAACAAAATTCAGTTTTGTACCAGGGATTGCAAAATAATTTCAAGGAATGTTTCAAACTACATGACCAGGAGCAGTATGGATTTGTGACCAGATTCACAAATGCCACGTTTTGGGAAAAAACACTACGGGCGCGAATTAACTTAAAAAAATAAGCTGTTCTGGGTTGGATGAGCAGAATAAGCGCCGGAAACACCCTACTGTCGAACAACACTCTTTTGTTTATGGGCCCTGATGGGGAATGTCTCATGAGGCTGCACGTTGAGTCATTTCCTGCACGGAGGAGCTCCATTTAAAAATGATACCCTGATCTCTCAACCCTCCCCCTGATGTGACCCCGAGATCTCTCCAATGCCCTAACTCCTCTGTTGGGGATAATCCTCAGGCCCCTCCGCAGCGCACTATGTACGAGCAGGGCAACCCCATGAGCCCAATTCGCAGTGTGGGCAAAATGTTACCTGGGCACCTTGGCACTGCCAGCCTGGCTCTCTGGCAGTCCCTCTCAGCCTGGCAGTGCTACCTGGGCAGTCTTGCAGTTTCAAGGTGGCAGCCGGGTGTCACTGTCAGGGTGCCCAGGTGGCACTGTCAAGGTGCCAGGCTTGCAGTGCTAAGATGTGAAGGTGGCACCAGCAGTGCCAAGGTGTCAGCTTGGCCAGAGGCCAACCACCCAGAGTCTTCCGATCGCCTGGGAGACCTCCCAAGTGCAGTTCCAACTGGTCTCCATTTGTGGTGACCAGTGCTGAACAGCATCAGGCTGGGGTCTCCTCAGCAAGGCTGATAGATGCCGAGTGCCGGTTAGAGCCGGTGGCGGCAGAGCTAAGTGAGCTTTTAAGCTCTTTTAACTGTCTGGGTCCCAGCCATTGTGGGCAGCATCTTGAAAGATCTCATTACATTTTGCGAAGCGTAGCAACCATTAGGAATCCTGGGAGATCTACTCGCCATGTCCTGTCCCAATTCTGGCAGGATGTGGCCGGTAAGTCGCACCCAAGATCTGTGATCTTATCTTGTAGAGACTAAAAGTTCAATCGTGAAAAGCAATTCGAGCATGCTTTATCTACAAAAAGAAAGCAATCAATGGAACGCACCAACTACCCAGATGATCAAGAAGCCACTGGTTTCTGATGGTTCATTGGATACTCCACAGAGTTTTAGAGAGGATATGGTCAACCTGAATCCCACTCAACCAGTGAGAGAGCTGAGAACCAGGTAAGGGAGTTACAACCACAAAGTGTATCTCTGTGAATCAGAGGTGAAGACAGAGGCTTCAATGACAAATGTAGGGAAATGGAAATAGATATTTAATAGTGTCAGAGACTTGGGGGAGATCTAATGAGAAGGATTAATGTTAAGTGTGCAAATAGACAGTTTACATTATCAGTGATGTAAGACCACATGACAACAGAGTGTGCTGAAAGAAAGTTCCAGATGAAGCCTCATGCTAAGCATTGTACACTACGGGCGAAATTCTCCGCACCCGCGGAAAGTCGGCAAGCCGTCGTAAAAATCGGGACCGTTTTACGACGGTCGCGAAGGCTTCATTTCCCGACGGATTCACTTCCTGGAAATGGGCTAGTAGCGCGGCCGCGTCAATTACGTGCGTGATGACGACGGAACGCGACGACGACACGAACCCGCCCATGTGACGCCGCCCGACGCCGTAAAAAGGCGCGGGCGACCACAGAATCTGTCGGGCAGGATGTCGGAGCCGAGGCGAGCTGCTCCTCGCTTTATAGATGCAGACGTCGAGGCGCTGCTCGATGCCGTGGAGCAGAGGAGGGGCATCATCCGCCTGCGGAGAGGGCATCGCCAACCTGCCAGAACGGTACGCCAGGCCTGGCGTGACGTGGCTGCTGCCGTCAGTGCTGTGGGGCAGACCCCTCGCTCAGCAGAGCAATGTCGAAAGAAGCTACACGACCTCACCAGGTCTGCCAGGGTAAGTGCCATGAGGGTGCCCCCTAGTCACAACCATCCCTCCCCCTTAACTGCCCGGGGGGGGGGGGGGGGGGGGAGAGGGATTGGGGCAGAGTTATTTGAGGGTGGTTCACAAAGTTGTCACAGACCCAGCGCTCTGGCCCCGAGGAGAGATGCAATCATCTGATGACAACTTGCCCCCCCCAAACTGTGCCAGTATCTGAACGGACTGCTGATACCTACCGTTTTGTAATGATCTACCTATGTTCCCTCCCCCAACAGGCCAAGGCCGGTCATAACCACCGTGAGCGGCACAAGACTGGAGGGGGTTCGCCCAACATGCACCCCCTCAGCACCTTTGAACAGAGGGCACTGGACCTTGTTGGGGGGTCTGCCACCCGCGATATCGCGCAATGCGAGGTTGGCGGAACTGCAGCAAGTGAGACAACCCTCCCTGACAAACACCCCCCCCTCCCCCATCCTCTGTCCCTTCACACACCCTGCCCACTGGGACACCTCCCCATCCTCTGTCCCTTCACACACCCTGCCCACTGGGACACCTCCCCATCCTCTGTCCCTTCACACACCCTGCCCACTGGGACACCTCCCCATCCTCTGTCCCTTCACACACCCTGCCCACTGGGACACCTCCCCATCCTCTGTCCCTTCACACACCCTGCCCACTGGGACCGTCCAGCGGCCTGCCGAGCAAATCGAAATAACCCGTCTCATTCTCTTCCCTAGGACGTGATGCCGAACGACCAGGGCCGTCTGGCTGCAGACGGAGACAGGAATCTGCCGCCACCTCACCCGGGGCCTCACAACAGAGGGTGCCCGATCAGCGGGCAGCCCTATCCGCCCCAACCCAATCTGCGGACCAGGACGCACAGAGGGTTCGAAGTCCACCACCACCACCAGAAATGGCCAGGGACAACCCTCCTGTCGCTGAGCAGCCCCACACCATGGACGAGGCCCTAAGCATTGAGAGCGTCGGGCTTGCGGCACTGCTTTCTCCCACCACATCCATCATCCCAGAGATACACACCCCGGCGGGCCTATTTAGTGATGAGTCTCCTGGGGCACAGTCTGGTTGGCACATCACAGATGAGCAGGTACAGCAGGTGGAGGTCGGAGCAACAGAGGGCCCGGACTCGCGGAGGCCAGACCAGGCCCAGGATGCAGCTGGCTCCCAGACGTTTTCTGAGTTCCTGGAGTTTATCAACCCACCCGCACAGCCGATGCCTCAGGAAACCCAGGGAAACAATGACGGGATGAGGGCTTCCTTCCAGACTCTGCAGACGCTGTTAGAGGAGTCGAACCGCGTCCAAGAGCAGGGAGTGGTGCCGCTCATGGCAGAGACCCAGTCCGACACCACACGGGTGGCATCCGCGGTGGAGGCAATGGGTCAGGTTATGCAAGACGTTGGGGTTAATGTGCACGTGTCATCCTCGGCCCTGGACAGGGTTGCCCTCTCACAGGCAGCAATGTGCCAGAGCCAAACCGACATTGCCGGCGCCCTGCGGGCCATGGCCGAGTCTCAGCAGGTCATTGGCCAGTCGCAGCACGCCATGGCACAGTCCCAGCAGTCGATAGCACAGTCCCAGCTGTCAGTCGCGGAGACCATCAACCGCCTGACACATGTGCTGGATGGCGGCGGGAATGTCTAACTCCCTGGACTCCGTCTCTGCAAACCTTCGGATCCTGGTGGATACCGTTGCAGGCCTCCAGGACTGGCAGCGCCAGGTGTCGGTGGTGCGACGGGGAACCTCCCCGCTCGCACCTCTGTCCCAAAGTGAGGCCCGGGGGCCACCGGGCTCCCCGAGGGAGGAGGAGGTTTCGGGGCCCGTCCCATTAACTCCATCACGGGACGTCCCGGAATTCTCGGCCTCCCCCCGTCCCATCCCTGGTGCATCGGGTGGGCAGCAGGCAGAGCAGGGTGGCACAATGTCACTCGAGACGCCCGCAGAGCAGCCTGGCCCATCAAGGCCGGGTCGCCCCAGGAAACGCTTGGCCAAGGAGAAACGAGTCGAGGGGGGCGATTCGCAGCAATCCTCCTCCACTCCTGCTGTATCATCTGGGGATTCACTTAGACGTAGTGGTAGGGCCCGTAAGGCAACTAAGATAGACACTGAGTAAGTTGGCACGGGTGAAGGGCACAGTTTAGTTGTAGGGGCTAGGGCACCTGTAAATAATTGTTAATATTAAACGCACTGTTCCACCTTACTTGCAATACCGTGTGATTGTTCCACAGCCACAGGAATCGTGATGGTGACCGAGTGTCGCTGGGGGTGACGGGTGGTGAAACCTCGGTGCCGGGTGTGCAGTCCCTGCTCCTACCCCCCTCCCACAGCTAGCCCACGCGGGCACGTGATGGAGTGTCAGTGACGAACTCAGCGGCCACGAAGGTTGATGGTTCAGCTAATGCCATGGGTCAGACTCTCTCTAACGATTCTGAGCTCACAGCTCTTCGCAGAGCGGGCTGTCATCATTCCACATGGCACTGATCACACCCGCTGACACAGCCATCAATGTTGTGCCATTCCGTCTGTACCCAGTGATAAGCGTCATGTCGAAGTGGAGCAGTGTACACTGGGGGGGGGGGGGGGGGGGGGGGGGGGGTTGTGGTGGTGGCAGTTGTGTGGTGACCCTCTGCATGACTAGCGATGCAGGTGGTGGTTTGGTGTTCATCGGGGACGTCACATGCGATGCGTGAACCGTGCTGCCACCAGGGCGTCGTGCCGCCTCCTGGACATCACCAGCACCTGGGTCGTGTCTGCGTGCTGCGCCCGCCACTCCGCCAGCGTCCTCCTCTTCCTCCTCCTCCTCCTCCTCCTCCTCCTCTGTGCTGGCACCACTGCCACTAGCTTCTCCCTCCGCCTCCTGCAACAGGTCATCTCCCCTCTGCATCGCGATGTTGTGCAGCGCACAGCAGACCACTACAATGCGAGCGACCCTGTCGGCCTGGTACTGCAGGGCCCCTCCGGAGCGGTCCAGGCACCTGAATCTCATCTTCAGGAGGCCAAGGCAGCGCTCCACCACACCCCTGGTTGCTGCATGGGCCTCGTTGTATCGTGTTTCCGCATTGGTCTGAGGCCTCCGTATAGGCGTCATCAGCCAAGACCTCAGCGGATAACCCCTGTCACCTAGCAACCAGCCCCTCAGCCGGGGGGGACGTCCCTCAAACATCGCAGGGATGAACGACTGCGCTAGTATGTAGGAGTCATGCACACTCCCTGGGAACCTTGCACAGACGTTCATGAACCTCATGTGGGGGTCGCATACCACCTGGACATTAATGGAGTATGTCCCCCTCCTGTTTGTGAACACTTCCTTGTCCACAGCAGGCGGGCGCATGGGGATGTGAACACAGTCGATTGACCCCTGAACCCTCGGTATCCCGGCCACACTGGCAAATCCACGGGCTCGTGAGTCTTGACTTGCTCGGTCCTCGGGAAAGGTGATGTAGCGATCGGCGATGGCATAGAGGGCGTCGGTCACATCCCGGATGCACCTGTGCACCGATGACTGGGAGATCCCAGAGACGTCCCCGCTCGGAGACTGGAAGGAGCCGGTAGCATAGAAGTTCAGAGCGACCGTCACCTTGATGGCTACCGGGATCGCGTGTCCTCCCCTCGTTCCACGTGGGACGAGGTGCGACAGGAGTTCGCAGATATGTATCACCGTCTGCCTACTCAGCCGGAGTCTTCTCCTGCAGGTGATGTCCGGCATTGTTAGGAAAGAGACCCGGACACGGTACACCCTCGGCTTTGGTCGTCGCCTCTGACGCCGTGGCTGCACCCTCACTCTCTCCTCTTCCTCTTCCTCCTCCTCCTCCTCCTCCTCCTCCTCCCCCCCCCCCCCCCCATGCTGCTCGACGACTGGCAACTCCTCGGCCCTTCCCTCTGCTGCTGCAGCTGGCCCTGCAGCCACTGCGGGTTGTGGGTGTGGATGCTGCTGCATCTCCAAATCCAGTAGAGCGGCCCCAACCACTGCGCAGAACATAGCCGTTCTGTTCCCATGCATCGTGCTAACCTACAGAAGGGTGGTAGGAGGCGGAGAAACGGGACATGTTAGACGGACGTTAGTCGACACCTCGGCAGCCGCCAGCCATGGGATACCAGTGTGTCCCGGTGGCCTGGTCGCGCTGCTGACACGCGGTCAGCCTAACCCCTGGTCACTTTCTGCATCCAACGGCCAGTAAACTATGGCCTCCTCACGGGTGCGTCAGTGGCCTGTGGCCGGAAGCCACAGGGGAACCAGCGGCCGTGTCCTCGTCACCTGCACACCATGGCATGACTGGCAGACATTTTGTTACGGGGTTGGACGGCTCACTCTCTACCTAACCCCCCCCCCTCCGTCGCCCCCCACTGCCTCCCCCGTCGCCCCCCACTGCCTCCCCCGTCTCCCCACTGCCTCCTCCGTCTCCCCCACTGCCCCCTCCGTCTCCCCCACTGCCTCCCCCGTCTCCCCCACTGCCCCCTCCATCTCCCCCACTGCCCCCTCCGTCTCCCCCACTGCCTCCCCCGTCTCCCCCACTGCCCCCTCCGTCTCCCCCACTGCCCCCTCCGTCTCCCCCACTGCCTCCCCCGTCTCCCCCACTGCCTCCCCGTCTCCTCCACTGCCTCCCCCGTCTCCCCCACTGCCTCCTCCGTCTCCCCCACTGCCCCCTCCGTCTCCCCCACTGCCTCCCCCGTCTCCCCCACTGCCCCCTCCGTCTCCCCCACTGCCCCCTCCGTCTCCCCCACTGCCTCCCCTGTCTCCCCCACTGCCTCCCCCGTCTCCCCCACTGCCTCCCCCGTCTCCCCCCCCACTGCCCCCGTTCTGGACCCCCTCCCGTTCCCAGGGATGCCTTCCCCGTTGTGGCCAGACTCGAGCGGTGCGCTGAACGTTGCGCTGAGCGGTGCGCAGAGTGGTGCCCTGACCTCCTCCAAGCTGTCGTCAGCCAGGCCGACTGGTTGACGAATTTAAAAAGCAGGTGTGTTTCACGACGTCCAAACAGGGCGCCATGACGTCGGGACTTCGGCCCATCCGGGCCGGTGAATAGCGGGGGGGCTCTCAGTGGCGATTCTGGTCGTGTCAGGGGCGGGAAGGAGGCGTTTGTCGGGAAACGCGACTCCGACAATTTGCGGGGTTCGGAGAATAGCGGGAGGGCGTCGGAACAGCGTCGCCGTAAAAATTTCCGACGCCCGCTATTCTCCGAACCGTCGTGAGTCCGGAGAATCGCGCCCTACATATTTGATGGAATGTTGAAGAGAAAGTAGCATTTACGAACAGCTTTGTTTCCTGCAGTTTCTATCAATCCTTACTGAGGACAAAGCTATCTAAGACCCACAACAATGATAACAGATTTCCCAGGCAACTGCAGGAAGTTGAACCAGAGTGTTTATAACCTCAGTGTAATATTTGCGCCTGAGTTGATCTTCCCAACAAGTACCCATGCCGTTGCTAAGACTACTTATATTTGTACCTTCAAAACATCATTTGACTCCGTCCCTGCCTCTTCTAATCTATCACTGAAAGCCACATCTGCACTTTTACCAATTCTAGACTTGACTATTCTAATGCTCTCCTGGCCAGCACCCCACACCCTACACTTTTTAACCTTAATACGATTCAAATCTCTATTGTCCACATCCTAGCTTACACCAGACCCATTCACTCAACATCCATGTGCTCACTAACCTACACCAGCTCCTGGCTAAGTAATGTCTCAATTTTAAAATTCTTATTCCCATCTTCAATGTCCTCTGTGGCTTCATCCCTCCTTATCTTTGTAATCTCCCCCGTCCCACAACCCTCCTAGAGATCTGCGCTAAGTCTGGTCTCTTGAGCAGCCACAATTTCATCAGTCTACCGAAAGCAACCATACCTTCAGCTATCAAGGCCCTCAATTTCCTGTTGTAATTTCCTGCCTAAATCTCACTGCATCTATATATATATGTGATTGAGTGCTCTAGTGTTCTACCAATTGGGGTGATTTTGCGCCAGCGTTAGCTGATTTTCCATGTCCCTCACCGATGGTGTAATGAGGTACCCATCCACAAAGGGCAAGAACCTAATATGACTAAGTTTCAATGTTATTAACAAGCCCCCGCCAGATGGCCACTTCAATTAATATTTATACTTATAGGGCAGCAGGGTAGCACAGTTGTTAGCACAATTGCTTCACAGCTACAGGGTCCCAGGTTCAATTCCCGGCTTGTGTCACTGTCTGTGCGGAATTTGCACGTTCTCCCCCTGTCTGCGTGGGTTTCGTCCGGGTGCTCTGGTTTCGTCCCACAGTCTAAAGATGTGCAGGTTAGGCGGATTGGCCATGGCAAATTGCCCTTATTGTCCAAAAAGGTTGGGTGGGGTTACTGGGTTATGGGGATAGTGCGAGCTTAAGTGGGGTGCTCTTTCCAATGGCTGGTGCAGACTCGATGGGCCGAATGGCCTCCTTCTCCACTGTAATTTCTATGATTCTATACCAGTTTACAACGGGTAGATATTGGCGTGAATCATTTGAGGGGATCCGCTGAGGGGGAAGGGGCAAAGCTAAGTATAGCCCCCTGGAAGGAAAGGGACATGGCAGAGAACTGACCCCAGCACAGGCTGAAACTGCTGCCTGGCATTGGTTGGTACCTCCATGGCACAGGTTGACACTGCTGCCTGGCATTGCTTAGCACTGACACCTGGAACAGGTTAGTACTGAAACTTGGCGCAATTTTGCACTACCCAGCACATGCTGGCCCTGCCATCTGGCACAGGTTGGCACTGCCCTGGCTCATGTTGGCACTGCCACAGCACAGGCTGACACTGCGCAGGCACATTTTGGCACTAACAATTCAGCAGTGCCAACCTGTGCCTGGGGACAGTGCTGGGGAGCCCAATTAGGGAGGGGTTGGGGTCTGTGGTGGGCTGGAGTGATATGTGTCAGTTTTAAGCCAGAACCTGATACTGACAAATTATGGAAAAAATCCACCTAATGTATCTGGCTTAAACACTCAAGGAAATCTGGACATGCCAATGCTTCAGAGTAAATCTGGAAGACATCCATTATTTGGTCATTTGGTTGGAAAAATGGGACATCACCGTGGGAGACAAGGAAATTATGTCCTCATGTCCAAGTGAGAAAACCTTCAGACATTTTAGACAAACATGCTGTTGTATGCTGGAGCTGTGCTTCAAATAGAACCAAGCTTAAATGATGTAAGACAGCCTTCCTAAAGAGCATGTGGCTTCAGTCTGTTTCAAAATCAAACTGCAACCTGTTTCTGGAGTTATATTTGCAATCTCCTTATCAGTGAAGCAATAATAGTACAATTGGCGGTTAATATGCAGATAAAGCAATTAAGGTGAGTGTACCTGGTTCTTGGCAGTATTATTTGAGGGAAGGCATTAACTTTTCTTGTAATAAATGCCCTGAAGTGCTGATGGAAGGAATTCTGTGCACACACCTCAAATACATCAAAAGATCATGATTGGAAAATGTTTCTTGTGTTGCACACAGGTTTGGACGACTGGGGAAAGCAAATCTCATCTTGCTCTCCAGATGGAAAGGAATCAAGGGTATCCAACAAGAACAATCATAAAGCTCGATTTTGATGATAACTTTGATTTGTACACAATACAGTACAAGTGTGCAGTAGTTACAAAACAATGTTTTTGAGAGTTGCAACGTGAGTTGTTGTTCAATAAAATTAAAAAGTGTCAGACGCTAATCATCAAAGGAGATAGAAGTGAATTGAAAACTAGACAAAATAAAGCGTTAGAAGAGGCCAAGCACTTTAATTATAAGAACATAAGAACATATGCACTAGAACAACAGAAAAAGGCATGCACTCGAGAATAGTGAGACTTGATCAGCTCTTACACACATGATGAGGGCCTGGAAGTGCAAATTGTCGTGATCTCTGTATGTGTTAATACATGTTTAGTTAATGTGAAGTCAGTAGAGACAGATGATCACTAGATGGCAACATGAACAGGACCTATAAAATGAGTTTCCCGCTCTTTAGTTAGTGTGTGGAGAGAAAAGCTAGAGTGAAGACGTGATCAGATCAGAGTGTAGTGTATTATCATAATTGTCAATTTAATCTAATCTAATTTATTTGTTTTACTAGTCAAAGTATTAAAGTGAAAGAACTCACAAGATAATTATTATATTACTCAATAAATAATTTGTCATCATCTGGAAGACTTTGACTGTTTATCATCAGAATTCAATAATTACTTATTGTCACACGTAGGCGTCAATGAAGTTACTGTTTAAAGCCCCTAATTGCCACATTCCAGTGCCTGCTCGGGGAGGCCGGTGTGGGAATTGAACCGCGCTGCTGGCATTGTTCTGCATTACAAGCCAACTGTTTAGCCCACTGTGCCAAACCAGCTGCCAGCTGGAAAGGCAATTGGGGAATCTTCCCAACTTAATCCCTGCCGGAATAGTGGGAGCATTTCCGGGTCTGGAACCTGACTTTTAGAATTGCGTGCTTGGCAGCTGCTCTTTACCAGGACAAATCAATTACCATCTTGCCTCTGGACACATTTCGAGCAGTTCGGTACTGTGAATGGGGTGGCGCATCCACTCTGTCAAAGGAAGATATGTAATTAAAGGGGCCAGGGAATGGGTCACAAGGGCTAACCAGCACTTAGATTTTTCAAGCTTCAACAACCACAAAAATGAAGACTGGACCTGGGAACATTCTACCAACCAGGCAAGTGTGGGTGCTGCTTGTTGAGGAAATCAGAAGCAGGAGTGTGTTCCCTTCAACCTGGAGGCAGTGCACCACAGAGGATCCTGGACCTCAGGAGGGTATGATAGGTGAACAGCACGACAGTTTCATGTGTCAGGCCTCACACACTGACTTGCCCAGCATTTTGGGCCAAAGCATGCCTCAAGTCATTTTTCAGCGCCAATCATCCCTTTTCTCTGCAGGCACCTCACATTCCCATTTGAACATTCAACACTCATTCTCATAGAATTTACAGTGCAGAAGGAGGCCATTCGGCCCATCGAGTCTGCACCAGCTCTTGGAAAGAGCACCCTACCCAAGGTCAACACCTCCACCCTATCCCCATAACCCAGTAACCCCACCCAACACTAAGGGCGATTTTGGACACTAAGGGCAATTTATCATGGCCAATCCACCTAACCTGCACATCTTTGGACTGTGGGTGGAAACCCACGCAGACACGGGGAGGATAGAACATAGAACAGTACAGCACAGAACAGGCCCTTCGGCCCTCGATGTTGTGCCGAGCAATGATCACCCTACTTAAACCGACGTAACCCGTATACCCGTAACCCAACAATCCCCCCATTAACCTTACACTACGGGCAATTTAGCATGGCCAATCCACCTAACCCGCACATCTTTGGACTGTGGGAGGAAACCGGAGCACCCGGAGGAAACCCACGCACACACGGGGAGGACGTGCAGACTCCACACAGACAGTGACCCAGCCGGGAATCGAACCTGGGACCCTGGAGCTGTGAAGCATTGATGCTAACCACCATGCTACTGTGAGGCCCCTAAAATGAAAATCGCTTATTGTCACAAGTAGGCTTCAATGAAGTTACTGTGAAAAGCCCCTTGTCGCCACATTCCGGCATCTGTTCGGGGAGGCTGGTACAGGAATTGAACCGTGCTGCTGGCCTGCCTTGGTCTGCTTTCAAAGCCAGCGATTTGGGCCTGCGCTAAACCAGCCCCTTATTGATTCGTAGCCTCAATCAATTGCCCTTTTACTCCCATACCTGACAAAAGATGTCCTCCCCTCCTCTGTTTTGAAAGTGAGCAGAGAAGCCCTTTGGGTTTGTTGGGTAAGTAAATGAGTTGTTGAGGTTGCTAAGAAGTCAATTATGATGGGCGGCATGGTGGCACAGTGGTTAGCACTGCTGCCTCACAGCGACAGGGACCCGGGTTCAATTCAGACCTCGGGTGACTGTGTGGACTTTGCATTTTCTCCGTGTCTGTGTGGGTTTCCTCCGAGTGCTCCGGTTTCCTCCCATAGTCCAAAAATGTGCAGATTAGGTGGATTGGCTATTCTAAATTGGCCCCAGGAGGAGTTATGGGGATAGTGTGGGGTTGTATAGACTTGATGGGCTGAATGGCTTCCTTCTGCACTGTAGGATTCTATGATTCTATGATCTGATTTATTATTGACTTATTGACTTCCCAGCCATGACTGTTTCCTCAACTGTCAGCAACTCACCAGTGTCACCAAGGTAAGTACATAGAGCTTCTTCAATGACACTGCAAGCTGGGAAACTTTGAACAGTTATGCTGACGGGCTGCGTCACTGTTCAGGGATTGCTTCTCCCAGATTGTGATTTCTCTGTGTTAGAACAGCTTGGACTGCACTTCACACTGAACTTTCACCCACCTTCAACATCATTCTGTATAACCTGGGAGTGGTTAATAGAGCTCCATTGTCCACATGTGATCAGGGTCAAGGGTAGGGACGCCAGCTACATGAGTAACACGAACAGCAGCACCAGCTTGCTTCTACCCAACCACTGACTGCTCCATAGGACAGACAGAACTGACATGGACATCACAGTCCAGTTGGAAGGAGGCAAGATCCCCACATATGATCTACTGTACTGGTCAGCTTTCCCGACCAGTACCTCAGAAGTCGCAGACTCTCACAGCGGGTTATTATCTCTGTGATTTCAAGCCCCACAACTCTCTGAGACATCAGTGCTCATCTATCATACCCTTCTGAAGTCCTGGATCTTTTTGTTGGATTGTGTACATTGTGGCTGCTGCATTCCTCAGCCACTTCCCTTCATGCTTGCTGAGTCGAGTTGTCCTTGGTAGAGTTCAGCTCATTGCAGCCCCTCAGACTGTGAAATAGGACCTCGAGGTTAGAGTGAGGGACTCTTGGGGTAGCCTGCCCAACCCTCACTCCATTACAGTGGATGCTGCGACCTGAAAAAACCCAAGTGCTGCTGAGCTTTTCGAAAACATGCCATGGTCCCTTTCACCAGAAATCTTTCCTCTGTCAAAATCACTGTGCCACCGTGGTACAGTGGTTAGCAATTGCCTCACAGCGCCACGGACCCGGGTTCGATTCCTGGGTGATTGCCTGTGTGGAGTTTGCACATTCTCCCCATTTCTGCGTGCGTTTCCCTCAGGTGCTCCGGTTTCCTCCCATAGTCAAAAGATGTGCAGGTTAGGTGGATTGGCCATAATCAATGTGCTGGGTTAGGGGGATAGGGCGACAGCAAGTGGGCCTAGGTAGGCTGCTCTTTCGGAGGGTCGATGCAGACTTTATGGGCTGAATGGCCTCCTTCTGCACTGTCAGAATTCGATGGATTCTGCCATCCCCTCCCCGATTAGTTGGAAAGACCCGAGGTGGGCTCTGAATATGTTTGCACTTGGAAAGAACAAACAGATGGGCCACTGTGTGGTGTGCAGCACAGAAGGATCCCACCGTTGTGTCAGTGACTAAGGGGATAAGATCCTGCTCTGTTTCTCGATTCACATGGTTGATGAGTCTCCTGTGTAACTACATGAAAGCTTCACATTCTCATAAAACGTGCAACAAGATTCTCTCCCAGCCCTTGGAAATGTGATCAAAAAAAAATCCAACATAGAACATAGAGCAGTACTGGCCCTTCAGCCCACGATGTTGTGCCGACCATTTATCCTAATCTAAGATCAACCTAAGCTATACCCCTTCAATTTCCTGCTTTCCATGTGCCTGCCTAAGAGTCGCTTAAATGTCCCTAAGACTCTGACTCCACCACGTCTGCTGGCAGTGCAATCTACACACCCACCACTCTCTGTGTAGAGAAGAGGGAAGAGACAGGGAACAATAGAGGAGAGCCAGGGAGGTTGGGGGAGGGGAGGGGGGAGGCAGGGAAATGTTAACAAACTTGGCATCCACAGGAACAGAGAAAAAGGAGAATACAGGCGGAAGATGGGAGGGCCGGCTGAAGCGGAAGTGACCCCGAGACGACAACGGCAGTGAAATCTGTCCGGGAGAAGCAAGGGACAACACGAGCACCAGATCTATTCAAGTATTGCCCTCCCTAATTGTCTCTCCGACACCCAAATGTATATCTACCCCCCCCCCCCCAGTCTCCCTCCCCCCCAGAAACAAATGCCTACTTATTTGTGTAAATAATTGATTTTGTATTTCTCTCGTGTTGTTACTCTTTTTTGTTTTTTCCCTTTATGATTTGTGTGTGTGCCCTCTCTTCTTCTATAAATATATATATATATATATAGAGCATATCCTGTGTACATAACGGCAAATATACTTTGTTCAAAAACCCAATAAAAGACATTTATTAAAAAAAAGAAGTAGCATGCCTTCATCATCTAAGCTGTAGCAATATGCCAGAAGGTAAAGTGAGAGGAGAAACATTCATCTTTATTGCTGTACTTCAAATATTTGTTCCTGTCTTTTCTTCTGCAAATACATTTCACTTTTGTAGCTGATCTGGAGTCAGCACATGTATAAATTGCATGTTGATTTCATGGCTGAGATGTAGACACACATGTTAATTCTCACAGCAGCACAGATAATATCTTTGAAGTAGCCAGGGTACAACAAAACCTGAACTATATACATCAGACAAGAAATGGAAGATGTTTACGGTTTAATTCTATTAATGTGCTGTACTCTCCATATGTATGGCGTCTTGTTTTTCAAGGTGCTTCTGTAGCTTCCTGAAGGGCAAATTAATTATTTACTGGTGCAGCTAGCTGCTTGGTAACAAAGTTTTGTCCACATCTTTCGCATCCTTGAGCCCCTGCTTCGCTCTGCTCATCTCCTGACAGCTTGAGCTCATTTGTCTTCCACGTGCTGGAGCTTCTCTTGCCTGTAATACTGTGGAGTGTATAGCACACCATCAGTAACCTTCAACATGGAATCGAGGCTGGGACTCCATTGTATAGGGGCAATGCTGTGCTGCCAGAGAGAAGTCTTTTTGAGATATTAAGTCGAGACCAAAGCTGCTCTCTATTGTGAGATCCTGTGCCACTGTGTGATGACTATATAAACCTGAGACTTCCGGTGTGCATCATGAAGTGAGTGAGCACACAAGGCAGCTCCTGCCTAAGGTTGCAGAAAAGAGCTCTTTTTTGGGCAGCACAGGTTGGAATTTCGATGAAAAGGCGTGGGTGAATGTTCAAAGAGTATTTCCCCCCAGGAATAGGATGTTTCTTGGTTATCAGACCCTCAGAAACAGTGCAGATTTGTCTGAGCAGCAACAAACAAAAGCCTCTGCAAGCATGCTAGCGGGGGAAGGGCCAGCTTATAGGTCTCAAGCTGACCTGAGGGCCTTTATGAAAGCTGAATTCTAGCAGCAGAGGGAAGAACTGTGAAAGATCTCACCAAGGCCATTGAAGAAGCGGAGACGGACTTCCGGTAGAGGTGATGCGGAGCTAAGCCGCACGTTCAGTGGCTCGGACTTTGGGGCTCTTTTAAGGGCTCGTAGTGGTGCTGTTTGGAATTTTCCCCGTGTGGGAACACTCCTTCTCAGATTCTCCACCGGTGGATGGCCTGGACTAGGAGTGGAGCGGTCAGAAAACCGGCTTTGCAGTTGCGGCTACCGCAGCTCCCGCTACTTAAGGACTTTTGGGCCGATTTGAGGGCCCCAAACGGCGCTGTCTCGACGAATCCCGGTGGGGGAAGGTGTCTAGAGGAGCATTCCCCATAATTTATGGTGCACATCTGGAGTGGGGCAAAGGAAAAGGCTGCAGCAGCTCCACAAGAAAAGCGGGGGAAGAAGGACAAAATGGCGGCTGGCGGAACACCCGAGGAATGGTGGAAGTGGGCGCAGGAGCAGCAAGCTGCTCTTCTGCGCTGTTTTGCGGAGCTGAAGGCTGAGTTGCTGGACTCACTGAATGCAACTACCAACAAGCTGCTTGGAGCTCAGGCGGCCCAGGAGGTGTCTATTCGGGAGTTGCAGCAGCAGGCCGCTGAGAGGGAGGAGGAGGCCGTGGTCCTCGTGGGGAAAGTGGAGTTGCACGAGGCACTTCACAAAAAGTGGCAAGACCGCTTGGAGGAGCTGGACGTTTGCACGAGGCGAAAGAATTTGAGGATCCTGGGCCTGGCGGAGGGGCTGGAGGGGTCGGATCTCCCGTGGTACGTGACCACGATGTTGAGCTCGTTGATGGGAGCGGGGTCCTTCCATTTGCCCCTGGAGCTTGAGGGAGCTCACAGAGTGCTGGCCAGGAGGCCTAAGGCAAATGAACCCCCGCGGGCGGTGCTGGTGCGGTTCCATCGATTTAGTGACCGGGAGTGTGTGCTGCGCTGGGCCAAGAAAGAGAGGAGCAGCAAGTGGGAGAATTCGGTAGTACGAATCTACCAGGACTGGGGTGCGGAGGTGGCAAAGCGGAGGGCCGGGTTCAACCGGACGAAGGCGGTGCTGCATGCCAAGCAGGTCAGATTTGGAATGCTGCAGCCTGCGCCTCTGTGGGTGACATATAAGGGCCGGCACCACTACTTCGAGTCCCCGGACGAGGCGTGGGCCTATGTACAGGCGGAGAAACTGGACTCGAACTAGGATCTGGGGACACACTATGGCCGTTGCTGTTTTCGCTGTTGCTGTTCTTCAATTTTGACACGTGTTTTTTTATGCTGCTTTTCTTTTTGCTCTGTTTCCGGGTGGGTTTGTCTGTTGGGTATGGGTGTGGGGTATGTGGGGAACGTTGGGGGTATGTGCTTTATATGTTCTCTTCTGTACGGGGCCGGGGGTTGGGGTGAAACTGGATTTTGAGGAGCTGCGTCGGAAGGGTGGGGTGTGTGAAAGCACGGGCTTTCCTCTGGTTGTCCGCGCTGTGGGGCAGGGGGGGCGGAGCTGGAGGTGGGGGCGTGGCCTCTACTGGTTTTCTTTCCCGCGCTGAAGCGGTGCCAAGGAGGTGTGGCAAGAGGGGGATGACCCCATGCCGGGAGGAGATGGGTTTTGGCAGGAGCTGCCGGGTCAGCAGAAGTCAGCTGACTCACGGAAGTACCATGGAGGGTGCGTCGCGGCTAGGTGGGGTCCTAGCCTGGGGGGGTGGGGGGGGATACCGGGTTGCTGCTGGAATGGCCAGGAAGGAGCTGGCATGGGCCGGGGGTTCGCCATGGGGAACGGGTCAGACGGGGCGAGCTGGCCTGGGGCGAGCAGTCGATAAGCTATGGCTCGCCGGCAGGGGAGAGGGGCAGGTTGCTCTCTGATTCGGCTGATTACCTGGAACGTGAGGGGGCTGAATGGGCCGGTTAAGAGAACCAGGGTATTTTCTCATCTGAAGGGGCTGAAGGTGGACGTGGCTATGCTCCAGGAGACCCACTTGAAGGTGGCGGACCAGGTTCGTCTGAGGAAGGTGTGGGTGGGGCAGGTTTTTCACTCAGGATTGGACGCAAAGAACCGGGGGGTGGCGATCCTGGTGGGGAAGAGGGTGGCGTTCGAGGCGGCTGAGGTGGTGTCGGACAAGGAGGGCAGATATATTATGGTGAAGGGTAGGCTGCAAGGAGAGAAGGTGGTGCTGGTAAATGTATATGCCCCAAATTGGGATGATGCCGGCTTCATGAGGCGCTTGTTGGGCCGCATTCCGGACCTGGAGGCGGGGGGCCTGATCATGGGGGGAGACTTTAACACAGTGCTGGATCCCCCACTGGACCGGTCCAGTTCAAGGACGGGTAGGAGACCGGCGGCGGCCAGAGTGCTGAGGGGGTTTATGGACCAGATGGGAGGGGTGGATCCCTGGAGGTTTGGGAGGCCGAGAGCGCGGGAGTATTCCTTTTTCTCCCATGTCCATAGGGTCTATTCCCGAATAGATTTTTTCATCCTGAGCAGGGGATTGATCCCGAAGGTGCAGGATGCAGAGTATTCGGCCATAGCGATCTCAGACCATGCCCCGCACTGGATTGATCTGGAGATGGGGGAAGGCACGGGACCAGCGCCTGCTCTGGCGCCTGGATGTGGGGATGCTGGCTGATGAGGAGGTGTGTAGGAGGGTCCGGGGAAGTATTGAGGGGTATCTTGATACCAATGATACGGGGGAGGTCCGGGTGGGGATGGTCTGGGAGGCTCTGAAAGCAGTGATCCGGGGGGAGCTGATCTCCATCCGGGCCCATAGGGAAAGGAGGGAGAGGAAGGAGAGGGAGAGACTGGTGGGGGAGCTCCTGGATGTGGACAGGAGATACGCGGAGGCACCGGAGTAGGGGTTGCTGGGGGAACGGCGCAGTTTGCAGGCCAAATTTGACTTGTTGACCACCAGAAAGGCGGAGACACAGTGGAGGAGGTCGCAGGGCACGGTATATGAGTATGGGGAGAAGGCGAGCAGGATGTTGGCGCATCAGCTCCGCAGGCGAGATGCGGCTAGGGAAATTGGTGGAGTGACGGATAGGGGTGGGAATGTAGTGCAGAAGGGGACAGAAGTAAATGGGGTCTTTAGGGACTTCTACGAGGAACTGTACCGGTCAGAACCTCCGATGGGGAGAGGGGGGATGGAGAGCTTCATGAACAGGCTACGGTTCCCAAGGGTTCAAGAGGAGCTGGTAGAGGGGCAGGGGGCGCCGATAGAGTTGGAGGAGCTAGTCAGGGGGATTGGACAAATGCAGTCAGGTAAGGCGCCGGGGCCGGACTGGTTCCCGGTGGAATTTTATAAAAAGTATGCGGATCTGGTGGGCCCCCTGTTGGTGCGAGCTTTCAATGAGGCATGGGAGGGGGGGGCTTTGCCCCCGACGATGTCGCGGGCACTGATCTCTCTGATCCTAAAGCGGGATAAGGACCCCTTGCAGTGTGGATCATACAGGCCTATCTCGCTCCTCAATGTTGACGCTAAGTTGCTGGCGAAGATCCTGGCCACCAGGATAGAGGACTGTGTGCCAGGGGTGATACACGAGGATCAGACAGGATTTGTCAAGGGACGGCAGCTCAACATGAATGTGCGGAGACTGCTAAATGTTATTATGATGCCGGCAGTGGAGGGGGAGGCGGAGATAGTGGTGGGGCTGGATGCGGAGAAAGCGTTTGATAGAGTTGAGTGGGGGTACCTGTGGGAGGTGCTGGAGCGGTTCGGATTCGGGGAGGGATTCATCAAATGGGTGAGGCTGCTCTACGCGGCTCCGATGGCGAGTGTAGTTACAAATGGAAGGAGATCGGAGTACTTTAGGCTCTACCGTGGGACCAGGCAGGGGTGCCCCCTGTCCCCCTTGCTCTTTGCACTGGCGATTGAACCTTTGGCTATGGCGTTGAGGGAGTCAGGGAGATGGAGGGGTCTGGTGCGGGGTGGGGAGGAACATCGTGTATCGCTGTATGCGGACGACCTGCTGTTGTATGTGGCGGATCCAGAAGGGGGAATGCCGGGGGTGATGGAGCTGTTAGCGGAATTTGGGGGCTTCTTGGGCTATAAGTTAAATTTAGGCAAGAGTGAGGTATTTGTAGTACACCCGGGTGATCAGGAGGAGGGAATTGGGAGACTCCCATTTAAGAGGGCAGTGAAGAGTTTCAGATACCTGGGGGTGCAGGTGGCCAGGAGTTGGGGGACTGTCCATAAGCTTAATTTTACCAGGCTGGTGGAGCAGATGGAAGAGGAATTTAAAAGGTGGGACATGGTGCCGCTATCATTGGCGGGTAGAGTGCAGTCCGTCAAAATAATGGTTCTCCCGAGGTTCTTGTTCCTTTTTCAGTGTTTGCCCATCTTTATACCTAGGGCCTTTTTTAGAAGGGTTACGAGCAGCATCATGAGCTTTGTTTGGGCGCATGGGACCCCGAGGGTGAAGAGGGTCTTCTTGGAGCGGGGTAGAGATGGGGGGGGGCTGGCGTTACCCAATCTCTCGGGGTATTATTGGGCGGCCAATGTGTCGATGGTGCGCAAGTGGGTAATGGAGGGGGAGGGGGCAGCATGGAAACGGATGGAGAGGGCGTCCTGTGGAGATACAAACCTGGGGGCCCTGGTAACGGCGCCGTGGCCGCTCCCTCCTACGAGGTATACCACGAGTCCGGTGGTGGCGGCTACCCTCAAGATTTGGGGGCAGTGGAGGCGACATAGGGGAGAAGTGGGGGGCTCGATGGAGGCTCCGTTGAGGGGGAACCATAGGTTCGTCCCCGGGAACATTGATGGGGATTTCAGGGTTGGTACAGAGCGGGCATCAGACAGCTGAGGGACCTGTTTATTGATGGGAGGTTTGCGAGCCTGGGGGAGTTGGAGGAGAAATTTGGGCTCCCCCCGGGGAACATGTTCAGGTATCTGCAGGTAAAGGCATTTGCTAGGCGGCAGGTGGAGGGATTCCCTTCGCTTCCCGCGAGGGGGGTGAGCGACAGGGTGCTTTCGGGGGTCTGGGTCGGAGAGGGGAAGATATCTGATATCTACAAGGTTATGCAGGAGGCGGAGGAGGCGTCAGTAGAGGAGCTGAAAGCTAAGTGGGAGGGGGAACTGGGGGAACAGATCGAAGACGGGACATGGGCTGATGCTCTGGAGAGGGTTAATTCTTCCTCCTCGTGTGCGCGGCTTAGCCTCATCCAATTCAAGGTGCTGCACCGGACCCACATGACTGGGACAAGGATGAGTAGGTTCTTTGGGGGTGAAGACAGGTGTGTCAGGTGCTCGGGGAGTCCAGCGAACCATGCCCATATGTTCTGGGCATGCCCGGCGCTGGAGGAGTTCTGGAAGGGGGTGGCGAGGACAGTGTCGAGGGTGGTGGGATCCAGGGTTAAGCCAGGATGGGGACTCGCGATTTTTGGGGTTGGGGTGGAGCCGGGAGTGCAGGAGGCGAAAGAGGCCGGTGTGCTGGCCTTTGCGTCCCTAGTAGCCCGGCAAAGGATTTTGCTACAATGGAAGGATGCGAGGCCCCCAAGCGTGGAGACCTGGATCAATGACATGGCGGGTTTCATTACGCTAGAGAAGGTCAAATTCGCCCTGAGAGGGTTGGTACAAGGGTTCTTTAGGCGGTGGCAACCTTTTCTCGACTTTCTGGCTCAACGATAGGGTACGGGGACAGTAGCAGCAGCAACCCGGGGGGGGGAGGGGGGAAGGGGGAGGGAAAAGGTGGGGGGGGGGCGGACGATGACTATATTTGTTTATTTAATTTAAATTTATTTTGAAGTTCTTTTGTTCATTGGGGTTGGGGGGGGTGGGGGATGGGATACATGCGTCGATACGGTCTGGGGGTGGTACGGGTATTATGGGTTATTTTGTTGCATTTCATTGTTTGTCGTTATGTTTTATATTTTCTGTAAAAAATTCCAATAAAAATTATATTTAAAAAAAAAAGACTATATAAACCTGAGGAAGGAGCAGTGCTCCGAAAGCTAGTGTTTGAAACAACCCTGTTTAACCTGGTGTTGTAAGACTTCTTACTGTGCTCACCCCAGTCCAATGCCGGCATCTCCACATCATATGTAAAGCGAGGTTCACGTCTGCGATTAAAAATCGTGAAACAGGCGCGTGGCTGCTGGGGGAGAGATAGGGGATAAAGAAAGTGTCCCACAATGCCATAGTTTTCTGACAGTTGTGCTTCTGCCAGGGTCAGAGGGAGTAGCGGGGGGTGACCATGTGGTCATGGTTGTCGGGCATGGAACACCAATGTCGCAGTCTAAAAGGCAGCCATACAGCTCTGCACACCGCTGACAGCCCATTGTAAACTTAGGGCCATGGGTTGTATGGGTGTCCCCCCCCCCAGGCCACTCCTCTAGATACCGTCAAGCCCCAGCCAACCCATCAGCAGGATGGGTGCGCTCCAGCACAACCAGTGCCATCTTGTTGGCTGTAATGAGTATGTGTGGGGATTGTAATATGTATGGGCAGCTGCAGCTTGTCTGCCTCCTGAGTGTCAATCACAGACCCAGCGAACTCCACCCCGTTTCTCATTGGAATCGATTGTGTTCCATGTAGCACTGGTGCTAGCCACTCCATGGTCACTGAATCGGTCCAGGTGCACCTCCAGTTTTGCTGACGGAGAAGTCTACGAATCCTGCCTTGGCGTCAACACATCGTCCCAGGAATGGAGAATTCTGCGGCATGAGTCTTCAAAATAAACAAACATCACTTGAAACATATTTCAAAAGCCATTAGTCTCTACAAAACTCATAAATTTGTAAATCCATCAACCCACATTCCCTAGAACAGGTGAATAAACAAACTCTGCACTTCAGATCCAGTAGCGTTTTCGAAGGCTGTCAAGCCATCAAACTCAGGAAGCTGAATAAAAAAATTCTGTTTTTTCAAAATCTGTTACACTTTCTGAAGACAGACA
This sequence comes from Scyliorhinus canicula, assembly GCF_902713615.1. NCBI lineage: Eukaryota > Metazoa > Chordata > Chondrichthyes > Carcharhiniformes > Scyliorhinidae > Scyliorhinus > Scyliorhinus canicula. The sequence continues at coordinate 37,592,154 of NC_052153.1, forward strand.
CTTTCTGAAGCTCATACATCTGGCAAAACTTTCAAACAGCCAAACAGGTGGCTGAACTGATCTTCAAAGAATGAATGAAAGCATTGAGTGGGTTTTAAACAATTAGCAGCTCTGGATTTCACACTGAGCTAATATAATGCAGAATAGCACTTCAGGTGGACCACCTATTCTAAAATATTTGAAGACATTTCCACATTTATAATGTTGTTCTTCATTTGTCAGACTCCCATTTATCAGAAGTAACAACCTGGCAGCCACACTACTTAACGTTCACTTATCTAATTACAGCACTCGAGTAATCCACTTTAGTAAGAATAGATAAAACTTGGACATTTCATGATGAACCTTTTATACTCTTCCCTCCTCTAATCCAATCATGCCTCTACTGTTCAGGTGTGATTTTGGATCACTTGCAAATCCTGGCTGCCTCCATGAAAATTTCAGGTGTTCTGAAATGGTGCATTTCTACAATGATGCTAGCAATGTATAAAGAGGATTAGGTGGAATGGCCATGATAAATTACCCCTTAGTGTCCAAAGAAGTGCAAGTTAGGTAACGGGATTGCGGGGATGGGGCGGTGGTGTAATCTCTGTTTCAGGACCACATAATTCATGCATCGGCCTTTTGAGTTTCAGCTGCAATTTCAATCAAAATGGACGTCCCCATCCACAAGTCCTATTGTGAAGACTGCACCTTCACAATCTACTTTTGAATCATCGTGCAGCAAACGCAACAGTGCATCAGCTGGAGCGTTCTCCTTTAAAATGCAGAATTCAGAAATGTAGTTGTACTGGGATAGAAGTACAGCTGCATCCTTAATGCTGCCATTGGCAGGATTTCAGGCTTTGGATACAGAATAGATGCAAGGAGTTTATGATCTGACAGAACGACCTGCAAAAATGATAAAACAGCTTAACTCTGATGATGATTTAAAGTCCTTCATTTTCATCTGCATATAGTTCCAATCACTTTTGTGAAGAGTATGGAACATGAATACGAATGAAACAGCACAAGTGACATGGCTGATCAACCTCATAACTTGAATCATCACATGCTAGTTTCAGGTCACAAGTTGTGTCATAAGAAACAAGTATTGAATCACAGAGACCCAGAGCACCAGAGGCTAGAGAGAGAGGTTTCCAATTGTTCACATTGATTTCCATTTGTTTTTGCTAGTGTTTATGCATTATACTGATGAGATTCTCAGCAAATCTGGCCCTAAACTCACCTTAGAAAAAGTTCAGAGAAACCAGTGTAATTGTGGTGTTCGTTGGATCAAGACAAGTTCAAGAAATGAACCAGTAAATAAAGAGGAACCTGCATTTCTGCTGTCACATTGATGCCAACTTTCTGACGCAGATTAGTTGTCAGATGTGGTTCACATGTGTTTCACAAGAATGTGTGTCAGCTGCTTGGATATTTTTTATCTCAATACGTACGACTTCCTTCAAAAAGGCCTGGGATTTAAATCTTTTTTTGCAGTAATTTGGTTGTGATTTCCCCTGTGATCCCTTGTACTGAGACAACAGATGGCATCTTAGTTCAGGACCATTTTTCTCAGATGCGTCTACATATTGTCACTCTTCATGTTGTCTAGTTCTTAATTGGCTGATTACATTTTTTGCTGGTCCACAAAAATCAACAGGGGCAATATTATTGTGCTTCGCTGTTTTATTTTCTTTGAATTAAACATGCATAATTTACATGAAACTGCTCACAGACAGAATATTGAACATAGTTTTAAAATATCAAACCGAACATGGGAAATCCTTATACCTTAATTATACGTGCATCATTTGTTCTCCATTATCAACTTATGAGGCTTCAAATTACTGTTGATGATATCAACATATGGCATTCCTCGCTACACCATTTGAATGGAAAATTATACATTTTGTTTCAATCAGCTAATCTTTCTGTTGAAATTCTGTACAGAAGGATATCATGTAAATACATTAAGTATATGTCCATTAATATTGCAAGCATTAATTTCCAATTTTAAAATGCTGCCCCTAATATCCTTCAGTTTATACTTTTATTGAATACAATTATTCTTAATCTATTATTCCTGCTATTGATTCAGAATATACTTGTGTAAAATTATGTTCATCTTTAAATGTAATAAACTTTGCATTTGCACTTAGATTGTATTTTCAACCTTTAACAAGATAGATGATTTTCATCCTGAAAAACTGAGATCCTGCGTGTTATTCTTGCTCCAGTGGCTGTTCAATATTCCAGTATATTCAACACACTAATATTTTATCCCTCAGGTGACCCTAGATCCATGTCTGTGAGTGACAACCAATAATTTGGTCATAAACAGAGCATGTTATTTGTGTATAGTAATTGTACTACTTGCATTCCGTTGTCAGTGTAAGAAACACAATGTGAGAATTCGTAGCCAATTTACATAAGCTAATTCAATAAAGGAATACTTCATTCTAGGATTCTTACCACAGTAAATTGAATTAGTTGTAACGAAAAATGTTTTGCAACTGCTAGCATCTTTGTTTCAGGAACTAAACAAAGTCAGGAATATGGCGCCGGAATTCTCTGGCAGGAGCCGTTTTAACGCTGGTCAGCCATGCTCCTTCCCTCGGAAATGGCATCATCATGCAGCCCGCGCCAGTGCAACACCGTTGGTGGGTCATTGACCAGCCCACCCGCGAGTCTCCGCTCCCGATGGGCTGAGTTACCAACGGCACAGGACACATGTCTCAGCCGTGCGGGAACCTGCCACGGCGGCTGTGGACGTGTCCAGCGCCATCACACTCAGCCGGGCTCCGTGCTGCTGGCTGGGAGGGGCTTCCACCAGGGCTGGGAGACTGGTGGGGGGGTGGCCAGGGCGTGGGCTGTTAGATCGCGGGTGGCGGGTTGGGTCCGCAGATGGCCGGCGCCATGTTGTACGATGCGACTGCTGCAGGCACATGCGCGGCCATGGACCTGGCCATTCTCCGATTGTTTTTGACATGGGTCGGTGCTAGCCTCTCACCAGTCCCAGAATCGGTGAGGATTTCATGCCGATTATTTGGTTGTAAAAGACTACACATGCCTGGTGCCGGCACTGAGCTGCTGAACCCCAGTCCATGGTGTGAATTTCCATGGACTTTTCTGAATCTTCCAAATGGAGATTCATGAGAGACCCATACAATTTCTGAATTATATCGTCAAGCTCTTTACAAGACTTAGTAATCAATTGGCATCAGATAGTTTTCTGACATGCGGTGGAGATAGATAAGTGATGCCACTATCCATGGACCTGATCTGAGCTCTGCCATCCTAGAACAAAGAACAAAGGAAAGTACAGCACAGGAACAGGCCCTTCGGCCCTTCAAGCCCGTGCCGACCATGCTGCCCAACTAAACTACAATCTTCTACACTTCCTGGGTCCGTATCCCCCTATTCCCCTCCTATTCATGTATTTGTTAAGGTGCCCCTTAAATGTCACTATCGCCCCTGCTTCCACCACCTCCTTCGGCAGCGAGTTCCAGGCACCCACTACCCTCTGTGTAAAAAACATGCCTCGTACATCTACTCTAAGCCTTGCCCCTTGCACCTTAAACCTATGCCCCATAGTAATTGACCCCTCTACCCTGGGGAAAAGCCTCTGACTATCCACTCTGTCTATACCCCTCCTAATTTTTTAGACCTCTATCAGGTTGCCCCTCAACCTCCATTGTTCCAGTGAGAACAAACCAAGTTTATTCAACTGCTCCTCATAGGGCAGCTAATGCCCTCCATACCAGGCAACATCCTTGTAAATCTCTTCTGCACACTCTCTGAAGCCTCCACATCTTCTGGTACTGTGGCAACCAGAATTGGACACTATACTCCAAGTGTGGCCGAACTAAGGTTCTATACAACTGCAACATGACTTGCCAATTCTTATACTCAATGCCCCAGCCAATGAAGGCAAGCATGTCGTATGCCTTCTTGACTACCTTCTCCACCTGTGTTGCCCCTTTCAGTGACCTGTGAACCTGTACACCTAGATCTCTCTGACTTTCAATACTCTTTAGGGTTTTACCATTCACTGTATATTCCTTACCTGCATTAGACCTTCCAAAATGCATTACCTCTCATTTGTCCGGATTAAACTCCATCTGCCATCTCTCCATCCAAGTCTCCAAACTATCTAAATCTTGCTGTATCCTCTGACAGTTCTCATCGCTATCTGCAATTCCACCAACCTTTGTGTCATCTGCAAACTTACTAATCAGACCAGTTACATTTTCCTCCAAATCATTTATATATACTACGAACAGCAAAGGTCCCAGCACTGATCCCTGTGGAACCCCAGTAGTCACAGCCCTCCAATTAGAAAAGCACCCTTCCATTGCTACTCTCTGCCTTCTATGACCGAGCCAGTTCTGTATCCACCTTGCCAGCTCACCCCTGATCCCGTGTGACTTCTCCTTTTGTACCAGTCTACCATGAGGGACCTTGTCAAAGGCCTTACTGAAGTCCATATTGACAATATCCACTGCCCTACCTTTATAAATCACCTTTGTGACCTCTTCAAAAAACTCCATCAAGTTAGTGAGACATGGCCTCACCTTCACAAAACCATGCTGCCTCTCACTAATACGTCCATTTGCTTCCAAATGGGAGTAGATCCTGTCTCGAAGAATTCTCTCCAGTAATTTACCTACCATTGACGTAAGGCTCACCAGCCTGTAGTTCCCTGGATTATGCTTGCTACCCTTCTTAAACAAAGGAACAACATTGGCTATTTTCCAGTCCTCCGCGACATCACCTGAAGACAGTGAGGATCCAAAGATTTTTGTCAAGGCCTCAGCAATTCCCTCTCTAGCCTCTTTCAGGATTCTGGGGTAGATCCCATCAGGCCCTGGGGACTTATCTGCCTTAATATTTTTCAAGACGCCCAACACCTCGTCTTTTTGGATCTCAATGTGATCCAGGCTATCTACACACCCTTCTCCACTCAACATCCACCAATTCCTTCTCTTTGGTGAATACTGATGCAAAGTATTCATTTAGTACCTCGCCCATTTCCTTTGGCTCCACACATAGATTCCCTTGCCTATCCTTCAGTGGGACAACCCTTTCCCTGGCTACCCTCTTGCTTTTTATGTATGTGTAAAAAGCCTTGGGATTTTCCAAAACCCTATTTGCCAATGACTTTTCGTGTCCCCTTCTAGCCGCCCTGACCCCTTGCTTAAGTTCCTTCCGACTTTCCTTATATTCCACAGAGACTGTGTCTGTTCCCAGCCTTCTAGCCCTGACAAATGCCTCCTTTTTCTTTTTGACGAGGCCTACAATATCTCTCGTTATCCAAGGTTCCTGAAATTTGCCGTATTTATCCTTCTTCCTCACAGGAACATGCTGGTCCTGAATTCCTTTCAATTGACACTTGAAAGCCTCCCACATGTCAGATGTTGATTTACCCTCAAACATCCGCCCCCAACCTAGGTTCTTCAGTTCCCGCCTGATATTGTTATAATTAGCTTTCCCCCAATTTAGCACATTCACCCGATGACCACTCTTATCCTTGTCCACCAGCACTTTAAAACTTACTGAATTGTGGTCACTGTTCCCAAAATGCTCCCCTACTGAAACTTCTACCACCTGGCCGGGCTCATTCCCCAATACCAGGTCCAGTACAGCCCCTTCCCTAGTTGGACTATCTACATATTGTTTTAAGAAGCCCTCCTGGATGCTCCTTCCAAACTCTTCCCCGTCTCAGCCCCTAGCACTGAAGTGAGTCCTGTCACATCCAGACATGAATGGTGATGGACAATTAAATAAATAACTACAGGAGAAAGCTCCACATATATCCCCATCCTCAATGATGGCAGAGCACAGTAAGCCAGTAAACCCAGTAAATCAATGCAAAGGACAAGAATGAGGAGCCAAGTTAGTAATCCACCAGCCTCTACCAGCATACGAACCAATGAACATATAGATGAGGAACAGGAGTGGGCCACACGGCCCCTTGACCCTACTTTGCCATTTAATAAGATCATGGCTGATCTGATTGTAACGTCAACTCCACTTTCCTGCTTACTCCCAGTAACCTTTTGCCTTCTTGCTTATCAATAATCGACCTACCTTAATATATTCAAAGACTCTGAAAACACACTACTAAACCTTCTCGGAAACGCATCCATTGTAGGAATTTCACTCCTTGAATAAGGAGACCAAGTGTGTACATAGTGCTCCCTCTCTGGGAACGGAGAGGAGCCAGGTGAGAGACAGAGACTGCTGGGAAAAGGTAAGGACTACAAAAACCTTACCTCGGGATTCGGGCCTTCATTCTGGGAACAGAGAGGAGCCAGGTGAGAGACTGCTGGGAAAAGGTAAGGACTACAAGAACTTTACCTTGGGGATTCGGGCCTTCTTTCCGGGAGTGGACAGGAGCCAGGTAACCCATTGTTTGTTTCAGAATTTGAAATGGAAACGGTAACGTGACATCACTGTGACCTGATTGGCTGAAAAGGAGACTGAGCTAAATTTGAAAATCTGTTGAGTTACTGATTTAAATTGATATTTTTAATTTGATTTCAGATCATGACGGACAAATAATCAGTTTCATAAAAAGTTTAAAATGAAAGCTAATTAAATAGTATGTGAGACTTTGGATATAATCTGAAACAAAACAGCTCGCAAAAGTTTAATTTAAAGAGATAAGACATGGCAGGACAGCTCCAAGACATGGTTTGCTTCTCTTGCTCCATGAGGCAAGATGGGCACAGTTCCAGTCCCCAGGGTCAGCGTGAGTGCCTGGAAGCTTGAGTTTCAGAGCTGGAACGGCGGCTGGAGACATTGTGGACCATCCGCGAGTGGGAGAGCATCGTGGATAGCATGTACAGACAGGTGGTGACACTGCATGCTCAGACTCCGCAGGCAGGAAGAGAATGGGTGACTACCAGACAGAGCAAGAGAGCGAGGCAGGTAATGCAGGAATCTCCTGTGGCCATTCCCCTGCAAAACACATATACCGCTTTGGATACTGTTGAGGGGAATGGCCTCTCAGTGGAAAGCAGCAACAGCCAAACCAGTGGCACCATGGTTGGTTCTGCTACAGAGGGGATAGGCACTAAGGGTGCCAATGCAATAGTCACAGGGGATTCAATTGTAAGGGGAATAGACAGGTGTTTCTGTGGCCGCAAACGAGACTCCAGGATGGTATGTTGCCTCCTGGTGCTAGGGTCAAGGTTGTCTTGGAGTGGGACCAGGACATTATGAATAGCTAGTTGTCCTGGTACACATTGGTACAAACGACATATGTCCAAAAAAAGGGATGAGGTCCTAAAAGCAGAATACAGGGAGCTAGGAAGGAAGACAAGAAATCGGACCTCAAAGGTAGTGATCTCAGGATTACTGATGGTGTCACGCGTTAGTCAGGAAATGACAGGATATATTGGATGAAGATGTGGCGGAAGAGATGGTGTCAGGGGAGTGTTTCAGATTCCTGGGACTTTGTGACCACTTCTGGGGGAGGGGGACTTGTGCAAACTGAACGGGTTACACATTGGCAGGACAGGGACTGATGTCCAAGGGGGACTGTTTGCTCGAATGGTTAGGAGGGTTTAAACTAATATGCCAGGGGGATGGGAAGCTATGTAAGGAGTCGGCAGCACGGTAGCATTGTGGATAGCACAATCGCTTCACAGGTCCAGGGTCCCAGGTTCGATTCCGGCTTGGGTCACTGTCTGTGCGGAGTCTGCACATCCTCCCCGTGTGTGCGTGGGTTTCCTCCAGGTGCTCCGGTTTTCTCCCACAGTCCAAAGATGTGCAGGTTAGGTGGATTGGCCATGATAAATTGCCCTTACTGTCCAAAATTGCCCTTAGTGTTGGGTGGGGTTACTGGGATATGGGGATAGGGTGAAGGTGTTGACCTTGGGTAGGATGCTCTTTCCAAGAGCCGGTGCAGACTCGATGGGCCGAATGGCCTCCTTCTGCACTGTAAATTCTATGTATGTCTATGAGTCAGAGAAGGAGGGAGCAAAGACAAAAACAAAAGGCAGAACAGGGAATAGGAAAAGTGATAGGTGGAGAAACCAAGGGCAAAATTCAAACAGGCAAAAGAGAAAAATATTGGGAGCAAGGCAAACAATATGAAAAGACAAACTTGACGGCTCTGTGCCTTACTGCACGGAGCATTTGCAATACAGTGGATGAACTAATCGCGCAGTTAGATATAAATGGAGACGATATGTTTGCGATTATGGAGACAGGGCTGCAGGGTGGCCAGGAATGGGAACTGAATGTCCCAGAGTATTTAGTATTTAGGAAGGACAGGCATAAAAGTCAAGGTGGTGGTGTGGCACTGCTGGTTAAAGAGGAAATTAACAAAATAGTGGGAAAGGATATCAGCTCAGACAATGTGGAGTCTGTATGGGTAGAGTTGAGAAATACCAAGGGGCTAAAAACATTAGTGGATGCCATATATAGACTCCCAAACTGCAGTGGTAATGTTGGGAATGGTTTTAAACATGAAATTAGAGATGTATGTAATAAGGGAATATCGGTGATTATGGGTGATTTTAATCAGCACATAGATTGGGCAAATCAAATTAGGCACAATGCCATAGCAGAGGAATTTCTGGTGTGTTCAGGAAGGTTTTCTTGACCAATATGTGGAGGAACCAACTAGAGAGCAGACCATCTTAGACTGGGTACTGTGTAATGAGAAGGGAATCATTGCCAATCTGGCTGTGCAAGACCGCTTGGAGAAGAGCGACCATAACATGATAGAATTTTTTATCAAGGTGGAGAGTGAAGTAGTTAATTCGGAGACTGGGGTGCTGTGTCTTAATAAAGGAAGCTATGAAGTTATGAGGCGTGTGTTGGCCTTCATAGATTGGGGAGAGTTACATAAAGTGATGACATTGGATAGGCAATGGCAAATATTCAAGGAATGCATGGGGGAACTACAGCAACTGTTCATTCCTGTCTGGCACAAAAGCAAAATGGGTAAGAGGGCCAATCCATGGCTTACAAAGGAAATTAGAAATAGTATCCAATCCAAGGAAGAAACATACAGATTGGCCAGTAAAAATAATAGGTCTGAGGCTTGGGAGCAGTTTAGAATTCAGCAAAGAAGGACCAATGGATTGATTAAGAAGGGGGAAAAGGGAACGAAAGTAAGCTTGCAGGGAACATGAAGACTGACACTAAGAGTTTCTATAGATATGTGAAGAGAAAGAGATTGGTAATGTAGCCATGCTGGCCACGCAAAATGGACACTGAGCCAAACTAAAATGGAAGGCTGCTGGGAAACAGACAGTTCAGCCAGAACAGCAGTCTGCAAAGAGCAGTTTGCATTCTGCAGCAGCAGAAACCAGTTTGGGCTCAGGTGAAAAGACCTTAGCTAGGTGCAAATGGCAAAACGCTTTGCATGCTAATGAGGCCATCAGACTTGAACACCCACACAATAGATACATTTGGTTCTGAATGGACACATTCCAATCAAGACCCAGACATCGAGGCACCAGAAACCTCCGAACAAAAGGACATAAGAAACGCCCCCTCCATCACGGAGACCCCCTCGCATTGGGGAATTAATCCAGTATCGATAAGAAATTGATCCAATAGGTAGAGCCCGCCCGGGAAGAGGGAAGGACAACGGAACCCCTATAAAAGATAGGGACCTCGTGTTGTCCGGTCTGTTAAACCCGTGCTCCGGCCCCGACTGACACCTGGTATCCTGACTCCAGCCGTTGAGCACCAGCCACCGAAACCGTAAGTTCAACGCTCGCTACGCGATCCAAGCCCGCTAGACTCCCAAGTGCCAGAACGCTTGCTGAAGGCTGCAGACAAAACCAGGACGAAGGCCTCGTTCTCTGACCTTGCCTGTTCCTGTTAGATAAGTATTCTGTTTGCTTATGTTTAGTTGTAGCTTAGTCTCTTAGTGTGTGTGCATGAGTATTTATTATTAACTGTATAATAAATATTGATCGTTTGAACTTGACTAATCGGTGTATCGTCTTTATTACTTTGAACTTGACCTTGGAATACTTGTGACGTTGCCTATACGGCAACTGGCGACTCCAGAGCTAAATAATTACATAGAACAGAGCCTAGCAGTGTTAAGCACACGTCGAACTCGGAGGCGTGTTAATACACTCCAATAAACGCGTTTTACGCCCATAGTAAAACGTGCAACATTTAGTGGCGACATCCGCCGGGACCCTGTTGTAAGTGGAAACACCACAGTGTCCAGGACCCTGAAATTTGAATTAGAACTCCAAATTGCAGAGAAAGAAAGAGATCACAAGTATTCAAGGTGTTCAAAATAATAAGCGAAATTCGGAAGTGTGTTTTAGTGCATGCGTACTAACAGGGCTGTAAGGTAAAACTGAAAGCTTTTTGTTGCGACAAACTCTCGGTAGTTTTGTAATCGGAAAATAGCGTAAGCCGTACCCTTTTCTCAAAACACCACCCCAGCAACCCCCTGTTCCAAATTATAAAAAGAGAGTCAGAGGAAATGGCCATGCAGGCAATGGAACGTCTGATGGATCCAGCAAAGTTTGTGGTCGCAGCGACCAGCAGCAGTAGCAGGGTAGGCCAGTGTCCCACGTGGGAGCTGGAACTCCGCAAATATCTGCAGGGAAAGGGATGGCCCCTTTGGAAAGAGTTTTGTGCAAATGAGGAGACAGGTCCCGGAAGTATAGGTCATACTTGGTGGGAGAACCTCTCTCAAATACACAAAAAGAGTTTAGGTAAAGCACGCAAGCCGATGGCGATTGTGTCCTGCTTGGCACAGTTGCGAGGCGCAGAGGAGGTCATCAGGACGCTCCGGGCAGATTTAGAGGAAAGGAACCGAATGAGTAAGGTCGATGTCAGGGACATCGAGAAAGAAAACCTGGATCTTAAAGGGAAGTTGGCAGAGAAGGGTAGAGAGGTGGATGATGCCAAGAGGGCTCACCAGTCTTGTCTAGCTCATCTGAACAGTTCCCAGACCCAGTATGAGAAAGCCTATCAGGACGTGCAACGTGCCGTTCTGATAAGACAGGAATCGGAGAAGCAGGTGGAGGCATTGCAGAGGCAATGTTCCGATCTCAAAGCAGCTTTGAGAGCACTCCACGCTGCAACGACCGAACAAAGACAAAGCACAGTTGACCACGCGAAATGCAGGAAACAGATTGCGGAACTGCAATCTCTGCTTTCGGTGCAGAATGGCTTCCAAAGCACCTTTGGAGCTCAGTTAGATGGGGAAAACGCCCCAGATTGGCAGGAATTAAGCGAGACAGCGCAGCGTTATGTTCAGGGAACATGTGCGCCCGCAGCTCAGCAGAAACGACAGGCACCCCAACCCCCCACAGCTCAGATCATAACCGCACCCATGAATCCCGTAACCACACAGAGGAAAGCCGAATCAGAAGGCGCCCCAGACATAACTTACACCACCCCTTTAACAGTAACCCAGCTAAGGGACGCTTGTGAAAAGATCACTCCGTTCCTCCCCACCGCAGACCCCCACCAGTTCTTTGCTAAAGTAAAACAGCAGGCTACCATGTACGGCCTGGATGAGAGAGAGCAGGTTAAGCTCACCGTGCTGAGCTTAGACCAGAGTGTAGTGGCAGCCCTCCCCGACCCACAGAACGTGGCAGGAGGCAGCCTAGAGGAGATGCACACCGCCATTTTAGATGCCATCGGGTACAATAGAGGTGACCCCGTAGAAGGTTTGAATAAGTGCAGGCAGAAGAGATCCGAACACCCCACAGCATTCGCAGGAAGGCTGTGGATTCATTTCAGCGCAGTTTTCGGACAGCTAGATAGAGCGCATTTAACCCGTGAAAACATGGTTAAGTGGACGCGCACAATTATCTCACACGCAACAGAAGCAGGACAGAGCGCTTGCAATAATTACGACCCCTCAGAAGAGGCCCATAACGAAAGATGGGTCCTGAAAAGATTGTCCCGCGCTTGGGAGCAATCACTTCAGGCAAAAGGAAAGGTTAGATCCCCAGAAGAGGCTCAGGCTGCTGCAGATATCCAAGCAGTCAGAGAGCACCAGAAGCCCGCATGGGTAAATGAAGGCAAGAGCAGCCCTCAACAGAAAGGACAGGAATGCTATAACTGTGGACAGTTAGGGCATTGGGCAAAAGAGTGTAATGCACCCCAGCGATCTCAGAGAGGCCAGCAGACAGGCACTCTGAACCGCAACAAAGCAAAACCCATCCACAATGTAACAGTACAGTCAGGACCCACCAATGTGGACGAGACGAACTGACGGTGTTCGGGCTCCCCCACTTGGGTCTGTGACACACTATGGGACTCATCAGGGAGGCCCGTAGTCACGGCGAAAGTCAAAGGGAAGCCCATAGAGTTACTGTGGGACACAGGAGGATCCCGCACCACCATTAACTCCACAACCACGGCACACTCAGACACATGGCCGACCACCTCCACCATCACACTTAGCGGGTTCACCGGACACTCGCAGCAGGGACATATCACAGCACCCGTAGCGATCCAGCTAGGGAACATTAGCACAAGGCACCCCGTAGTTTTAGTAAATCTTCCCCGGACAGCAGAGCACATCCTGGGGATAGATTTTATGAACGCTCACAGCTTGTCGTTCGACCCAGTGAACCAGTGTGTCTGGCGAATGGCTAGATCAGACAGAGCCCCAGCCACCCTCACAGTAGGAGACTACGCTAATCGGATTAGCGCAGTGGGAGAGTACTCATTCGACCTGACTACACTCCACACCGACAGACAAATTAAGGCCCTACTAAACAAACACAGGACAGCATTTGCAAGTCACCGTCATGACTGTGGCAGAATGACTGGACAAGTTCATGTTACCGGACAGGACCCCCGACCGCAAAAGCAGTATAGATTTCCCCTCGAGGCAGAGGTGGAAATAGAAAAAGTTATAGGCAGCTTGTTGGAACAGGGTGTACTGAGAACGGTAGCCTCCACCAACAATGCCCCTATTTGGCCAGTGAGGAAGCCCGATGGATCATGGCGTCTGACCATCGATTATCGGGAACTCAACAAAGTAACCCCCGCAGTAGCCCCAACGGTAGCTACTAGTCCCGAGACCATGCTCAAGCAGGGTCTCAACGCCAAGTACTTCACGGTATTGGACATCAGTAATGGATTCTGGTCAATACCATTGGCAAAAGCGTGCCAATACAAATTCGCATTCACTTTTAAAACACAGCAGTACACGTGGACATGCCTCCCACAAGGATTCCACAATTCACCCTCCATTTTCCACCGACAGCTGGCGAATGGTTTAGAAAAATTTTCCCGACCCGATTGTCTGGTACAGTATGTAGACGACCTACTACTGCAGACAGACACAAAGGCAGAGCACATTTCGCTTCTGGCCGAACTCCTGGAACTCTTAACTGAAATTGGCTGTAAAGTTAACCCGAAAAAGGCCCAAATATTGGAAAGTAAAGTGATGTATTTGGGATCAGTCATCACGCACGGCAAACGCGAGATCGAATTCAAAAGAATTGATTCGATTGTCAAATTGCCCCTTCCCCAGAATGTATCAGCCCTCCGGTCGTTTTTAGGACTGGTTGGCTATTGTCGGAACCACATCGACGGATTCGCGACAAAAGCCGCCCCACTTTCAGACCTCCTCAAGAAAGGAGCCCCCTGGGAATGGCTTCCGCAGCATACAGGCGCTGTGGAAGAGTTGAAACGAGCCCTTAGTGCAGCACCCGCGCTGCTAGTCCCCGACCAACTTTCACCGTACGCAATAGAGGTAGCGAGCACAGATCTGACCCTCTCGGCCGTGTTGCTTCAGGAACGGCACGAGCAGCTAAGACCAGTGGCTTATGCCTCCCGACTGTTAGACCCAGTAGAACAAGGATTTTCGGCCTGTGAGAGGCACCTCCTTGCTGTCTTCTGGGCAGTGCAGTATTTCTCATACATCACCGGACTCAACCCCATTACTATTCTGACCGAACACACACCCACACAGCTACTACTAGACGGTCGACTGAAGGACGGTTCAGTTAGCCAGATTAGGGCAGCTAGGTGGACCCTACTTTTACAAGGACGGGACATTACTGTAAAACGGACACGCACCCACACATACTTAGCAGACAACCTCCAATACCCCGGACAGCCCCATGACTGTGAAATTGTAGCTCCCCTGCATAACACAGGACCCTTTTTAGCAAAAACACCCCCCAGGAAGATAGGGAACCCGAAACAAAGCCCCCAGCCCACAGACACGTGTGGACCCTTGAGGATTTATGTAGACGGTTCCTCCACAGTTTTAAATGGTGAGCGTATCACAGGATGCGGCATCTATGTAGAGGACGCGCAGGGGCGCGCTCTCGAAGAGATAGCTCTTAAGTTACCAGGTCACTTAGGCGCGCAGGCAGCAGAGCTAGCAGCCATAGCGTACATAGTGGACCACCCCGATTCTTTCCCCAGCCCAGCAGACATATATTCAGACAGCTTATATGTCTGTAACAGTTTAACCGATTTTCTGCCCCTGTGGAGGACACGAGGTTTTGTCTCCGCAGACGGAAAACCCCTTCCATCAGCCCCCTTACTCCAGCATATCCTAGAGAAAGCGAAGGACAGGACCTTCGGCATAATAAAAGTAAGAAGCCACCATAGGTCATCACCCCCTGGGAATGTAAAGGCCGACGCGTTGGCTAAGGCAGGTTCCAGGAGAGGACACTTATGGACCCCCCCAGCTAGCGCACCAGCTAGCGCCCCTGTGAGCGCAGTCCAAGTCTCACAGACTGATATTAAAGATCTCGTGGCAGCACAAAAACAGGACGGAGACCTCAGGGAGGTTTTCAAGGGAAACTTTGTGCCTGCTTACGAGCACTTTAAACACGCACTGACCACACATGAGGGTGTGATCATTAAGGACCAACTTTATGTGGTCCCACAGCAGGACAGGAATCAGATGATTGCCTTGTTCCATGACGGACACGGGCATCAGGGAATTGAGGCAACAACGAGGCACCTCAGGCAACTCTGTTGGTGGCCTAATCTCAGGACTGATGTAACGCACTACATTGAGAATTGCCTGATTTGTGCTCAGAATAACCCGGAGAGGTATTCTAAGAAGGCACAACTTCGGCATACTCGCCCAGTTAACGGCCCTTGGACAAACCTCCAGATCGACTTTATAGGTCCATTGCCCCCTTGTCGGAATGGCTATAAATACGTTCTGGTGGTGATAGATACCTTTACCAAATGGGTAGAGGCATTTCCCTCACGAACAAATACAGCAAAGACAGCTGCAAAGATCCTGACCCACCACATCTTCACGAGATGGGGTTTACCCCGAAGTATCGATTCGGACCAGGGATCTCACTTTACAGGACGGGTCATGAGGAATGTCCTGACAATATTCGGAATCAAACAGAACTTCCACATTGCGTATCATCCACAGTCCAGCGGGATTGTGGAGCGCATGAATCGGACCCTAAAAACTACCCTTAGGAAAATGGTTCAAGAGAATAATTCCACATGGGATTCAGTGCTCCCATTTGCCCTTATGTTCATAAGGAACACTGTCTCCACATCGACAGGATACACACCACACACACTCATGACCGGACGCCCTATGAAAGGTACAGAATTCCTTTTAGGACTGGACATGACAAACCCCGAAGTGACGGCCCTCACACATGAAAAGGCAGTTAAAGATCTAGTTGAGACTGTGAGGTCTGCACAGCTCGCAGCCGCAGTCCAGCTAGGGAAACGCCGACAGCAACGGACTGCCTGTTTCAACAAGACCGTACACACCACAGAATTCCAGGTTGGGCAACAGATAATGTTATCTGTTTATAACCCCAGCAGTTTTTTGGCTCCAAAATATTCCGGTCCCTACTCAATTTCGGACAAAATTAGCCCCTCCGTTTACAGGATAATGTATCCTAATGGGAAGACCGCGTGGTTCCATATAAACCAGTTAAAGGCATATGGAACACAGGCCAACCATGCTCACCATGTCCTGCTGGATGCAGCAGAACACTTCACCCCGCCCACCAGAGACACTTTTCCACCATCCCCCTCACAGACCAGTTCCTCAACGGACTCGCCCACGACTCCGCCCACAGACCACTACAGACCACGCCCCGACACGCCCACAAGCTGCCACAGCAGAGACAGTAGGACAGACACTGACTCTGAAGACAGCGACAGCACACAGCCATACAGCCCACACTGCACCAACTACGACCCCGACTCCAGTGACCCCATGGAAGTCACTTACCTCAAAAACCCCGAACCACCACCCGACCCCGACTACCCCGACAACACACTCGACACTACACAATGGCACAGGGACAATTCCTACAGACTTGTCCGCAATGACGAGAGTGACCCCCGGTCACACAACTCCAAAATAGCATGCCTGATCCACACAAGGGTGTGGGATCCGGGAGAGCAGGACGACACGGTGTCTGACTCCCGACACGGCAACCCCTTTGTGACCCTGTTCACAGAGGCAGAATCAAAGTGAGGTGTCCAGATGATGTAAGATAGGAATCGTTTGAGGGAAACGATGTCCTTTCTGATGGAACCTGCACGTATGTTTGTCTTCGTTTTATGTTTGTTTGTTTTCAGGAATGTAAATGTTTCAGTTGGAGGATGGACATCTTCTTTTCAGCTGAAAAGATTGTGACCACCTCACATACACGTTAGCTTGTCTGCCGAAACTTTTGAGAACTTCGGTTTGATTGGAGATCCTTTCCAAAGTTGTAAGGCCACACGCCAAATAGCTTGTCCGCAGATATCTCTGAGAACTTCAGTGATGTCCTCAGTTGGAGCATCTTGGCTCCCTTGGTTTTTAGGTGCCCCTCTATTCGGCGAAATAGAGGCTGCAAGTCATGGTAAACACATTCGTACCCGTTTCTTTCCAGGTTACTCAGGCAGTGGACAAACGGCACTGAGGACCCGCCCTGTCTGAGAACCAACCCTTGGTCAGCCAAGCTCGGGTATGGCACAGCACGCCCTACCCGGGGATCCCATCCAACTCGTACCCGTAGCGGCCCATACGCAACTCATTCGGATGTTTGTTTCCAAGTTTGTTTTCATTTTAGGTTAGGTAGCCCTTCGGCCGCCATCCCACATGCTATTTACATCCGGGAACATTCGGATGGTAAATCAGCAAAGCCTGCGAGACGGCTCGCAGAAGGAAGGATTGTTAGGTGTATGCTGGTCTTTAAATTCGCTTTTTGAAAAAAAAATGAGGGGAGTCACAGGGTGTGACTTAGCCAGTCATTTTTAAGGGTCAATTGGGTTTTGAAAGACAGATGCACTAACAAGTAAAGGTCTTAAACTGTGTATTGACAGATACTGTGCTTGATCCCAAAGGTTTCAAAGGACGAGACAGAGGTCGAAGCCAGGATTGTCAATACCGGAGGAAGAAGGAAGAGAAAGAGGAAGAACAGCAAAATGATGGAAGCCCACTTATTACTATTTAATGTCATATGTATATGTGTGGAAACAAGACACGTTTCCCCCACAACCCCCACCGTAAATGTTAGTACAACAAACCCCCAGTGCTCAGCTCTGATCAGCGAGGTTCAGACCTGGTGTACTAAATTCATGACGTGGTACTCCATGTCCTACATAATCGAATCACTGTTGGTGATCGCGATCCTCATCATCCTAGTGCAGACCCTCAGGTTGAGGAAATGGAAGAGGAGAGCCTCTCGTTCCAGCACCTCACCCATCTATAGAGTGCAATCCCCCATCTTCGGATTCCACCAAACCCCTCAACCCCTCACCGATTACAACACTCTGTAAATAAAATTCAGCCATGTATTATATTGTTCCATACTCGACTGCCGAGTTGGGAAGTGTGATGTTGTGGTGTGAATGGTTAAGATTTTAGAGTGATTAAATGTTTAAGTTAAGGTTAAGGTTAATAGTGATAGGTAGAGGTTCCCAATTGTAGTAATGCATGTCCCTTTGACATAGGGCCAAGTAGAAATGTTAGTTAAAATTTTTTTCTCTTCTTCCCATAGTTTAGAACAGAGTAGAACAGGAACTGGCAAGAGGTCAGAACACAAGGAGGCAAAGTACATAGGTGATCCTTCACAATAGTATGATTGTGAGGATCACAAGGAGGGAATGTAGCCATGCTGGCCACGCAAAATGGACACTGAGCCAAACTAAAATGGAAGGCTGCTGGGAAACAGACAGTTCAGCCAGAACAGCAGTCTGCAAAGAGCAGTTTGCATTCTGCAGCAGCAGAAACCAGTTTGGGCTCAGGTGAAAAGACCTTAGCTAGGTGCAAATGGCAAAACGCTTTGCATGCTAATGAGGCCATCAGACTTGAACACCCACACAATAGATACATTTGGTTCTGAATGGACACATTCCAATCAAGACCCAGACATCGAGGCACCAGAAACCTCCGAACAAAAGGACATAAGAAACGCCCCCTCCATCACGGAGACCCCCTCGCATTGGGGAATTAATCCAGTATCGATAAGAAATTGATCCAATAGGTAGAGCCCGCCCGGGAAGAGGGAAGGACAACGGAACCCCTATAAAAGATAGGGACCTCGTGTTGTCCGGTCTGTTAAACCCGTGCTCCGGCCCCGACTGACACCTGGTATCCTGACTCCAGCCGTTGAGCACCAGCTGCCGAAACCGTAAGTTCAACGCTCGCTACGCGATCCAAGCCCGCTAGACTCCCAAGTGCCAGAACGCTTGCTGAAGGCTGCAGACAAAACCAGGACGAAGGCCTCGTTCTCTGACCTTGCCTGTTCCTGTTAGATAAGTATTCTGTTTGCTTATGTTTAGTTGTAGCTTAGTCTCTTAGTGTGTGTGCATGAGTATTTATTATTAACTGTATAATAAATATTGATCGTTTGAACTTGACTAATCGGTGTATCGTCTTTATTACTTTGAACTTGACCTTGGAATACTTGTGACGTTGCCTATACGGCAACTGGCGACTCCAGAGCTAAATAATTACATAGAACAGAGCCTAGCAGTGTTAAGCACACGTCGAACTCGGAGGCGTGTTAATACACTCCAATAAACGCGTTTTACGCCCATAGTAAAACGTGCAACAGTAAAGACAAATGTAGGCCCCTACAGACAGAAACAGGGGAATGTACAATAAGGGACAAAGAAATGGCTGAGCAATTGAATACGTAGTTTGGTTCTGTCTTCACAAAAGAGGACACAAATCAGATACCAGAACTGTTTGAGAATGAAAGGTTTAGTGAGAGGGAAGAAATGAGGGAGATCAATATTAGTAGAGAAATGGTGCTGGGAAAATTGATGGGATTGAAGATGGATATATCCCCAGTGCCTGATAATTTGCATCCCAAAGTGCTTAAGGAGGTGGGTCTGGAAATAGTGGATGCATTGGTGGTCATATTCTGGGATTCTATAGACTCTGGAACAGTTCCTGTAGATTTGTGTGTAGCTAATGTCACTCACTATTCAAAAAGGGAGGTATAGAGAAAAAGGGGACTTGTAGACCCGTAAGCCAAACATCAGTAGTGGGGAAAATTCTTGGCTCCATTAACAAGGACTTTATAGCGGAACATTTAGAAAGCAGTGGCAGGATCAGTCAGAGTCAACATGGATTTATGCTTGACAATTCTGCTGGAATTCTTTGAAAATGTAACTAATACTGTTGACAAGGAGGAGCCAGTTGATGTGGTATATTTGGACTTTCAGAAGGCGTTTGACAAAGTCCCGCATAAGAGATTATTGTGCAAAAGTAAAGCGCATGGGATTAGGGGAAATGTATTGAGGTGGATAGAAAACTGGTTGGCAGAGAGGAAACAAAGAGTCGGAATTAATGGGTCATTTTCAAATTGTCTGGCAGTAACTAGTGGGGTGCCACAGGATTGGTGCTGAGACACCAGCTACTCACAATATATATTAATGATTTGGATGAGGGAACAAAATGTAACATCTCAAAGTTTGCAGATGACACCAAGTTCGGTGGGAGGGTGTACTGCGGCGAGAATGGGAGAGTGGGAAAATCAATGGCAGATCCAGTATAATTTGGATAAGTGTGTGGTTATTCACTTTGGAAGCAAAAACAGGAAGGCAGATCCCTACCTGAATGGTTGTAAATAGGGAGAGGGGAATGTGCAGCAAGAACATGGTGTTTTTATGCACTAGTCGCTGAAGGTAAACGTGCAGATGCAGCAGGTGGTAAAGAAGGCTAATGGCCCTCATTGCAAGAGGTTTTGAGTACAGGAGCAGGGATGTGTTGTTGGAATTATACAGGGCATTGGTGAGGCCACACCTGGAATATTCTGTGCAATTTTGGTCTCCTTTTCTGAGGAAGGATTTTCTTACTCTTGAGGGAGTTCAGCTACGGTTTACCAGACTGATTCTAGGGATGGCAGGACTGTCAAATGAGGAGAGATTGACTAGGTTGGCATTGTTCTCACTGGAGTTCACAGAATCATAACATTTACAGTGTAGAAGGAGGCCATTCAGCCCATCGAGTCTGCACTGGCTCTTGGAAAGAGCACCCTAATTATCCCTGTAACCCAGTAACCCCAACTAATCTTTTTGGACACTAAAGGCAATTTATCATGGCCAATTCACCTAACCTGCACATCTTTGGACTGTGGGAGGAAAGCGGAGCACCCGGAGGAAACCCACGCAGACACGGGGAGACTCCACACAGAGAGTGACCCAAGCCGGGAATCGAACTTGGACCCTGAAGCGGTGAAACAACTGTGCTAACCACTGTGTTATCGTGACGCTCTATCGTGAGCTCAGAAGACTGAGGGGGGATCTCATAAAGACTTATAAAATTCTACCAGGGCTGAACAGAGTAGATGCTGGGAAGATGTTCCTGATGGTGGGCGTGTTCAGAACCAGGGGTCACAGACTGAGGATTGAGGGTAAACCATTTCGTCCAGAGATGAGGAGACATTTCTTCACCAAAATGTGGTGAGCCTGTGGAATTCATTACCACAGGATGTAGTTGATGCTAAAACATTGAATATATTCAAGAGAAGTCTTGATATATCACTTGGGGTGAATGGCATTAAAGGTTATGGGGAGAAAGCAGGATTAGGCAGTTGAGTTGGATGATCAGCCATGATCGTGATAAATGGCGGAGCAGGCTCAAAAGGTCAAAAGGCCTCCTTCTGCTCCTATCTTCTATGTATCTATGCTCTCTACAGTTTTAACAGACTTCCCTACTTCATCCACCTTGCAATAAACATTCCATGTGTCTTAATTGCTTGCTGTACCTGCAAGCCAACATTTTGTGATTTATGTCTGATGACATCCAGATCCCTTTGTCCCAAAGCATTTTGAAATATCTCTCTATTTAAATAATATTCTGCATTTCAATTCTACCTGCCAAAATGGAAAATACTCAACGGTCATAACTTCCGGGTTTCCAGCGTCGGATGGGGGGGGGGGGGGGGGGGGGAGTTACCCCAAAGATGCACTGGGGAATCCCTTTCAGAACTTCACATGTAAGCACTGGCACAGTAATTGCCCAGTAGTGCAAACTTCCTCTGCATAATTTTACTGCACGGTGAATCATCCAGAAATGCTGCACAAATCACAAACTTCGGATGGTTCCGGATGTGTCTCACAAATAGAAACAGAAAACGGGCGGCACGATGGTACATTGGTTATGACTGCTGCTTCACAGCGCCAGGGACCCAATTCCGGTCTGTGTGGAGTTTGCACTTTCTCTCTGTGGCTGCATGGATTTCCTCCAGATGCTCCGGTTTCCTCCCACAGTTAAAAGATGTGCAGATTAAGTGTGGTTACGGGAATGGGGGGGGGGGGGGGGGGGGGAGTGAGACTCGGTAGGGGGCTCTTTCAGAGGGTTAGTGCAGACCTGATGGTCCAAATGGCCTCCTTCTGCACTGTAGGCATTCTATGGAGCAAGCAGCAAGAATGGGCCATTTAGCCCCTTGAGCTTGCTCCCCAATTAACTAGGATTATGGTTTTGGTAGTATGGTATTGGCACTTTAAGGTAACACAGCAAATGAAGGCTCACACGGCCTGTATGTCCAATTGGGACAAAGTGTGGAATCACCCAATGGAGAGATAGGCTCCTAGGCAGAGACATTTTGGGAGCAAGTTAAAGCCAGGAGGCTGTTGTACAATTCTTATTAATAAAAAGCAACCTTTTGTATTCTGGTATTATCCTGACATTGCCTCTGCCCTGCCACCCATGGGTTTCCTGTTTTAATCGAAGTCTGAAAAAGAAAGTACTCACCAGAATAGTGAGTACATTTTGGGCGAATAGTCCCATTTGACTCCTCCACGGAATACTGGACACAAAATGTTACATATCATGGGTATTACTTCCAAGCAAACAAAATAGTGGAGGAATGAGATGCAAAGCAATTCACCTAACTGTTGATGGCACTGAACCTCCAACCATATTTGCAGTCTTACAACCCCAAGCATGCTCAACTCCGAATCATTTTGTGAGCTTGTAGAATTAGTAAAGGCTCAATTGCAACCTGAACCATCAGTCATACACCAGAGATTCAAATTTAATTTGACGGTGAGAGCCCCAGGTGAATCGATCATAATTTACATTGCTAAATTGAAGGGATTATCGAAGCATTGTGATTTTGGAGCCACCCTAAATGGCATGTTGTGGAGTAGGTTAGTCTGTGGTGGAAAGAACAGTGCTATTCAATGCGGATTGCTTGCAGAGCATAAATTGTAAACAAGTAATGAAGATAGTGCTGGCCATGGAAAGCTCTGAAAAAGGTGCCTAAGGGCTGCAGAGTGCACAAAATGAGCCATTCACCAGCTGGGAAGGAACCTACAGCCAGCGGTGGCACCAAAACCATAGATGTAACCCCAGGGTCTCTATGGGGGTCCCTATAGTTAGGGGATCTCTTCAGTTAGGGATTTCCTGGGGAACACCCTATTAAGGGGGTTCCTGGGTGGTGGGTATCTCCCTATTATGGGGTCCCTGGGGGTGTTCCTATTAAGGGGGTCCCTGGGGGTCTCCATATTAAGGGGATCCCTGAGAAGGGCTCCCTATTAAGAAGGTCCCTGTGGGGGAGCCATCCCAGTTGGCGAGTATCTGGGGTGACAGGTGCAGGTTGGGGCACCCCCATACTTGGGGAAAGGGGGGGCACCTAGTGAACCTTCATTTTACCTATTCCAAGATATGGAGAGTAAAACTTCACCCAATGCTCTACCTGAGGTCTTGTTTATTTTGCTTTCCCGAGTTTGCTGCAGTCTGGAGTAGAGAATTCTACAGATTCACGACCCTTTGTGTGAAGTAATTGTTCCTCATTTCTGTTTCAAATTTGCCATCCCTTAGCCTAAAGCTATGGTCATAAAACTAATCGAATGAGATGTCCTTGTTCTTCAGATCCAATCCCCTTGGAAAAAACGGTTAATATCCCACTTGTCTTTCTAATTATTTGTTATACCCCATGCTAACTTTCTGTGCTTCTACTTCAGGTCCACCCAAGCCACTCTAAACATCAACATTTGCAAGTTTCACACCTTTTAAAAATTACTTTGCTTTTCTGTTTTACCAAAGAGAATTAAACTCACACGTCCCCATATTGTACTGCATCTGTGAACTTCTCGCCCATGCATTTAACCTATGTCTTTTTCAATACATTTGTGAACTCCTCACAGCTTACATTCTCACCTAGCTTTGTATTGTCAGCAAACTTGGAGACAGTAATCTCAGTCACTTCATCTGAATTCTTAATATAGATTGTAAAAGGTCCAGCACTGATCCTTGGTCTGTGGGAGGGGGTTGCAGATACATCATACAGTGGACCTGGTGGCTGGAAGTGGGATGGCTCTAAATGGAGTTTCTTGTTTACCTGAAGTCAACAAGACCATGTAGCTTTCACGGATTTCAGCAAAGCCTTTGACAAGGTCCCACATGGGAGACTTATTAAGAAGGCAAATGCACATGGTGATTTGATAAGGTGGATTCATAATTGGTTTAGTGGTAGGAGACAGAGGGTGATGATAGACGGCTGCTTTTGTGTCTGGAAGCCAGTGATCAGTGGCGTACCACAGGGATCCTTGTTGGGTCCCCTATTGTTTGTAATTTATATAAATGACATAGATAACTGTGTAGGCTTAAGATCAGTAAGTATGCCGATGACACTTAGATTGGCCTGGTGGTTAACAATGAGGTTGAATGTCTTGGGTTACAGGAGCATACAGACGTGATGGTCAAATGGGTGGATAAGGGGCAGATGGAATTTAACCCTGAAAAGTGTGGCGCGATAGTTTGGAAACAGTAATTCAGCAAAGAAGTGTACTATGAAAGGTCTGACACTGTGAAGTTCCAAAGAACAAAGGGACCTTGGCATGTTTGTCCATAAATCTCTAAAGGCAGAAGGGCAGGTTAATAGGCTGGTGAAAAAGGCTTATGGGACACAGATTACAAAAGCAGGGAGGTCATGATGGAGTTGTGTAGGACTTTGGTGAGGCCACAGCTAGAGTACTGTGAGTAATTCTGGTCGCCACATTATAGGAAGAATGTAACTGCACTGGAGGAGGTGCAGAGAAGATTCACCAGAATGTTGCCTGGGATGGAACAATTAAATTAAAAAGACAGGTTGGATAGGCTTGTGTTGTTTTCTGTGGAACAGAGAAGACTGAGGGGTGACCTGATTGAGGTGTGCAAGATTATGAGGGGCATGGACAGGGTGGATAGGGAACAGCTGTTCCCATTAGTTGATGGGTCAGTCATGAGGGACACAAGTTCAAACTGAGTGGATGGAGATTTAGGGGAGATCAGAGGAAAAACCTTTTTACCCAGAGAGTGGTGACGGTCTGGAATTCACTGCCTGGGAGGCAGTGATAGAGGCGGGATGCCTCACATCCTTTAAAAGGTACCGGGATGACTATTTGGCACATCATACCATTCAAGGCTATGGGACAAATGCTGGCAAGTGGGATGAGATAGGCAGGTCAGGGCCTTTCATGCGTCGGTGCAGACTCAAAGGGCTGAAGGGCCTCTTCTGCACTGTAGTATTCTGTGATTCTCTGAAAGTCAGATGCAGAGTTTCAGACCTTTCAGGTTGAGAATTCCACTTCTTTTAAAAGCCAGTCGGTCAGGTAATTTTCACTGAATTACTGCACTGCTATTTCTGCCTTAGAGCAGCTTTGTGGCTCCGAGTATATTTGAAAAGCTCACCACAAAATCACAGAGCTGGCCAAAGGTCAGCAACAGCAATTAAGAGTTGTTGTACGAAAAATAGTAAATTAAACCTATATTTTTCAACCAAGTGACTGCTGCAAAGGTGATGGTCATGGGAGGTTGGGGGTTGTTGGAGAGGTGGGAAGCTGCTGGAAGGGTGGGGTGCAGGTTGGGAGTTCTGGGGGGTGAGGGTATGTTAGGGTGTTCTGGAGTAGTGGGAGCTTTGTTGGGAGGTGTCAGAATGGTGTGAGAGGTAGATTGAGGGCTCTTGGAAGGATGGGTTGTGAAGTATTGGGGATGCAGGAAGATGATGGATGGCTTGGGCAGATTGGGGACAATTGGAGGGGAGGGGAGGCTAGGACTGTTGACAAGGTGGGAGAAGTTGGAGGGGTTTGGAGTGGTGGTGGAGAGATTAAGAATTGTTTTAGCGGTGGAATGGCAGCTTGAGGGGCTCTTAGGAGGATGGGAATAGTTTGGAGGCTTTTAAGGACATGGAGGAAGGTCAGCGGTGTGATGGGGTGGCAGTACATCAGGGTGTTGGAGCGAGGATGGCAATATGGGGGATCTATTGGAGGGATGGGAGAGTATCAGGGGCTACTGGAGGGATGGTGGCGAGGTTGGCATGGCATGGGGGTGCCAGTCTCTTTTGATGCTTGGAATTTCTTATTTATTAATTAGATTTTCTAGTCTTGGCAGTAAATTCATAGACAGAATTTACAGTGCAAAAGGAGGCCGTTCGGCCCATCGAGTCTGCACCGGCTCTTGGAAAGAGCACCCTACCCAAGATCATCACCTCCACCCTATCCCCATAACCCAGTAACCCCACCCAACACTAAGGGCAATTTTGGACACTAAGGGCAATTTATCATGGCCAATACACCTAACCCGCACATCTTTGGACTGTGGGAGGAAACCGGAGCACCTGGAGGAAACCCACGCACACAGGGGGAGGATGTGCAGACTCCGCACAGACAGTGACCCAAGCCGGAAGCGAACCTGGGACCCTGGAGCTGTGAAGCATTTGTGCTATCCACAATGCTACCGTGCTGCCTTTCACGGTATGCAACTATATTTTTACGACAGTATATGGGAGGAGGGGAAACAATGCAGCTTCAAGTTAAGACCACACTGAATTTCTATACCCTGCGTCATTCTTCTCTGGAAAATTCAGATCAGCAATTCAATCTGCTGCACATTTTTCCTCAGCTGGAGGTAAGTGTCTGACTGGCAAATCCTGGGGAGAGTATCATTCGCGTAAAGGGAGCATATGCCATTTATTGCATACTTTGGACCGGCACAAAGTTATATTAGCTACAGAGCTGACTTGTCTTTTTAAACGTAGTGATTTCTTTGCAGCCACTTTCCCAACATCAGTTGATTGCTCTGTGATTAGTTATACTGAGAGAATCAGCGTCGCGTCTTCACTTTTACCATTTTCACAGTCACTCTGCACTACTGCATGTAATGAAAAAAAGGACAAAAAACAACATTTTTTTTATTCATCCAGCATTTATTGCCCATCCCTAATTCCCCTTGAAGGGGCAGTTATGTCAAATGTAGGGCAGATTTCCTTCCCTAAAGGACATTAGTGAACCAGATGGGTTTATGAGAAATGACAATGGCTGCATGGTCATCATTAGAGTTTTTTTTTTTCAATTGCAGTTTTTTATTGAATTCTTCAGTGGTGGGATTTGAACCTGTGTCATCAGAGCATTGCTCAGGATATCTGGTTTACCAATCCAGTGGCAATACCACTACGCCACCGCCTCTTCCCTATGGGGGCAGCACCTTTTATGATGTTACCAAATGGTGTTGGCACTGCTGCCTCACAGTGCCAATTCCAACATCGGGTGACTGCCTGTGCGGAGTTGCACTTTCTGCCTGTGTCTGCATGGCTTCCCTCTGGGTGCTCCAGCTTCCTCCCACAGTCTAAAGTTGTGCAGGTTTGGTCAATTGGCCATGCTAATATTGCCCAAAAGGTTAGCTCGTGTTATGGGGATAGGGGTGGAGCTGTCGGCCTTGGTAGAGTGCGCTATCGGAGCATGAGTCAATGCAGAATTGATGGGCCGAATAGCCTCCTTCTGCATTGTAGGGATTCTATTATTCTATGGCACTGGATCAAGGGACTGAATGGCTTACCCCTGATCCTAATAAATTTTCAAGTCTGGATGGATAAAGTGAACTGGGTGACATGGACTTTGTCATCCATAAATATCTTGGAACCAGAGAGTGGAATTAAGATTAGAGATCTATCTGTTTATTTTGTTGCTGATGTAAGTGAACTGAGAAGGCTTTGTGGGGTGCGATTGTGAGGACAGGAGTACTTTATAGGCTCATAGTGAATCAATAACCTGTTTTACACTGATTTTAGAGTCTTTTCTGATGACTTCAGTTGTGTCACATATTATTTCACCCTATCTTAGTGCTTTTATGAGATTTTAGAGGTATTGAAATATTGTGATAAAGTTATGTTGCATAATAGATGTTGAAAATATAGACAGTGAGAATCAGCATCAGCAGCATCTTCAAACTTGCTGATCAAGAAAGCACAAATACAATTGTGAAGCATGTCTTCTAGCTTTTTAAAGTTGTATCACACAAAGACATCTGAGGACTCATCAAAACATGGGACAGGATTCGCCATTTGGGAGACTATTGGATGGATTCTCCATCCAGAAATGCTGAAATCGGGAAACCCGATAGGGAGGAGAATCGCACATTAGCCGAAAATAGACGCTGTGCTGGGCGCCCGACAGAATGCCATGCTCCGTTGCCTCGACAGCGGCGTGAATGCATTCCACGTTGCACGCTGGTGCAGGCATGCAAATTGTACAGTAAATGCCATTGGCATATCATTTACAGGTCCGACCCGGCAATTTCCGCCCCTCCCCCACCCAACCCCGCCAACTTGGCCAGGCGGAATTACCAACGGCAAGGTTCCCTTGTGGTATTTAACATTGTTAACAGGCACCTTGATTAAGAGAGAGGGGGGGGACAGGAAAAGTGTCCAACACCGTTATAGTGTGCTGAAAGTGGTGCTACTGGCTGGAATGCTTCTGCCGGGGCTGGGGGGAGTAGCGGTGAGTGACCAGGAGGTGGGCAGTGGGATGGGGGTGATCAGGCACTCGGCTGACTGCCCACTGTGAATTTAGAGCCATGAGTCGTATGGGTGCCTCCCCAGGCCACCCCCCTAGGCACCCACTGGCCGCATCATCAAGGGGATAGGCATGTTCCAGCACAACCAGTGCCATCATCTTGGCTGGAATGAGGTAATGTGGGAAGTGGAGTGCCTATATGCAGTTCCTGCTTGTCAGGCTCTTCAGTGCTGATCTTAACCCCAGCGAATCACGCACTAACGTTCGTTGGAATTGCATTAGTTCCACATGTTGTCTGCGCTAGGCCATTAGGATGTCCTGAATTACTCCGGGACTACATCACTTTCTGGGCCATATAACTCAGGCAATTCAGTCCCGGCATCAGCACTTTGTCTCTGAAATAGAGAATCCGGCCCTATGTTCTCCCGCCAGAGTAGAATCAATCCCCATACACTGGCCCTCCTGACCAGGCACCCATCAGACATCCCATCAGACTCCCATATCGGAGACCCCCATATCAGAGACCCCCATATCCGAGATCCCAATAACAGTGAGCCTTCCATATCAGAGACCCCCATATCAGAGATCCCAATAACAATGAGCCTTCCATAACAGAGATCCCCATATCAGAGATCCCAATAACAATGAGCCTTCCATATCAGCGACCCCCATATCAGAGACCCCCATATCCGAGATCCCAATAACAATGAGCCTTCCATAACAGAGTTTCCCATATCAGAATTGAGGGAGGCAAGAGTCAGAGTTTGAGACAGAGTCCTGGAGAGATTTATCAATTCTGGTCTAGAATTTAGAATTTAGAACAGTACAGCACAGAACAGGCCCTTCGGCCCTCGATGTTGTGCCAAGCAATGATCACCCTACTCAAACCCACGTATCCACCCTATACCCGTAACCCACCCCCCCTAACCTTACTTTTAAGGACACTACGGGCAATTTAGCATGGCCAATCCACCTAACCCGCACATCTTTGGACTGTGGGAGGAAACCGGAGCACCCGGAGGAAACCCACGCACACACGGGGAGGACGTGCAGACTCCACACAGACAGTGACCCAGCCGGGAATCGAACCTGGGACCCTGGAGCTGTGAAGCATTTATGCTAACCACCATGCTACCGTGCTGCCCTAACAAAGTAATAATCTTTATTAGTGTCACAAGTAGGCATACATTAATACTGCAATGAAGTTATTGTGAAAATCCCCAAGTCACCACACTCTGGCGCCTGTTTGGGTACACTGAGGGAGAATTCAGGATGTCAAATTTACTGATAAGAACGTCTTTCGGGACTTGTGGGAGGAAACCAGAGGAAACCCACGCAGACACAGGGAGAACGTGCAGACTCCACACAGCCTGTGACCCAAGCCGGGAATCGAACCCAGGTCCCTGATGCTGTGAAGTAACAGTGCCAACCACGGTGCTAGTGTGCCACCCCCCCCCTGCCCATATCAGAGACTCCTCCATTTCAAATAGCGCCTATCTGAGACCCCCATGTAAGTGACCCTCCCATATCATACATCCCCCCACATCAGAGATCTCCATATTAGTGACCCTCAGTCACCCTGCCAGGAAGCTAAAGAGCAGTCCAGGCATAAAAAAATAAAAATCATTGCTTATTCACTTTCCAGTCCCTTCCACCTGCTGCCTCAGACAGAAGTGCAGAAAGCTTTGATCTGTGAGCTTCTGTTCATTTTAGCATGTTGTAATTGACAGGGTCATAGCTTCCAGACAACCAGGTGTCTGGATTGTTTATTTTCATTTCTCTTCACACTTGAATGAATCTCAAGTACCCTACTGTAAATATAGAACATAGAACATACAGTGCAGAAGGAGGCCATTCTGCCCATCGAGTCTGCCCCGATCCACTTAAGCCCTCACTTTCACCCTATCATCCTAACCCAATAAACCCTCCTAACCTGTTTGGACATCATGGCCAATCCACCTAACCTGCACGTCTTTGGACTGTGGGAGGAAACCGGAGCACCCGGAGGAAACCCACACAGACACGGGGAGAACGTGCAGCCTCTGCATAGACAAGACCTAACCTAACTACAATGTTTATAAACATCTAGGAAATAAGTGCTTTCAAGTCCTATTTTAATCAGCAGAAAGTACTGAACTGCTTTTGATGTGGTGACAAATTGTCTATCCTTGCTAGATGTTTATCAACATTTGGGGTGATGGGGAGATCTGATGGAGTCTGAAAGGGGTCTCTGATGGGGCAGTCTGATGGGGGGGGGGGTCAGATGAGGGGTCTGATGCTGGGTCTGATATGGTGGGTGTGGTGGGCAACATTTGAATAGTGGGTGGGAGGTGGCCCTCAAATGGACTTATCTCCTTGACACACCACAGGGTCCACTGCATCAGGGCCATGTTTAAAAACACTCACAGTGATCTATGCTTGCATTACCCCCGGCTGAGAGGGCCAGAGTATCACGGAGGCATGGGGAATTGCGTGTCCATCCCATTATTTGGATGAAAATGGATTCAAATGATCCATTTGCATCCTCCCGCCAGCAAGGGACATGTAGCTTGTTCCGGCCACCGGGGGAGAAACGAAGCATCAAAACGCGATTGTCACCCAGTGCCAATCCAGTTTTTGCCTGACACACAATTATCCGATGCATCAGGAACACTGCTATTGGCAGTGGGCGGCAGAGAATCTACCCGATAGAAAATAGGAGTCGGACATTCAGCCCTTCGAGCCTATCCTGCCATTCAATATGATCATGGCTGATCCTCTATCTCAACAGCATACTCCCACACTCTCCCTATATCCCTTGAAACCTCCAGAATTTATCTATTTCCTGCTTAAATATATTCTGTGAATTAGCCTCCGCAGCCTCCTGTGGTAGAGAATTCCACAAGTTCACTACCCTCTGAGTGAAAGGGTTTCTCTTCATCTCAGTCCTAAAAGGCCTACCCCATAGCCTGAGACTGTGACCTCTTATTCTAGACTAGAGGAAACAATATTGCTACATCCAGTCTGTCCAGCTCTGTCAACATTTCATACATTTTAATTCAATCCTGCAGTGATTTTTGGTGGTTGTCCTTTTATACAATGTTTCTTTACAATTTAACACTGATTAAATTTGTTATTGAAGATTATGTAAAGGACTATGTAAAGTCCAAAGACTTGCAGGTTTGGTGGATTGGCCATGATAAATTGCCCTTAGTGACCAAAAAGGTTAGGAGGGGTTATTGGGTTATGGGGAGAGGGTGGAAGAGAGGGCTTAAGTTGGTCGGTGCAGACTCGGTGGGGTGAATGGCCTCATTCTGCACTGTATGTTCGATGTTCTATGAATTAAAGGGGGAGGGATGTTGTGATTTGTGATTGTCCCTTTCAGGGCAACACAGAAGAGTAAGGGTCATCTGGCTTGGGGGAGCAATTGGGACTGAGATACTCCACAAAGAGGGTGGAGCCCTCTTTTTGGCAGAAAACATGTGGAGGGCTAGGTCAGCAGTGTGGCTGCTGTACTGTTTTTCTTATTAATAAATACCTTTTGTGCTTTAATGATGTCTGTGAAAGTGTATCATCACAGATTCCCTCTCATTCTTTTAAATTCCAGTGAATACAGGCCCAGTCCACTGAATCTCTCTCCATTCGGCAATTCTGCCAACCCAGGAATCAGTCTGGTGAACCTTCACTGAACTTCATCTATGGCGAGTATATTATTTCTTACATCAGGAGACCAAAACTGTGCAAAAGTCTCCAGGTGTGGACTCACCAAGGCCCTGTACAGCTGCAGTAAGACATCCTTGCTCCTGTACTCGAGTCCTCTTACAATGAAGGCCAACAAACCATTTCCAATCCTCAATATTTGCTGTACCTACATGCTTTCTTTCAGTGACTGGTATACCAGGGCACCCAGGTTCCTTTTAAATCAACACTTCTCCAATCTATCACTATTTAAATTATGCACTGTCTTTCTGTTTCTCCATCCAAAGTGGATAACTTCACATTGATCCACATTATACTGCATCTGCCATGACTTTGCTCACTAACTCAACTTGTCTGAATCACCTTGACACCTCTTCCCATCCTCCTCACCATTCACATTCCCACCAAGTTTCATGTTGTCAGCAAAATCCAAGGTTTCCAATTGAAAGTGAAGACCTGTGTTGTTAAATCATTCCACTTTGGTGCTGAAGAGTCGTTTGATCTTTTCACACTGTGAGGTTACTGATAAAATAGATTAAAATTATACTTAAATAATTATATTGAATAATGTTGTGCACCTCAACAGGAGAAAGTTTTCAATTTTTTCACAGAATGGAAAAGATCTTGTGCAGTTTATCTGGGTGGCAAGGATTAAATCTTTCCCCCAAATATGAATTTGCTGTTGCCATGTTGATATGGCGCAATGTGCAGAACATGCTAATGAGGGCTGAGGCAGTCACTGAAATCAGTGTTATCATCTGCATGGTGTTATAAATAACCAATAGGACATTTTCCTGAAAAATTAACAATATTGCACAATGCTGATAAAGTGAAATTTTCACTCTCTGGTTTATTTAATAGGTGTGGTGATATCAGTTAAAGGATGCACACAAACCAACACTGCGTTGTATCATTGCCGCTCTTATTATTCATGACCCATATTGTGAATATATCAAATTAATTATACTTGTAACCAGATGCCAATAATGTTTTGCCGATACCTTTCTGTGATTACTGAATTGATTGGCGAATCTTGAAACAACAAAATATTATCCATGATTGAGGAGGAGTGTTGAGTGGGAGTGGGGGTGGGGGGGGGGGGGCGGGGGCGGGGGGGGGTTGCAGGGGCTGGTAGATGATGAGGAATAAGGGAGTTGGAAAGTGCAGAAGAACCAGAGTCCGATTTATCTCCCTGGCCTTACTCCCTGTACCATCGGGTTCTGCAATATCTTTCCATTTCTGCAATCTCTTTCCTTTTCTATTCCTCCTGTTAAAGTGGATAAGTTCACACTTTCCCACATTATGCTCCATCTGCCAAAGTTTTGCCCACTTTCCTAACCTACCTATGTCCCTTTGTAGACCCTTTAGCTGCTCCTGACAATTATTTTCTTACCTATTTTGTTGTCATCAGCAAATTTAGCTATCAGATATTTTGTCCCATTTATTGACAGAGATTGTAAATGGTTAGGTGAGATTCACTAGTCTCCCAGCGGCGTGTTTCTCGCCGATGCCTGGCAATGGGATCTTTTGGTCCTGCTGCTGTCAGTGTGATTTCCCATTGCACCCACATCATGTTGCTGAGAAACTAGCGGCAGGGTAAGCATTGGCAGGACCAGAGCATCCTGCCAGTGTGAAGAGCTGGCAGATCTTGCCCATTGAGTTCACAATACCGATCCCTGTGGCACTCCTATAGTTACAGCTTGCTGGTCCAAAAATTATCCATTTACTCTACTTTATGATTCCTGGTCGCCAACTAATCCATTATTCATGTTAATATGTTACCCCCTACATCAAGAGCTCTCACTTTCTGTAGCAACTTTTCATCCAGTACCTTTTGGAAATCTAAATACACCACATATTATTTTCATTCTTTCATGGAATGTTAGTATTGCTGTCCAGGTCAGCATTTATTGTCCGTCCCTAGTTTCCCTTAAGGAG
The DNA here is from genome assembly GCF_902713615.1 of Scyliorhinus canicula. Classification (NCBI taxonomy): domain Eukaryota; kingdom Metazoa; phylum Chordata; class Chondrichthyes; order Carcharhiniformes; family Scyliorhinidae; genus Scyliorhinus; species Scyliorhinus canicula. Next base: position 37,625,940 of record NC_052153.1, read on the forward strand.
GTGGTGGTGAATGGCATTCTTGAATTACTACCGCCTAGATGTAGATACATCCATAGCGTGGTTGGGAAGAAAGCTCCAGGATTCTGACCCAGCAATGTGAAGAAAAGGCAAAGTAGGTCCAAGTCTGGATGGTGCGTGGCTTGCAGGTGGACTTGAATGTGGTGGCGTTCCCATGCATCTGCTGCCCTTGTCATTCTAAGTGGTAGACATCACGGGTTTGGAAGCTGCTGTCGAATGAATCTTGGTGAGTTTCTGCAATACGTCTTTCAGATCAGTGTTTTTCAAAGTGGAGGTTACGACCCATGGGTGGGTAATGGATTTTGAAAAATGGGTCATCAGAAATGATCCCCGAAGATCACTTGGTCTTATTTTTCCCCTATTTTCTCTCTGGGTAAGTTTATGCTGCCCTAAAATAACCCTGTTCAAAAAAAAATGCACGTTCATAAGGTTAAATTTAACACCGATCCAATACATAAATACAATGTTACATTTTTTGCTCGTCCCTAATTGCCCTTGAACTGATTGGAATAATGAGACTGGTGTAGCATTTCATACAGGTCTAGTTCTATTCTGTTTGCAGTGCTGATTTTCTAGAAGGCAGTATTGAGGATCTCTTAGAAGATGATATAGTCAGAATGAGGTTTTTTGATGTGGAAGAAATGTTTAGTACTGCCTGATACGATTCAAGTTAGGTGCACTTTATGAAAGGAAAAGGTAAGCATTGGGGGAGAGGTTTATTTTTAAATGGACAGTGAATCCTGTTTAGATTGCAACTGTCGCAGCAGGACTGCAGTTTGCCTGGTCAGTGGACTATGTCTCAAATTGCCTGTCATGGGGCAGCACGGTAGCATGGTGGTTAGCATAAATGCTTCACAGCTCCAGGGTCCCAGGTTCGATTCCCGGCTGGGTCACTGTCTGTGCGGAGTCTGCACGTCCTCCCCGTGTGTGCGTGGGTTTCCTCCGGGTGCTCCGGTTTCCTCCCACAGTCCAAAGATGTGCGGTTTAGGTGGATTGGCCATGCTAAATTGCCCGTAGTGTCCTAAAAAGTAAGGTTAAGGGGGGGTTGTTTGGGTTACGGGTATAGGGTGGATCCGTGGGTTTGAGTAGGGTGATCATGGCTCGGCACAACATCGAGGGCCGAAGGGCCTGTTCTGTGCTGTACTGTTCTATGTTCTATGAAGGCAAGCTCTAGCTTCGGAATTTGATGAGTATTGCCATTATCTCACAACCTGACACATTATTTTCCCCTGTGTGCATTGCAATATTTTGCTCTCAGATCAATTTAAAAATGAGATAATGGGTGCGATTCAACCAGAAAAAAAATCTAAGTCCAGTTTTGGGCGTGTTTAGCGGGGTTTCCCGTCAGCTGCAGCTCCAAGAAACACTTTTCTGATTTTTGTTGGCCTCCAGGAGTTTCTCTCCGCCAAAGCTGCACTGCAGTCATTTAAAGGCTCCTCGGGCAGCACGGTGGCGCAGTGGTTAGCATTGCTGCCTACGGCGCTGAGGACCCGGGTTCGAATCCCGGCCCTGGGTCACTGTCCGTGTGGAATTTGGACATTCTCCCCGTGTTTGCGTGGGTTTCACCCCCACAACCCAAAGATGTGCAGGATAGGTAGATTGGCCACTCTAAATTGCCCCTTAATTGGAAAAACTAATTGGGTGTTACATAGAACATAATGTGGAGATGCCGGCGTTGGACTGGGGTGAGCACAGTAAGAAGTCTTACAACACCAGGTTAAAGTCCAACAGGTTTGTTTCAAACACGAGCTTTCGGAGCACGGCTCCTTCTTCAGGTGAATGGAAAGGCTTGTTCCAGAAATGTTTATATAGACACAGTCAGAGATGCCCCGGAATGCGAGCACCTGCAGGCAATCAAATCATCAAAGATGCAGAGAGAGAGGTAACTCCAGGTTAAAGAGGTGTGAATTGTCCCAAGCCAGTTCAGTCGGTAGGCCTCTGCAAGTCCAGGCTTGTTGGTGGGGGCCGAATGTAATGCGACATGAATCCCAGATCCCGGTTGAGTCCGCATTCATGCGTGCGGAACTTAGCTATAAGTGTTTGCTCAGCAATTTTGCGTTGTCGCGTCTCCTGAAGGCCTCCTTGTAGAATGCTGACCCGGAGATCAGAGGCTGAATGTCCTTGACTGCTGAAGTGTTCCCCAACTGGAAGGGAACAGTCCTGCCTGTTGATAGTCGCACGATGCCCGTTTATTCGTTGTCGCAGTGTCTGCATGGTCTCGCCAATGTACCACGCTTCGGGACATCCTTTCCTGCAGCGTATGAGGTAGACTACATTGGTCGAGTCGCACGAGTATGCGCCGCGTACCTGGTGGGTGGTGTTTCCACGTGTAATGGTGGTGTCCATGTCGATGATCTGGCATGTCTTGCAGAGATTACCCTGGCAGGGTTTTGTGGTGTTGTGGTTGCTGTTCTGAAGGCTGGGTAATTTGCTGCAAACAATGGTTTGTTTGAGGTTGCGCGGTTGTTTGAAGGCCAGTAGTGGGGGTGTGGGGATGACCTTGGCAAGATGTCCATCCTCGCTGATGATGTGTTGGAGGCTGCGAAGAAGATGTCGTAGTTTCTCCGCCCCAGGAAAGTACTGGACGACGAAGGGTACTCTGTCAGTGGTGTCCCGTGTTTGTCTTCTGAGGAGGTCGGTGCGGTTTTTTGCTGTGGCGCGGTGGAACTGTCGATCAATGAGTCGAGCGCCATATCCCGTTCGTACGAGGGCATCTTTCAGCATCTGTAGGTGTCTGTTGCGCTCCTCCTTGTCTGAGCAGATCCTGTGTATACGGAGGGCTTGTCCATAGGGGATGACTTCTTTAATGTGTTTCGGGTGAAAGCTGGAGAAGTGGAGCATCGTGAGATTATCTGTGGGCTTGCGGTAAAGCGAGGTGCTGAGGTGACCGTCCTTGATGGAGACGAGTGTGTCCAAGAATGGAACTGAATTTGGAGAATAGTCCATGGTGAGTTTGATGGTGGGATGGAACTTATTGATGTCATCGTGTAGTCGTTTCAGTGATGTCTCGCCGTGGGTCCAAAGGAAAAAAATGTCATCGATGTATCTGGTGTATAGCATCGGTTGAAAGTCCTGTGTGGTGAGGAAGTCCTGTTCAAACTTGTGCATGAAGATGTTGGCATATTGAGGTGCAAATTTGGTCCCCATGGCTGTTCCGTGCGTCTGGATGAAGAATTTGTTGTCGAAGGTGAAGACGTTGTGGTCTAGAATGAAACGGATGAGTTGCAGAATTGCGTCTGGAGATTGGCAGTTGTCGGTGTTGAGGACTGAGGCTGTTGCAGCAATGCCGTCGTCATGGGGGATGCTGGTGTAGAGTGCCGAGACATCCATTGTGACGAGGAATGTTCCTGGTTCAACTGGTCCATGGGTGCTGAGTTTCTGTAGGAAGTCCGTCGTGTCGCGACAGAAGCTGGGTGTACCTTGTACGATGGGTTTCAAGATGCCCTCGATGTGGCCAGAGAGGTTCTCACACAGGGTCCCATTGCCTGAAACGATAGGACGGCCTGGTGTGTTGGCCTTGTGTATTTTCGGGAGGCAGTAGAGATCTCCAATGCGGGGATTACGTGGGATGAGAGCACGTAGGGTGTTCTGAAGGTCTGGATCTAAGGTCTTGATCAGTCTGCTGAGTTGGCGGATGTGTTCCTTGGTTGGATCTGCGGGTAACTGCCTGTAGTGTTCCTGGTTGTCGAGTTGTCGGTATACTTCTTTGCAGTAGTCTGTTCTGTTCAGTATGACGGTGGCCCCTCCTTTGTCTGCTGGTTTGATGACGATGTTGCGGTTGGTATTGAGAGTGCGGATGGCGTTGCGTTGTGCTTGGGTGACGTTTGAGGCTGCCTTGTGATTGCGAGTGATGAATCTGGCATTGACACGACTTCTGACGGCTTGAGCATACATGTCGAGTCTAGGGCAGCGGCCTTCCGGAGGGGTCCAATTTGACTCTTTCCTTTTCGGTTGCTGCACTGCAGATCTCGCGGTCTGCTGTTCCGGTTCATTGGTCGTGTCCCTGGGTTCGCTGTCGGCCTCTTGGGGTCTGTGGAAGAATTCCCGGAGCCTCATTCGCCTGATGAATTCCTCCGTATCTGCCGCGAGACTGATGGGGTCCATTTTGGTGGTGGTGCAGAAATTGAGCCCTCTGCTGAGGACTTCGATTTCGTCTGGTTGAAGGGTGTAGTCTGACAAGTTGACAATGGATTTCCCTGTATTGTTTTCGACTGTTGTACCGGGAGAAGCTTGATTGCTGCTGGTGGTGATGCCAAGTTTCTCAAGCTTCCTGTTCTTGGTGTGCATGTAGGTGGCATAGTATTGCTGTCTCATCTGTTTGGCGGTGTTCCGCAGCTGGTCTGCTGTGTCCTGAGCGCAAGTTGAGAATATGGCCTCTCTCTTGGTTTCCAGGTTGCGTCGACTGCTGTAGAGTTGGTGTACGAGGTGTTTGAGGAGTGTGACAGAGGTGCGGTGGCAGAGTCTTTCAGCGTAGTCTTTCTACAAAGATGCAAAAAAGCAGACAAGATCCCGAAAGGACTACAGATCAAAAACCCACTCAAGTCGACTTACAACACAGACTACGCTGAAAGACTCTGCCACCGCACCTCTGTCACACTCCTCAAACACCTCGTACACCAACTCTACAGCAGTCGACGCAACCTGGAAACCAAGAGAGAGGCCATATTCTCAACTTGCGCTCAGGACACAGCAGACCAGCTGCGGAACACCGCCAAACAGATGAGACAGCAATACTATGCCACCTACATGCACACCAAGAACAGGAAGCTTGAGAAACTTGGCATCACCACCAGCAGCAATCAAGCTTCTCCCGGTACAACAGTCGAAAACAATACAGGGAAATCCATTGTCAACTTGTCAGACTACACCCTTCAACCAGACGAAATCGAAGTCCTCAGCAGAGGGCTCAATTTCTGCACCACCACCAAAATGGACCCCATCAGTCTCGCGGCAGATACGGAGGAATTCATCAGGCGAATGAGGCTCCGGGAATTCTTCCACAGACCCCAAGAGGCCGACAGCGAACCCAGGGACACGACCAATGAACCGGAACAGCAGACCGCGAGATCTGCAGTGCAGCAACCGAAAAGGAAAGAGTCAAATTGGACCCCTCCGGAAGGCCGCTGCCCTAGACTCGACATGTATGCTCAAGCCGTCAGAAGTCGTGTCAATGCCAGATTCATCACTCGCAATCACAAGGCAGCCTCAAACGTCACCCAAGCACAACGCAACGCCATCCGCACTCTCAAGACCAACCGCAACATCGTCATCAAACCAGCAGACAAAGGAGGGGCCACCGTCATACTGAACAGAACAGACTACTGCAAAGAAGTATACCGACAACTCGACAACCAGGAACACTACAGGCAGTCACCCGCAGATCCAACCAAGGAACACATCCGCCAACTCAGCAGACTGATCAAGACCTTAGATCCAGACCTTCAGAACACCCTACGTGCTCTCATCCCACGTAATCCCCGCATTGGAGATCTCTACTGCCTCCCGAAAATACACAAGGCCAACACACCAGGCCGTCCTATCGTTTCAGGCAATGGGACCCTGTGTGAGAACCTCTCTGGCCACATCGAGGGCATCTTGAAACCCATCGTACAAGGTACACCCAGCTTCTGTCGCGACACGACGGACTTCCTACAGAAACTCAGCACCCATGGACCAGTTGAACCAGGAACATTCCTCGTCACAATGGATGTCTCGGCACTCTACACCAGCATCCCCCATGACGACGGCATTGCTGCAACAGCCTCAGTCCTCAACACCGACAACTGCCAATCTCCAGACGCAATTCTGCAACTCATCCGTTTCATTCTAGACCACAACGTCTTCACCTTCGACAACAAATTCTTCATCCAGACGCACGGAACAGCCATGGGGACCAAATTTGCACCTCAATATGCCAACATCTTCATGCACAAGTTTGAACAGGACTTCCTCACCACACAGGACTTTCAACCGATGCTATACACCAGATACATCGATGACATTTTTTTCCTTTGGACCCACGGCGAGACATCACTGAAACGACTACACGATGACATCAATAAGTTCCATCCCACCATCAAACTCACCATGGACTATTCTCCAAATTCAGTTCCATTCTTGGACACACTCGTCTCCATCAAGGACGGTCACCTCAGCACCTCGCTTTACCGCAAGCCCACAGATAATCTCACGATGCTCCACTTCTCCAGCTTTCACCCGAAACACTTTAAAGAAGCCATCCCCTATGGACAAGCCCTCCGTATACACAGGATCTGCTCAGACAAGGAGGAGCGCAACAGACACCTACAGATGCTGAAAGATGCCCTCGTACGAACGGGATATGGCGCTCGACTCATTGATCGACAGTTCCACCGCGCCACAGCAAAAAACCGCACCGACCTCCTCAGAAGACAAACACGGGACACCACTGACAGAGTACCCTTCGTCGTCCAGTACTTTCCTGGGGCGGAGAAACTACGACATCTTCTTCGCAGCCTCCAACACATCATCAGCGAGGATGGACATCTTGCCAAGGTCATCCCCACACCCCCACTACTGGCCTTCAAACAACCGCGCAACCTCAAACAAACCATTGTTTGCAGCAAATTACCCAGCCTTCAGAACAGCAACCACAACACCACAAAACCCTGCCAGAGTAATCTCTGCAAGACATGCCAGATCATCGACATGGACACCACCATTACACGTGGAAACACCACCCACCAGGTACGCGGTGTTGCACGTTTTACTATGGGCGTAAAACGCGTTTATTGGAGTGTATTAACACGCCTCCGAGTTCGACGTGTGCTTAACACTGCTAGGCTCTGTTCTATGTAATTATTTAGCTCTGGAGTCGCCAGTTGCCGTATAGGCAACGTCACAAGTATTCCAAGGTCAACTTCAAAGTAATAAAGACGATACACCGATTAGTCAAGTTCAAACGATCAATATTTATTATACAGTTAATAATAAATACTCATGCACACACTAAGAGACTAAGCTACAACTAAACATAAGCAAACAGAATACTTATCTAACAGGAACAGGCAAGGTCAGAGAACGAGGCCTTCGTCCTGGTTTTGTCTGCAGCCTTCAGCAAGCGTTCTGGCACTTGGGAGTCTAGTGGGCTTGGATCGCGTAGCGAGCGTTGAACTTACGGTTTCGGCGGCTGGTGCTCAACGGCTGGAGTCAGGATACCAGGTGTCAGTCGGAGCCGGAGCACGGGTTTAACAGACCGGACAACACGAGGTCCCTATCTTTTATAGGGGTTCCGTTGTCCTTCCCTCTTCTCGGGCGGGCTCTACCTATTGGATCAATTTCTTATCGATACTGGATTAATTCCCCAATGCGAGGGGGTCTCCGTGATGGAGGGGGCGTTTCTTATGTCCTTTTGTTTGGAGGTTTCTGGTGCCTCGATGTCTGGGTCTTGATTGGAATGTGTCCATTCAGAACCAAATGTATCTATTGTGTGGATGTTCAAGTCTGATGGCCTCATTAGCATGCAAAGCGTTTTGCCATTTGCACCTAGCTAAGGTCTTTTCACCTGAGCCCAAACTGGTTTCTGCTGCTGCAGAATGCAAACTGCTCTTTGCAGACTGCTGTTCTGGCTGAACTGTCTGTTTCCCAGCAGCCTTCCATTTTAGTTTGGCTCAGTGTCCATTTTGCGTGGCCAGCATGGCTACATTCCCTCCTTGTGATCCTCACAATCATACTATTGTGAAGGATCACCTATGTGCTTTGCCTCCTTGTGTTCTGACCTCTTGCCAGTTCCTGCTCTACTCTGTTCTAAACTATGGGAAGAAGAGAAAAAAAATTTTAACTAACATTTCTACTTGGCCCTATGTCAAAGGGACATGCATTACTACAACTGGGAACCTCTACCTATCACTATTAACCTTAACCTTAACTTAAACATTTAATCACTCTAAAACCTTAACCATTCACACCACAACATCACACTTCCCAACTCGGCAGTCGAGTATGGAACAATATAATACATGGCTGAATTTTATTTACAGAGTGTTGTAATCAGTGAGGGGTTGAGGGGTTTGGTGGAATCCGAAGATGGGGGATTGCACTCTATAGATGGGTGAGGTGCTGGAACGAGAGGCTCTCCTCTTCCATTTCCTCAACCTGAGGGTCTGCACTAGGATGATGAGGATCGCGATCACCAACAGTGATTCGATTATGTAGGACATGGAGTACCACGTCATGAATTTAGTACACCAGGTCTGAACCTCGCTGATCAGAGCTGAGCACTGGGGGTTTGTTGTAATGGAAACATTTACGGTGGGGGTTGTGGGGGAAACGTGTCTTGTTTCCACACATATACATATGACATTAAACAGTAATAAGTGGGCTTCCATCATCTTGCTGTTCTTCTTCTTTCTCTTCCTTCTTCCTCCGGTATTGACAATCCTGGCTTCGACCTCTGTCTCGTCCTTTGAAACCTTTGGGATCAAGCACAGTATCTGTCAATACACAGTTTAAGACCTTTACTTGTTAGTGCATCTGTCTTTCAAAACCCAATTGACCCTTTAAAATGACTGGCTAAGTCACACCCTGTGACTCCCCTCATTTTTTTTTTTTCAAAAAGCGAATTTACAGACCAGCATACACCTAACAATCCTTCCTTCTGCGAGCCGTCTCGCAGGCTTTGCTGATTTACCATCCGAATGTTCCTGGATGTAAATAGCATGTGGGATGGCGGCCGAAGGGCTACCTAACGTAAAATGAAAACAAAATTTGGAAAGAAACATCCGAATGAGTTGCGTGTGGGCCGCTACGGGTACGAGTTGGATGGGATCCCCGGGTAGGGCGTGCTGTGCCATACCCGAGCTTGGCTGACCAAGGGTTGGTTCTCAGACAGGGCGGGTCCTCAGTGCCGTTTGTCCACTGCCTGAGTAACCTGGAGAAAACGGGTACGAATGTGTTTATCATGACTTGCAGCCTCTATGTCGCCGAATAGAGGGGCACCTGAAAAAGAAACCAAGGGAGCCAGGATGCTCCAACTGAGGACATGAGCTGGTCTTCAGATATTTTAGACGATACGGTGAGCTGCTCACCAGGCTGTCGCAAGTGTTACAACTTCGGAAAAGATCTCCAATCAAACCGAAGTTCTCAAAAGTATCTGCGGACAAGCTAACGTGTATGTGAGGTGGTCACAATCTTTTCAGCTGAAAAGAAGATGTCCATCCTCCAACTGAAACATTTACATTCCTGAAAACAAACAAACATAAAACGAAGACAAACATACGTGCAGGTTCCATCAGAAAGGACATCGTTTCCCTCAAACGATTCCTATCTTACATCATCTGGACACCTCACTTTGATTCTGCCTCTGTGAACAGGGTCACAAAGGGGTTGCCGTGTCGGGAGTCAGACACCGTGTCGTCCTGCTCTCCCGGATCCCACACCCTTGTGTGGATCAGGCATGCTATTTTGGAGTTGTGTGACCGGGGGTCACTTTCATCATTGCGGACAAGTCTGTAGGAATTGTCCCTGTGCCATTGTGTGGCGTCGAGTGTGTTGTCGGGGTAGTCGGGGTCGGGTGGTGGTTCTGGGTTTTTAAGGTAAGTGACTTCCATGGGGTCACTGGAGTCGGGGTCGTAGTTGGTGCAGTGTGGGCTGTATGGCTGTGTGCTGTCGCTGTCTTCAGAGTCAGTGTCTGTCCTGCTGTCTCTGCTGTGGCAGCTTGTGGGCGTGTCGGGGCGTGGTCTGTAGTGGTCTGTGGGCGGAGTCGTGGGCGAGTCCGTTGATGAACTGGTCTGTGAGGGGGATGGTGGAAAAGTGTCTCTGGTGGGCGGGGTGGAGTGTTCTGCTGCATCCAGCAGGACATGGTGAGCATGGTTGGCCTGTGTTCCATATGCCTTTAACTGGTTTATATGGAACCACGCGGTCTTCCCATTAGGATATTTGATCCTGTAAACGGAGGGGCTAATTTTGTCCGAAATTGAGTAGGGACCGGAATATTTTGGAGCCAAAAAACTGCTGGGGTTATAAACAGATAACATTACCTGTTGCCCAACCTGGAATTCTGTGGTGTGTACGGTCTTATTGAAACAGGCAGTACGTTGCTGTCGGCGTTTCCCTAGCTGGACTGCGGCTGCGATCTGTGCAGACCTCACAGTCTCAACTAGTTCTTTAACTGCCTTTTCATGTGTGAGGGCCGTCACTTCGGGGCTTGTCATGTCCAGTCCTAAAAGGAATTCTGTACCTTTCATAGGGCGTCCGGTCATGAGTGTGTGTGGTGTGTATCCTGTAGATGTGGAGACAGTGTTCCTTATGAACATAAGTGCAAAGGGGAGCACTGAATCCCATGTGGAATTGTTCTCTTGAACCATTTTCCTAAGGGTAGTTTTTAGGGTCCGATTCATGCGCTCCACAATCCCGCTGGACTGTGGATGATACGCAATGTGGAAGTTTTGTTTGATGCCGAATATTGTCAGGACGTTCCTCATGACCCGTCCTGTAAAGTGAGATCCCTGGTCCGAATCGATACTTCGGGGTAAACCCCATCTCGTGAAGATGTGGTGGGTCAGGATCTTTGCAGCTGTCTTTGCTGTGTTTGTTCGTGAGGGAAATGCCTCTACCCATTTGGTAAAGGTATCTATCACCACCAGAACGTATTTATAGCCATTCCTACAAGGGGGCAATGGACCTATAAAGTCGATCTGGAGGTTTGTCCAAGGGCCGTTAACTGGGCGAGTATGCCGAAGTTGTGCCTTCTTAGAATACCGCTCCGGGTTATTCTGAGCACAAATCAGGCAATTCTCTATGTAGTGCGTTACATCATTCCTGAGATTAGGCCACCAACAGAGTTGCCTGAGGTGCCTCGTTGTTGCATCAATTCCCTGATGCCCGTGTCCGTCATGGAACAAGGCAATCATCTGATTCCTGTCCTGCTGTGGGACCACATAAAGTTGGTCCTTAATGATCACACCCTCATGTGTGGTCAGTGCGTGTTTAAAGTGCTCGTACGCAGGCACAAAGTTTCCCTTGAAAACCTCCCTGAGGTCTCCGTCCTGTTTTTGTGCTGCCACGAGATCTTTAATATCAGTCTGTGAGACTTGGACTGCGCTCACAGGGGCGCTAGCTGGTGCGCTAGCTGGGGGGGTCCATAAGTGTCCTCTCCTGGAACCTGCCTTAGCCAACGCGTCGGCCTTTACATTCCCAGGGGGTGATGACCTATGGTGGCTTCTTACTTTTATTATGCCGAAGGTCCTGTCCTTCGCTTTCTCTAGGATATGCTGGAGTAAGGGGGCTGATGGAAGGGGTTTTCCGTCTGCGGAGACAAAGCCTCGTGTCCTCCACAGGGGCAGAAAATCGGTTAAACTATTACAGACATATAAGCTGTCTGAATATATGTCTGCTGGGCTGGGGAAAGAATCGGGGTGGTCCACTATGTACGCTATGGCTGCTAGCTCTGCTGCCTGCGCGCCTAAGTGACCTGGTAACTTAAGAGCTATCTCTTCGAGAGCGCGCCCCTGCGCGTCCTCTACATAGATGCCGCATCCTGTGATACGCTCACCATTTAAAACTGTGGAGGAACCGTCTACATAAATCCTCAAGGGTCCACACGTGTCTGTGGGCTGGGGGCTTTGTTTCGGGTTCCCTATCTTCCTGGGGGGTGTTTTTGCTAAAAAGGGTCCTGTGTTATGCAGGGGAGCTACAATTTCACAGTCATGGGGCTGTCCGGGGTATTGGAGGTTGTCTGCTAAGTATGTGTGGGTGCGTGTCCGTTTTACTGTAATGTCCCGTCCTTGTAAAAGTAGGGTCCACCTAGCTGCCCTAATCTGGCTAACTGAACCGTCCTTCAGTCGACCGTCTAGTAGTAGCTGTGTGGGTGTGTGTTCGGTTAGAATGGTGATGGGGTTGAGTCCGGTGATGTATGAGAAATACTGCACTGCCCAGAAGACAGCAAGGAGGTGCCTCTCACAGGCCGAAAATCCTTGCTCTACCGGGTCTAACAGTCGGGAGGCATAAGCCACTGGTCTTAGCTGCTCGTGCCGTTCTTGAAGCAACACGGCCGAGAGGGTCAGATCTGTGCTAGCTACCTCGATTGCGTACGGTGAAAGTTGGTCGGGGACTAGCAGCGCGGGTGCTGCACTAAGGGCTCGTTTCAACTCTTCCACAGCGCCTGTATGCTGCGGAAGCCATTCCCAGGGGGCTCCTTTCTTAAGGAGGTCTGAAAGTGGGGCGGCTTTTGTCGCGAATCCGTCGATGTGGTTCCGACAATAGCCAACCAGTCCTAAAAACGACCGGAGGGCTGAAACATTCTGGGGAAGGGGCAATTTGACAATCGAATCAATTCTTTTGAATTCGATCTCGCGTTTGCCGTGCGTGATGACTGATCCCAAATACATCACTTTACTTTCCAATATTTGGGCCTTTTTCGGGTTAACTTTACAGCCAATTTCAGTTAAGAGTTCTAGGAGTTCGGCCAGAAGCGAAATGTGCTCTGCCTTTGTGTCTGTCTGCAGTAGTAGGTCGTCTACATACTGTACCAGACATTCGGGTCGGGAAAATTTTTCTAATCCACTTGCCAGCTGTCGGTGGAAAATGGAGGGGGAATTGTGGAATCCTTGTGGGAGGCATGTCCACGTGTACTGCTGTGTTTTAAAAGTGAATGCGAATTTGTATTGGCACGCTTTTGCCAATGGTATTGACCAGAATCCATTACTGATGTCCAATACCGTGAAGTACTTGGCGTTGAGACCCTGCTTGAGCATGGTCTCGGGACTAGTAGCTACCGTTGGGGCTACTGCGGGGGTTACTTTGTTGAGTTCCCGATAATCGATGGTCAGACGCCATGATCCATCGGGCTTCCTCACTGGCCAAATAGGGGCATTGTTGGTGGAGGCTACCGTTCTCAGTACACCTTGGTCCAACAAGCTGCCTATAACCTTTTCTATTTCCACCTCTGCCTCGAGGGGAAATCTATACTGCTTTTGCGGTCGGGGGTCCTGTCCGGTAACATGAACTTGTCCAGTCATTCTGCCACAGTCATGACGGTGACTTGCAAATGCTGTCCTGTGTTTGTTCAGTAGGGCCTTAATTTGTCGGTCGGTGTGGAGTGTAGTCAGGTCGAATGAGTACTCTCCCACTGCGCTAATCCGATTAGCGTAGTCTCCTACTGTGAGGGTGGCTGGGGCTCTGTCTGATCTCGCCATTCGCCAGACACACTGGTTCACTGGGTCGAACGACAAGCTGTGAGCGTTCATAAAATCTATCCCCAGGATGTGCTCTGCTGTCCGGGGAAGATTTACTAAAACTACGGGGTGCCTTGTGCTAATGTTCCCTAGCTGGATCGCTACGGGTGCTGTGATATGTCCCTGCTGCGAGTGTCCGGTGAACCCGCTAAGTGTGATGGTGGAGGTGGTCGGCCACGTGTCTGCGTGTGCCGTGGTTGTGGAGTTAATGGTGGTGCGGGATCCTCCTGTGTCCCACAGTAACTCTATGGGCTTCCCTTTGACTTTTGCCGTGACTACGGGCCTCCCTGATGAGTCCCATAGTGTGTCACAGACCCAAGTGGGGGAGCCCGAACACCGTCAGTTCGTCTCGTCCACATTGGTGAGTCCTGACTGTACTGCTACATTGTGGATTGGTTTTGCCTTGTTGCGGTTCAGAGTGCCTGTCTGCTGGCCTCTCTGAGATCGCTGGGGTGCATTACACTCTTTTGCCCAATGCCCTAACTGTCCACAGTTATAGCATTCCTGTCCTTTCTGTTGAGGGCTGCTCTTGCCTTCATTTACCCATGCGGGCTTCTGGTGCTCTCTGACTGCTTGGATATCTGCAGCAGCCTGAGCCTCTTCTGGGGATCTAACCTTTGCTTTTGCCTGAAGCGATTGCTCCCAAGCGCGGGACAATCTTTTGAGGACCCATTTTTCGTTATGGGCCTCTTCTGAGGGGTCGTAATTATTGCAAGCGCTCTGTCCTGCTTCTGTTGCGTGTGAGATAATTGTGCGCGTCCACTTAACCATGTTTTCGCGGGTTAAATGCGCTCTATCTAGCTGTCCGAAAACTGCGCTGAAGTGAATCCACAGCCTTCCTGCGAATGCTGTGGGGTGTTCGGATCTCTTCTGCCTGCACTTATTCAATCCTTCTACGGGGTCACCTCTATTGTACCCGATGGCATCTAAAATGGCAGTGTGCATCTCCTCTAGGCTGCCTCCTGCCACGTTTTGTGGGTCGGGGAGGGCTGCCACTACACTCTGGTCTAAGCTCAGCACGGTGAGCTTAACCTGCTCTCTCTCATCCAGGCCGTACATGGTAGCCTGCTGTTTTACTTTAGCAAAGAACTGGTGGGGGTCTGCGGTGGGGAGGAACGGAGTGATCTTTTCACAAGCGTCCCTTAGCTGGGTTACTGTTAAAGGGGTGGTGTAAGTTATGTCTGGGGCGCCTTCTGAATCGGCTTTCCTCTGTGTGGTTACGGGATTCATGGGTGCGGTTATGATCTGAGCTGTGGGGGGTTGGGGTGCCTGTCGTTTCTGCTGAGCTGCGGGCGCACATGTTCCCTGAACATAACGCTGTGCTGTCTCGCTTAATTCCTGCCAATCTGGGGCATTTTCCCCATCTAACTGAGCTCCAAAGGTGCTTTGGAAGCCATTCTGCACCGAAAGCAGAGATTGCAGTTCCGCAATCTGTTTCCTGCATTTCGCGTGGTCAACTGTGCTTTGTCTTTGTTCGGTCGTTGCAGCGTGGAGTGCTCTCAAAGCTGCTTTGAGATCGGAACATTGCCTCTGCAATGCCTCCACCTGCTTTTCCGATTCCTGTCTTATCAGAACGGCACGTTGCACGTCCTGATAGGCTTTCTCATACTGGGTCTGGGAACTGCTCAGATGAGCTAGACAAGACTGGTGAGCCCTCTTGGCATCATCCACCTCTCTATCCTTCTCTGCCAACTTCCCTTTTAATTCCAGGTTTTCTTTCTCGATGTCCCTGACATCGACCTTACTCATCCGGTTCCTTTCCTCTAAATCTGCCCGGAGCGTCCTGATGACCTCCTCTGCGCCTCGCAACTGTGCCAAGCAGGACACAATCGCCATCGGCTTGCGTGCTTTACCTAAACTCTTTTTGTGTATTTGAGAGAGGTTCTCCCACCAAGTATGACCTATACTTCCGGGACCTGTCTCCTCATTTGCACAAAACTCTTTCCAAAGGGGCCATCCCTTTCCCTGCAGATATTTGCGGAGTTCCAGCTCCCACGTGGGACACTGGCCTACCCTGCTACTGCTGCTGGTCGCTGCGACCACAAACTTTGCTGGATCCATCAGACGTTCCATTGCCTGCATGGCCATTTCCTCTGACTCTCTTTTTATAATTTGGAACAGGGGGTTGCTGGGGTGGTGTTTCGTAAAAAGGGTACGGCTTACGCTATTTTCCGATTACAAAACTACCGAAAGTTTGTCGCAACAAAAAGCTTTCAGTTTTACCTTACAGCCCTGTTAGTACGCATGCACTAAAACACACTTCCGAATTACGCTTATTATTTTGAACACCTTGAATACTTGTGATCTCTTTCTTTCTCTGCAATTTGGAGTTCTAATTCAAATTTCAGGGTCCTGGACACTGTGGTGTTTCCACTTACAACAGGGTCCCGGCGGATGTCGCCACTAAATGTTGCACGTTTTACTATGGGCGTAAAACGCGTTTATTGGAGTGTATTAACACGCCTCCGAGTTCGACGTGTGCTTAACACTGCTAGGCTCTGTTCTATGTAATTATTTAGCTCTGGAGTCGCCAGTTGCCGTATAGGCAACGTCACAAGTATTCCAAGGTCAAGTTCAAAGTAATAAAGACGATACACCGATTAGTCAAGTTCAAACGATCAATATTTATTATACAGTTAATAATAAATACTCATGCACACACTAAGAGACTAAGCTACAACTAAACATAAGCAAACAGAATACTTATCTAACAGGAACAGGCAAGGTCAGAGAACGAGGCCTTCGTCCTGGTTTTGTCTGCAGCCTTCAGCAAGCGTTCTGGCACTTGGGAGTCTAGTGGGCTTGGATCGCGTAGCGAGCGTTGAACTTACGGTTTCGGCGGCTGGTGCTCAACGGCTGGAGTCAGGATACCAGGTGTCAGTCGGAGCCGGAGCACGGGTTTAACAGACCGGACAACACGAGGTCCCTATCTTTTATAGGGGTTCCGTTGTCCTTCCCTCTTCTCGGGCGGGCTCTACCTATTGGATCAATTTCTTATCGATACTGGATTAATTCCCCAATGCGAGGGGGTCTCCGTGATGGAGGGGGCGTTTCTTATGTCCTTTTGTTTGGAGGTTTCTGGTGCCTCGATGTCTGGGTCTTGATTGGAATGTGTCCATTCAGAACCAAATGTATCTATTGTGTGGATGTTCAAGTCTGATGGCCTCATTAGCATGCAAAGCGTTTTGCCATTTGCACCTAGCTAAGGTCTTTTCACCTGAGCCCAAACTGGTTTCTGCTGCTGCAGAATGCAAACTGCTCTTTGCAGACTGCTGTTCTGGCTGAACTGTCTGTTTCCCAGCAGCCTTCCATTTTAGTTTGGCTCAGTGTCCATTTTGCGTGGCCAGCATGGCTACAGCGGCGCATACTCGTGCGACTCGACCAATGTAGTCTACCTCATACGCTGCAGGAAAGGATGTCCCGAAGCGTGGTACATTGGCGAGACCATGCAGACACTGCGACAACGAATAAACGGGCATCGTGCGACTATCAACAGGCAGGACTGTTCCCTTCCAGTTGGGGAACACTTCAGCAGTCAAGGACATTCAGCCTCTGATCTCCGGGTCAGCATTCAACAAGGAGGCCTTCAGGAGACGCGACAACGCAAAATTGCTGAGCAAAAACTTATAGCTAAGTTCCGCACGCATGAATGCGGACTCAACCGGGATCTGGGATTCATGTCGCATTACATTCGGCCCCCACCAACAAGCCTGGACTTGCAGAGGCCTACCGACTGAACTGGCTTGGGACAATTCACACCTCTTTAACCTGGAGTTACCTCTCTCTCTGCATCTTTGATGATTTGATTGCCTGCAGGTGCTCGCATTCCGGGGCATCTCTGACTGTGTCTATATAAACATTTCTGGAACAAGCCTTTCCATTCACCTGAAGAAGGAGCCGTGCTCCGAAAGCTCGTGTTTGAAACAAACCTGTTGGACTTTAACCTGGTGTTGTAAGACTTCTTACTGCACATAGAACATAGAACAGTACAGCACAGAACAGGCCCTTCGGCCCTCGATGTTGTGCCGAACAATGATCACCCCACTTAAACCCACGTAACCCGTATACCCGTAACCCAACAATCCCCCCATTAACCTTACACTACGGGCAATTTAGCATGGCCAATCCACCTAACCCGCACATCTTTGGACTGTGGGAGGAAACCGGAGCACCCGGAGGAAACCCACGCGCACACGGAGAGGACGTGCAGACTCCACACAGACAGTGACCCAGCCGGGAATCGAACCTGGGACCCTGGAGCTGTGAAGCATTGATGCTAACCACCATGCTACCGTGAGGCCCCCAATTCTAAATTTTATTTAAGAATAATTTAATTAGAAATTTTATTCTAAATTTTTTTTTAATTTAAAGGTTCCTCGAAGGTGGGATGCTATTTTGGAAGGCTGCCACAATCTTCACCGCTGCCCCCCCCCCCCCCCTCCCCCCCCCCCCCCCCCCCCCCCACTCTGGACCCCCAACATTTTTGACATGCTTGGGGAGGCCTCAGGGAATACCCCCCCTCCACCTGGTAAGAACCCCTCCTCCCCGGCCCGATCACAGGCAATGCCAACCTGGCACCTGGGCACCCTGGGAGTTCCCCACAAACATGGCAGTGCCAGGGTGGCAGGTCAGGGTGGGAGGGCGACACTGCCAGTGAAGGCGAGATCCAGATCATGACGTCTTGCGAGGTATTTAGAACGTCGAACGTCGCAAATCCCGCGAGAGGCCTTATCCTGACACCAGGACCGGGATTCCCCCCTACCCGGTAGGGCGGGGCGTCCTGGCATGTCGGAGTGGCATGAACCACTCCGCCGTCGGGCCGCCCTAAAGGTGCAGAATTCTCCGCACCTTTAGGGTCCAAGCCCTCACATTGAGGGGCGAGGCCCGCGCCGAAGTGGTTTCCACTCCGCCGGCTGGCGTGAATGGCCTTTGGCGCCACGCCAGCCAGGGCCGAAAGGGCTTTGCTGGCCAGCGTACGTCCGTGCATGCGCCGGAGCGTCAGCGGCTGCTGACGTCATACCGGTGCATGCGCAGGGAAGGGGGTCTCTTCCGCCTCCGCCATGGTGAAGGCAATGGCGGAGGCATAAGAAAAAGAGTGCCCCCGCGGCACAGGCTCGCCCGCCGATCGGTGGGCCCCGATCGCGGGACAGGCCACCTTGGGGGCACCCCCGGGTCAGATCGCTCCGCGCCCCCCCCCCAGGACCCCGGAGCCCGCCCACGCCGCCAATCCCGCTGGTACCAGAGGTGGTTTAAACCACGCCGGCGGGAGAGGCCTGTCAGCAGCGGGACTTCGGCCCATCGGCCATTTTTGGAAGACAGTGTCTCTTCTTTCTCTGAAGCTACTTCCTTTAATATCCGGGATACATTTTTCCTTTTCTGCATGGGTTTCCTCTAGGTGCTCTAGTTTCCTCCCACAATCCAAAGATAGAATTTACAGTGCGGAAGTAGGCCATTTGGCCCATCGAGTCTGCACCGGCCCTGACAAAGAGCACCCGACTCAAGCCCACATATCTACCTATCCCCGTAACCCAGTAACCCCCACTTAACTTTTTTTTGGACACAAAGGGCAATTTTGTCTACAAAATTATGAGGGGCATAGACAGAGTGGATAGTCAGAGGCTTTTCCCCTGGGTAGACGGGTCAATTACTAGGGGGCATATGTTTAAGGTGCTAGGGGCAAGGTTTAGAGAAGATGTACGAGGCAAGTTTTTACACAGAGGATAGTGGTTGCCTGGAACTCGCTGCCGGAGGAGCTGGTGGAAGCAGGGACGATAGTGACATTTAAGGGGCATCTTGACAAATACATGAATAGGATGGGAATAGAGGGATACGGACCCAGGAAGTGTAGAAGATTTTAGTTTAGACGGGCAGCATGGTCGGCATAGGCTTGGAGGGCTGAAGGGCCTGTTCCTGTGCTGTAATTTTCTTTGTTCTTTGTTTGTTTAATTTAGCATGGCCAATCCAACTAACCCACACATCTTTGGACTGTGGGAGGAAACCGGAGCACCCGGAGGAAAACACGCAGGCACGGGGAGAACAAAGATGTGTTGGTTAGGTGGATTGACCATACTAAATTTCCTCTTAGTGTCCAAAGGTAAGGTGAGGATACGGATTGAGTGGGGGATTGGTCCTAGGTACGGTGCTTTTTCAGAGAGTCGGTGTAGGTTTGATGGGCTGAATGGCTTCCTCCTGCACTGTAGAGATTCTATGATTCTATGATGTAAGTCACCAGGTACTGGATTCTTGCCTGTCTTTCGATCTAATAGTTTTGCCAGTGTTTCTTGCATATGGTGATGATTCTGTTCCCTTTCTTCCTCCCTTTTATCTCTTGATTTTTAGGTATCTTTGGGAAGTTTTCTAAGTATTCTACAGAGAAGACAAACACAAAATAGCTGTTTAATGCTTCTACCATTAATGCTTCCATTATTAACCAAACTTCCCCTTTGCAGGACCAACACTCACTTTGGTTACTCTTTTTTTTAAATTACTTCTCGAATCTTGACTATTCTTAAATTTCCAGCTGGCTTTTTCTTATACTCCAGTTTCTTCCTCTTTATTATGTATTTTAGTCCTTCTTTCCTGCTTCTTCCAATCTGTCCAATCTTCTGACCTATCACCAACCTTCACAGAATTGTACAGTGTTACTTTCAATTCAGTACTATCCTTAACTTCCTTTTTCACTCATGGGTAATGCTTCCTTCTCAAAGAGTCTTTCTTTCTCATTGGGATAAATCGTTAGTGTAAGTTATTTAACATCTCCGTAAAAATCGGCCACTGCTTCTCTATTGTCTCACATTTTAAACTAGTTTCCCAGTTAATTTTTGCCAGCTCTGTCTTCGCAACCTTAAAATTATGCATATTTAGGTTTAAAATACTAGCCTTTGACCTACACTTTCAAACTAAACATGAAATGATATGTTATGATCACTGTTGCCTGGAGGCTCTTTGTCATGATGTTATTGATTAATCCTGTTTGATTGCTCATTTTCAGCTACTGCCTGGCTGGCTCCAGAACTGACCGTCTCAGAAATTGTTCCAAATTCACTCTGTGAACTATTTTTCTGGGCAAACTTTGCCAATCTGATTCACCCAATCAATATGAAGATTAAACTCATCCTTGAGAGTTGCAATACCTTTCTTAAAAGCCCCATTTATTTTTTCTGTATACTCTGTTCTACAGTGCGACTAATGTTAAGGGTGGGGGATGGGGATGAGGTGGGGGCTATAAACTAGACCGACAAGTGATCTCTTGGGCTGGATTCTCTGTTCCTATGGCTATGCCCCTGTTCTTCCCCATTTTTTATCTCCATCCAAACTGATTCTACACCTTGCTCTTTTAAGAAAACGTCACGCCTCTTAAGAAAAGGTCACGTTATCCTTAATTAAAAGAGCCACCTTACAACCTTTCCCTAGCTTCCTGTCATTCTGAAATGTCGACTGCCCTTCAATATTCAGATACCAGCCTTGGTCACCTTTCAACCATGTCTCTGCCTATCAGGTGGTACATATTTATTTCTATCTGTGCTAACAGTTCATCGAGTTAGTGCCAAGTGCGATGTACCTTCAAATATTGAGCCTTTAACACTTTTTTAAACTAGTTTTGTAATCTCTGGCCTAATCTGCTGGTGCACACTTAGATTTGTAGGCCGGGATTCTCCCGCAATTGGCGGGACGGCCCGACGCCGGCGCCAAGAGCTGCACGAACCACTCCGGCATCGGGTCGCCCGGAAGTTGCGGGATCCTTCGCACTTCCAGGGGTTAGGCCGGCACCGGCGGGGTTGGTGCCCCGCCAACCAGTGCCGAAGGGCCACCGTGGGCCGAAGCGAGGTCACGCATGTGCAGAACCGTCGGTGTGGTTCCGCGCATGTGCAGACCAGACAGCGTGTTCCTGCACATGCGCAGGGGGTATCTTCTCCGCGTCAGCCATGGCAGAGCCCTACAGAGGCTAGCGCAGAGGGAAAGACTGCCCCCATGGCACGGGCCCGCACGAATCCCGCCCATAGTCTCTGTCCCATCCTGGCAGACTCTGGTAGTTTTCATCGTGGATATTTGCTCTCTGATATTGTTGTTTCCCTTTAATTTGCCATATCTTGTCTGTATATTCCTCCCTATTTAATTTAAAGCATGCGGGACCGCACGCTTCAATCGCGGGCCAGGCCAACATGGCCCCCCCCCACCAGGCTGGATCCCTCCCGCGTCCCCCCTGATGACTCCACTAGCCGCCCTCCAAGCCAGGTCCCGCTGGGATGGACCATGTCCATTTCACGCCAGCAGGACTGGCCGAAAATGGGCGGCTGCTTGGCACATCGGGACCCGGAGAATTGTCGGGGGTGGCGCTGCCAACGGCCCCCGACCAGCGAGGCGTGATCCCCGTCACCCCCCACCGAAAACCGGCGCCGGAGAATTTGGCAGCCAGTGGCGAAGCGGCGGAGCGGGATTCACGATGTCCCCCTCCGGCGATTCTCCGACCCGGCGGGAGGTGAGGTGGCGGAGAATCCCGCCCATAGTCTCTGTCCCATCCTGGCAGACTCTGGTAGTTTTCATTGTGGATCTTTGCTCTCTGATATTGTTGTTTCCCTTTAATTTGCCATATCTTGTCTGTATATTCCTCCCTGATTAATTTAAAGCAGTCTCTAACACCCTAGTCATACAATTCACCAGTAAGCTGGTCTGAGTACAGTTCAGGTGAAATCTATCCCAATACATTCCTCAGTTCTCGCCAATACTGATGACGGCATCCCATGAATTGAAACTCATTTCCCATACACCAGACTTTGAGCCACACATTCATCTCTCTAATCTTATTTACCGTGCACCAAGATTGGGAAGCCCTTTAATAAAGACGCCCTGATCTCTGAAGGACCAGCCGTGCTGGTATCTTTGGATCCGCATCCAAGAAAATGACTAAGTGTGGGAGAATTCTCAGCAGAAAGCACTTGATTACTTTTCATGTGGTCAAGAGCTGTCAATCATAGCTTGATGTTTATAAACATTGCGGTAAGATTCACAACAGGGATATTTGAGATCCATTCAAGTGTGAAGGGAAATAATCCAAACAGCAGGCTGTGTCAAAGCTCTCAATCACAGCTGAGTAAAATCAATTTCACATTGTTGTGAATGAAGGCCATGCACAACCGCTG
The DNA here is from genome assembly GCF_902713615.1 of Scyliorhinus canicula. Lineage (NCBI taxonomy): Eukaryota > Metazoa > Chordata > Chondrichthyes > Carcharhiniformes > Scyliorhinidae > Scyliorhinus > Scyliorhinus canicula. The sequence continues at coordinate 37,648,309 of NC_052153.1, forward strand.
AGAGTGGGAGAAGATCAGAGGGGAACCACTAGTCCTGTGGATCTTGCAGATCAAAAGTGAGGGTGTTTAAATCTTACAGATGTGGGCCGGGTAACTCCCCTACCCGGCGGGGCGGGGAGTCCCGGCGTGTTGGAGTAACGTCAACCACTCCGGCGTCAGGCCGCCCCAAAGATGCGGAAGTCTCCGCACCTTTAGGGGCCAAGCCCTCACATTGAGGGGCTAGACTCTAATAGGGTGAAGATATGGGGCTTAAGAAGGGAGCACTTTCCAAGTGTTGGAGCAGACACGATATGCCGAATGGTCACCTGCTGCACTGTAAATTCTATGTATGTTAATAGCATACTACCTCACAGTTCCTGCGGCCCAATAGCAGGCTACTGCCTCACTGTTCCTGCAGCCCAATATCAGGCTACTGCCTCACTGTTCCTGCGGCCCAATAGCAGGATACTGCCTCACTGTTCCTGCTGCCCAATAGCAGGATACTGCCTCACTGTTCCTGCTGCCCAATAGCAGGCTACTGCCTCACTGTTCCTGCTGCCCAATAGCAGGCTACTGCCTCACTGTTCCTGCGGCTCAATAGCAGGCTACTGCCTCACTGTTCCTGCTGCCCAATAGCAGGATACTGCCTCACTGTTCCTGCAGCCCAATAGCAGGCTACTGCCTCACAGTTCCTGCGGCCCAATAGCTGGATACTGCCTCACTGTTCCTGCGGCCCAATAGCAGGATACTGCCTCACTGTTCCTGCAGCCCAATAGCAGGATACTGCCTCACTGTTCCTGCAGCCCAATAGCAGGATACTGCCTCACTGTTCCTGCGGCCCAATAGCAGGATAATGCCTCACTGTTCCTGCGGCCCAATAGCAGGATACTGCCTCACTGTTCCTGCACCCCAATAGCAGGATACTGCCTCACTGTTCCTGCAGCCCAATAGCAGGCTACTGCCTCACTGTTCCTGCTGCCCAGTAGCAGGATACTGCCTCACTGTTCCTGCGGCCCAATAGCAGGATACTGCCTCACTGTTCCTGCGGCCCAATAGCAGGATACTGCCTCACTGTTCCTGCAGCCCAATAGCAGGATACTGCCTCACTGTTCCTGCCCAATAGCAGGATACTACCTCACTGTTCCTGCAGCCCAATAGCAGGATACTGCCTCACTGTTCCTGCTGCCCAGTAGCAGGATACTGCCTCACTGTTCCTGCCCAATAGCAGGATACTGCCTCACTGTTCCTGCAGCCCAATAGCAGGCTAATGCGTTACTGTTCCTGCGGCCCAATAGCAGGATACTGCCTCACTGTTCCTGCGGCCCAATAGCAGGATACTGCCTCACTGTTCCTGCAGCCCAATAGCAGGATACTGCCTCACTGTTCCTGCAGCCCAATAGCAGGATACTGCCTCACTGTTCCTGCAGCCCAATAGCAGGATACTGCCTCACTGTTCCTGCAGCCCAATAGCAGGCTACTGCCTCACTGTTCCTGCAGCCCAATAGCAGGATACTGCCTCACTGTTCCTGCAGCCCAATAGCAGGCTACTGCCTCACTGTTCCTGCGGCCCAATAGCAGGCTACTGCCTCACTGTTCCTGTGTCCCAATAGCAGGATACTGCCTCACTGTTCCTGCAGCCCAATAGCAGGCTACTGCCTCACTGTTCCTGCAGCCCAATAGCAGGATACTGCCTCACTGTTCCTGCAGCCCAATAGCAGGATACTGCCTCACTGTTCCTGCAGCCCAATAGCAGGATACTGCCTCACTGTTCCTGCAGCCCAATAGCAGGATACTGCCTCACTGTTCCTGCAGCCCAATAGCAGGATACTGCCTCACTGTTCCTGCAGCCCAATAGCAGGATACTGCCTCACTGTTCCTGTGGCCCAATAGCAGGATACTGCCTCACTGTTCCTGCAGCCCAATAGCAGGATACTGCCTCACTGTTCCTGTGGCCCAATAGCAGGCTACTGCCTCACTGTTCCTGCGGCCCAATAGCAGGATACTGCCTCACTGTTCCTGCGGCCCAATAGCAGGATACTGCCTCACTGTTCCTGCAGCCCAATAGCAGGATACTGCCTCACTGTTCCTGCAGCCCAATAGCAGGATACTGCCTCACTGTTCCTGCAGCCCAATAGCAGGATACTGCCTCACTGTTCCTGCTGCACAATAGCAGGATACTGCCTCACTGTTCCTGCAGCCCAATAGCAGGATACTGCCTCACTGTTCCTGCGGCTCAATAGCAGGCTACTGCCTCACTGTTCCTGCGGCCCAATAGCAGGCTAATGCGTTACTGTTCCTGCTGCACAATAGCAGGATACTGCCTCACTGTTCCTGTAGCCCAATAGCAGGCTACTGCCTCACTGTTCCTGCAGCCCAATAGCAGGATACTGCCTCACTGTTCCTGCGGCCCAATAGCAGGATACTGCCTCACTGTTCCTGCAGCCCAATAGCAGGCTACTACCTCACTGTTCCTGCGGCCCAATAGCAGGATACTGCCTCACTGTTCCTGCAGCCCAATAGCAGGATACTGCCTCACTGTTCCTGCAGTCCAATAGCAGGATACTGCCTCACTGTTCCTGCAGCCCAATAGCAGGATACTGCCTCACTGTCCATGCAGCCCAATAGCAGGATACTGCCTCACTGTTCCTGCTGCCCAATAGCAGGATACTGCCTCACTGTTCCTGCAGCCCAATAGCAGGATACTGCCTCACTGTTCCTGCAGCCCAATAGCAGGATACTGCCTCACTGTTCCTGCGGCTCAATAGCAGGATACTGCCTCACTGTTCCTGCGGCCCAATAGCAGGATACTGCCTCACTGTTCCTGCGGCCCAATAGCAGGATACTGCCTCACTGTTCCTGCAGCCCAATAGCAGGATACTGCCTCACTGTTCCTGCAGTCCAATAGCAGGATACTGCCTCACTGTTCCTGCAGCCCAATAGCAGGATACTGCCTCACTGTCCATGCAGCCCAATAGCAGGATACTGCCTCACTGTTCCTGCTGCCCAATAGCAGGATACTGCCTCACTGTTCCTGCGGCCCAATAGCAGGATACTGCCTCACTGTTCCTGCTGCCCAATAGCAGGATACTGCCTCACTGTTCCTGCGGCCCAATAGCAGGATACTGCTTCACTGTTCCTGCTGCCCAATAGCAGGATACTGCCTCACTGTGAATTGCTGCAAGCATGTTGAAGGTGAGAGGGGTGTGGCGGAGGGACTGCTGCTGTGTTGGGCTAATTATTGCAAATTGGGGAGGGGGAGTTTCTGCAAGTGAGGGAGCGCGAATTGCTGCAAGTGGGGGAGGGGATGTGGTAAACCACGTGACTGTGTTGTCTGCTCTGTAGTGTATCATACATGCCTGGGCTTGTCCAGGTGGGCTCCGCCTGTGGCTCCTCCCCTCAGGGCTTCTGTATCACAGTGGCAAGTCTCCGCCTCCGACTCAAGTTCGGGTCCAGAGGCTGGAGGCTTGCTGTTTAGTGTATTAAAGCCTCAGTTAACTTTAGCAACTCCGTGTATATTATTGGTGGTGCATGAATTTAATACGTAAACTTCTAAGATGGATGCTTCACTCAAGATGAACTTCTCACTCAAACCCGATCGCCTGGAACTGGACCCACAAGCAGCTGACGCTACAGAGAGTTTTGAACGCTTACTAAGCTGCTTCGAGGCCTACCTCACATCCTTCAACGAGGACTTCACTGACCTCCAGAAGGAGCAGGTTTTTCACGCATGGGTGAGCCCAAGAATCTTTAACCTCATCAGGGACACCCATCGTACGCGGAGGCAATAACGCTGCTCAAAGTGAAATCCGTCAACCAGGTATATGCTGGGCACCTCCTTGCCACGAGACACCAACGCCCTGGGGAAACACTCCCGGAATTCCAGCAGTTCTGCCTGCTGCCTGTTGGAGACACCCCCAGCTGCCGTGCCACACGCCATATGCGACCCATTGGCGCCGCCACCTTTAATCTCAGCAGACATGTGCGGCCCACGGGGGCCGCCATCTTGGGTGCCATCCTGCACCTCACCCTCCACGTGCCATCCATGGGGACTGCCATCTTGGACGCCATCTTGCACCTCGCCCGCAAGGTGCGACTCATGGGGGCCGCCATGTTGGGACCCCTCCGCTGCCTCCCAGGAACCCAGCTCGCCTGACCGTACGCTGGCCGCCACTACCGCCGACCGGCCCGCCAACCGTCTTCCGGCACTCGCCTCCGTCACACTTGACCAGTCTCGGCCGCACCACCTCACGATGTCCACGATGGCCGTCCGGATCAATGGGCACAAGATCAATGGCCTTTTCGACTCCGGGAGCACAGACAGTTTCATACACCCGGATACAATAAGGTGCTGCTCCCTCACCATCCTACCCACAACCCAGAAAATCTCTCTGGCTTCCGGATCACACGCTGTGGAAATTGGGGGGTACTGCATCGCGACCCTCACTGTGCAGGGTGTAGAGTACACCAACTTTAGGCTCTATGTCCTCCCCCACCTCTGCGCTGCCCTATTACTGGGGCTCGACTACCAATGCCACCTTCAGAGTCTCACCTTGAAGTTCAACGGACCCCTGCCCAGTGAGGGGCACTGTCTGCAGCCTCGCAACCCTTCAGGTCGCCCCTCCCTCCCTCTTTGCAACCCTCATCCCGGACTGTAAGCCCGTCGCTACCAGAAGCAGACGTTACAGTGCCCAGGACAGGGCCTTCATCTGGTCATCAATTACAGCCAGACCATCAACAGGTACATGCAGCTCAATGCGTAACCCCTCCCCCACATATCTGACATGGTCAATCAGATTGAGCAGTCTTCTCTACAGTCGACTTGAAGTCCGCATACCACCAGCTCCCTATCCGCCAGGAGGACCACCAATATACTGCCTTCGAGGCAGATGGCCACCTCTATCACTTCCTCAGGGGTCTCGGTCTTCCAAAGGGAAATGGACCGAATGGTTGACAAGTACGGGCTGTGTGCCACGTTCCCGTACCTGGATAACGTCACCTTCTGCTGCCGTGACCAGCAGGACCATGACGAGAACCTCCGGCGCTTCCTCCACACTGCGAAACTCCTGAATCTCACTTATAATAGAGAGAAATGCGTCTTTTGCACGACGTGGCTGGCCATCCTTGGTCACGTCGTGGAACACAGAGTTCTACGGCCCACCCCGACCGGATTCTCCCCCTCCTGGAACTCCCCCTCCCCAACTGCCCCAAGGCCCTGAAGAGATGCCTGAGGTTCTTCTCCTACTATGCCCAGTGGGTCCCCAACTATATGGTCAAGGCCCACCCACTGATCAAATCTACCACTTTTCCCCTGACGGCTGAGGCCCGACTGGCCTTCAACCTCATTAAAGCAGACATTGCCAAAGCCACGGTGCACGCTGTACATCCCGTTTCAAGTGGAAAGTGATGCATCGGACTTTGCTCTGGCCACCACACTCAACCAGGCGGGCAGGCCCGTGGCTTTCTTCTCCCATACCCTCCATGCCTCTGAAATTCGACACTCCTCTGTCAAAAAGGAGGCCCAGGCCATCGTCGAAGCTCTGAGACACTGGAGGCATTACCTGGCCGGCAGGCGATTCACTCTCCTCACTGACCAATGTTCGGTTGCCTTCATGTTCAATAACGCACAGCGGGGCAAGCTTAAGAACGTCAAGATTCTGAGGTGGAGGATCGAGCTCTCCACCTACAATTACAATATCTTGTATCATCCTGGGAAGCTCAATGAGCCCCCAGATGCCCTCTCCCATGGTTCATGTGCCAGCGCACAAGTAGACCGACTCCAGGCCCTCCACAACAACCTCTGTCACCCTGGAGTCACCCGCTTTTTCCATTTCATCAAGGCTCGCAACCTGCCTTACTCCATCGAGGAGGTCAGGTCCGTGACCAGGGACTGCCAGGTCAAACCACACTTCTATCAGCCAGACAGGTAAAGGCCTCCCTCCCCTTTGAGCGCCTCAGCATGGACTTCAAAGGGCCCCTCCCCTCCACTGATCATAACATGAACTTCCTCAACATCGCTGATGAGTACTCCAGATTCCCCTTCACCATCCCCTGCTCTGACATGACCTCAGCCACTGTCATCAAGGCCCTGCACAGCCTTTTCACCCTGTTTGGGTTCCCCGCCTATATCCACAGTGACCGGGGCTCCTCCTTTATGAGCGACGAGTTGCGTCAGTTCCTGCTCAGCAAAGGCATCGCCTCCAGCAGGACGACCAGCTACAAGCCCCGGGGAAACAGACAGGTGGAGAGGGAGAACACGACGGTCTGGATGGCCGTCCTTCTGGCCCTACGGTCGATGAATCTCCCAGCGTCCCGCTGGCAGGAGGTCCTCCCCGGTGCGCTCCACTCCATCCGGTCATTCCTATGTACAGCTACTAACATGACTCCTCATGAACGTCTGTTTGCCTCCCCAGGAAGTCCACCTCCGGGGTCTCGCTCCCATCCTGGCTACAGTCCCAGCGCCGGCGTCCTCTGGCAGCATGCGAGGAGCCATAAAAGCGACCCCCTCGTCGAGAAGGTCCAGCTGCTCCATGCAAACCCCCAATATGCCTACGAGGCACACCAGGACGGGCAGCAGGACACAGTCTTCCTTCGGGATTTGGCTCCTGCAGGCTTCCCGGAGACCATCACCACCACCACCCCCCACTCGACAACGTCTCCCACCACCTCTGCCCACCTCCCTCGCGAACTGACACCTGCAGGCCCACCAGCGACAAATACCACCACCTCCGCCCCTACACCACCCCCTCCTTCGCCGACCCAACATCTAGGTGAAGAAGCTGATGACAACACGCTCCCAGACGCACAGGCCTCAACGCCAGCACCAACACCACAGCCGGGACAGAGGCGATCATGGCGGAAGGTCAAGGGCCCTGACAGACTGGACCTTTAAGACCACTCCACCCCCTGCCGGACCTTTTCAAACAGGGGGTGAATGTGGTAAACCACTTGACTGTATTGTCTGGTCTGTACTGTATCATACACGCCTGGGCGTGTCCAGGTTGGCTCCACCTGTGGCTCCTCCCCTGGGGGCTTTCTGTATAAGAGTGGAAAGACTCTGCTTCTGGCCCCAGTTCGGTTCCAGAGGCTGGAGGCTTGCTGCTTAGTGTATTAAAGCCTCAGTTACCTTTAACAACTCGTTGTGTATTATTGATGGTGTATCAGGGGGATTTCGTCAAGTGGGGGAGGGGGAATTGCTGAAAGTAGAGGAGGGGGTATCACTGCTAGTAGAGATGGGGAACCGCTGCCAGTTAATCCTGGTTGCCTCCAGTAAAATCCAGCGGAGACGTGAATAACACCAGTTCCTCCTCATTCACGCCAGTTTACTAATAAACTGGTTCAAACTGTTCTTTTTCTCCTTTTGGCCATTAAAATTGCAAAATTGTTCGATTGTAGTCGATAATTCTACTATTGATCCGTGAAACAGGTTAGGTCTAAGGAGATATTAAAAGTATTAAACCCACACTGAGTTCCTCTCGGTTTCTGGGGCACTGTGGGGTAACTGGCCTGGGAGTGCTTGATACTAACAATGGCTGCTTCATTCACAATGTGAAATGTTCTGTAACCTTTATGAGAACAAAGAATCTTGCAGCTTACATTCCAAAACTGAAAGAAAATCACTGCCCTCGTATGGATTTTATTGCAAACTGCATTTACACGACTAGTTTTTCACCAATGCTAATGTAAATCAAAAATAATGGTCCAACCTGACTAACTTAGATTGAGAGGAATTTCAATCCATTTACTCCAGAGACTCGCCTGGCCACGTTCCTGGATTCACATCCAAAATTTATCATTCCGGCTGAGGGCGAATCACTTTCCACTGCACAAAAGCAGATTGGAATCAGAAATATTTCCCAGCAATTTGTTAATCTGCACTTTAAGTGGAGCATAGTTTGTGTGGATGACATTGAATCAAATTAAGACAGGTATTCAACACCTCGACGATCCTTAGGTTTTTAAATTGAAAGGGGAGTTCCTGCGAGATGTTAGTTTTATCAGCATAAAATGTGTGAAATCAACCGAACCCAGCTGGAAAGATTGTGGGACCTCAGGTGCAAGTCAAGTCAAGCATAATTTACATTTCTGTAATCCTTAACAAATCAAGGGGAAAAAAATTAAATAAAGATCAGTTCGATCGTGGCCAGCCTTGCTGACTTGCCATGCAGCCCACTTTGAAGTAGCAAGTATTTTCCTGCAATTTTGCCTGTTCATGATTGCTTGAGGAAACGTATTGCCCCTATTTTCTTCGGTGCACAGTACAGGTATGTTTTAGAAGATTTTGCCTGGTTGTTTACAAAGAGCCTTATTAGTGTGCACCAACAAAACTGGGAAATAGTTCAGCATTACCTCTTAAAGTCATTTTCAATGATTTTTGCGATAAACACATTACCAGCTGCATTAATAAAACTACACCACTATACCATTTTAAATTACATCAATGGATACTTCTAAACGTAGAGAAAAAAATGTTTGTGGTCTAGTATGCTGACTAATTGTACTGATGCACAAAAGATTTTGGCCCAGATCCTTTGGTCAGCAGTAATGGTGGTCATGTGTTGACCGTGATTAAAAATATTGCCTTGCCACTTTTCATTGTAAAAAGTCTCACAACACCAGGTTAAAGTCAAACAGGTTTATTTAAAATCAGAAGCTTTCAGAGCACTTCTCATTCTTCAGGTGAAGTGGAGGCAGGTTCACAAACACAACATATATAGGCAGAGACACAATTGCAAGGTAACTACAGATTGGAATGTGAAAAATGGTTGGAATGTGAGTCTTTATAGGTAAACAAGTGTTTACAGGTACAAACAGTGTGAGTGGAGTGTGGGATAATCACAGGGATCCTGGTTGAGGCCGTCCTCATGCGTATAGAAATGGCTACCAGTTTCTGCTCAGTAATTCTGCCTTGTCGTGTGTCACGAAGGCCGCCATGGAGAATGTTTACCCGAAGATCGGAGGCTGAATATCCTTGACTGCTGAAGTGTCCTCTGACTGGAAGGGAACACTCCTGCCTGGTGATTGTTATGTGGCGTCCGTTCATCCGTTGTCATTATGTCTGTATGGTCTCGCCGATGTACCATGCCTCAAGACATCCTTTCCTGTAGCGTATGAGGTAGACAACGTTGGCCGATTCGCATGTGTATGTACCTGATGGGTGATGTTCTCATACATGATGGTAGTATCCATGTTGATGATCCGGCATGTCTTGCAGTGGTTGGCGTGGCAGGGTTGTGTGGCGTCATGGTCGTTGTTCTGAAGGCTGGGATGTTTGCTACAAACAGTGGTTTGTTTGATGTTGCACGGTTGTTTGAAGGCAAGTAGCGGGGGTGTGGGGATGGCCTTGCAAGATGTTCATCGTCAGCACGGTAGCATGGTGGTTAGCATAAATGCTTCACAGCTCCAGGGTCCCAGGTTCGATTCCCAGCTGGGTCACTGTCTGTGTGGAGTCTGCACGTCCTCCCCGTGTGTGCGTGGGTTTCCTCCGGGCTCAAGCCCACCTCTGACACAAAAGTCAGCATTGAAGACATTTGCAATGGAGCCCAGACAGGGTAATTCTGCCCATCAAAAGTTTCGGTTTCCTGGCTAAGTACTGCACATGTGCGTGGGTTGAGATTTCTATAGGATGCCGATGTGTAACAATGCTGGACGTGTCAACATTTACCACTTGACATTCGAAGGTCTTGGCCAGTATGTTTGTGATTATGCAAAAACATACAGTGAAACTTGAAGCATAACTGCAATTTCAAGTGCTATTTGTCTCAATTTTTGATTATGACAAAGCAGAAACTCTATCCCAACATTTTCATATTAATGGCACTCAGTGCAAAATACCTCTGTGCAATAACCTTTCAGGATATTAATGCTTCATTGTGCAGTATATTTTCTGACAGCTGTGTGTATATCTATAAAATTCCTAAGTGAAGTCACAGTTTATGAGCTTGTGATAGTAAAGATGAATGGAAAACATCACAGCTCTGATCTTTTATCAATTATATTTCACCTTTGTTGTCTCCCTGATGCTATTTCAATTATTAATCATTGATTTTTTAATAATTAATTATTTAGTATGTAAGATGGAACAGAGAGTAAAAGATATTCAGGGTTTTTAGAATTAGAACAGTACAGCACAGAACAGGCCCTTCGGCCCTCAATGTTGTGCCGAGCAATGATCACCCTACTCAAGCCCACGTATCCACCCTATACCAGTAACCCAACAGCCCCCATTAACATTATTTTTATTTTTTTTTAGGACACTAAGGGCAATTTAGCCTGGCCAATCCACCTAACCCACACATCTTTGGACTGTGGGAGGAAACCGGAGCACCCGGAGGAAACCCACGCACACACGGGGAGGACGTGCAGACTCCGCACAGACAGTGACCCAGCCGGGAATCGAACCTGGGACCCTGGAGCTGTGAAGCATTGATGCTAACCACCATGCTACCGTGCTGCCGAAGAAGACAAAGAATCAGTGCCTGCAGTCTCAAAATGTTACACCAGTCTGTCAATAAATGGAATGAAATACCTTAATTAATATAAGTGCTGAAGTTTTGATAATTCCAGCTCTGCAATTAACTAAAAATTATGTACTATAACATTCATTTATTTCCAATTTGTATTTTCCACCTACCTTTGGCACTTTTCAAAGTGTTGGCAGGTTGAAGAAACTGTGTCATCTGTCATCTAAAGCCTGAATTAATTTGTGCCCTGAATATGATGCAGTAGCAGTGGTATGATCACAGTTATATTATACAGGGCGGCACGGCAGCACAGTGGGTAGCACTTTTGCTTCACAGCGCCAGGGTCCCAGGTTTGATTCCCGGCTTGGGTCACTGTCTGTGCGGAGTCTGCACGTTCTCCCCATGTCTGTGTGGGTTTCCTGCGGGGTGCTCCGGTTTCCTCCCACAAGCCCTGAAAGACGTGCTGTTAGCTGAATTGAATTCTCCCTCAGTGTACCCAAACAGGCGAGTGTGGCGACTAGGGGATTTTCACAGTCACTTCATTGCAGTGTTAATGTGAGCCTACTTGTGACAATAATAAAGATTATTATTATTACCTGTACGTGAATCAGAGGTAAAATAGAATGAGAGACAACACAGCAGTGCCTGTTTCCTAGATTCATTGAATCAAAGAGAAGAATTCAGTGTGTGGTTGTAGGGTTCAAAATGGTAAACAAATTTCAGCTTCAACTTGTTGACTTACATATCTATGTTTAACCTCTTACAAGAGGTCAAACAGTTACGTAGCAAACACACACTGCACACTGAACTTATGATTCAACACAATTTTATGAATTAAACTTTATGTTTTACAAATAATCACAATTGTTTCAAAACTCAAAGTTTCAGATATTAGAACGGGCCAAGTTCTTTCTCGTAGGTCTCTCTGTTCTGTTCCTTGAGCCTTCACTCAGCATTCTACATGTGAAGGGTTATCCCCATGAGTCGCTGTTTCCGAATTGTGTCAAGAGCTGCAGTTTTATGTCTCCCCCCCCCCCCCCCAGCCCTCTCTGCACACGTATTTCAAGGAAGGTGTCATGTTCTTTCTTTCCATTATGAAAATGTTGCCTTTTCTGGGGCTCTGCTCTAACTATGGCAATCAGTGAATTTGCCCTCCTTTCTTTCGGTATCTATATTCTAATGCTCAGAGTCGCCAGGTATCAAATGATACCACCACAAGGTTCAACTGGCTACCAATCAAAGAGCCTAACACCAGTTAGTTACTAAAAGCAAATTACTGCAGATGCTGGAATCTGAAACGAAAGAGAAAATGCTGGAAAATCTCATCAAGTCTGGCAGCATCTGAAGGGAGAGAAAAGAGCTAACGTATTGAGTCCGATGACTCTTTGTCAAAGCTAACAGACAGAGAAAGTGGAAAATATTTATACTGTGGAGTGAGAATGAAAGGTGAGTCACAGCCACAGAAATCCAGGGAAACTGGGTGGTAATGGCCACAGAAACCAAGGGGAAAGAGTGTTAATCGCAGTTCCCAGAGAGAACAAAAGATGTGAAAGGTCAAACAGCAGGGAAACTAGCATCAGAGGATGAACTGTAGGTGTGGGGGGAGGGGAAGGGGAGCAAAGAGGAGAAAGGTGAAGGAGAGGTGGATAGGATTGGTGGGGGGAATTTAAAAGTATATTAAGAAAGAAATGGTAAAAGACAGTTAATATGAAATGAAAACAAATGGGTCGAGGTGGCGTAGAGCTGATCATCTCAAGTTGTTGAATTCGATGTTCAGGCTGGAAGGCTGTAGCGTGCCTAACCGGAAGATGAGATGTTGTTCCTCCAGTTTGCGTTGTGCTTCACTGGAACATTGCAGCAGGCCAAGAACAGACATGTGGGCATGGGAGCAGGGTCTTTTGTTAAAATAGCAAGCAACAGGAAGGTCAGGGTCCTGAATGCACACAGACCAAAGATGCTCAGCAAAGCGATCACCCAGTCTGTGTTTGGTCTCTCCGATATAGAGGAGACCACAGTCATGCGCAATGCCCCGCCCCCCATGCAGGAGAGGGGGGGCACCATGTTCCATCCGATCCACATGGTTACCACACCCCCCTTGCGAGCCGTCGTGGCATGGTGCCCGTTGCCCCTCCCCAGCCATAATGTTGCCAAAATCTGCGTGTCTTGTCTTGCTGCTGACTGCCTAACTCTTATGCTTCCCCCACCCCCACCCCGTCCCCCCCGCACGGCACAAGGCAGCCCACAACCATCGTGAGCATGCAAGAACCGGAGGGGGATCACCTGTTCTGCACCCCCTCACCATCCATGAGCAGAGGCCTCTGGACCTCGCTGGAGGAGCCACCACCTGGGATGTAGTGCCATGCTAGATTGGAGGCGCAGCACCAAGTGAGACTACCCTGCCTGGCTGCACTCCCTCAGCAACCTCACCTCCGCCCTCCCCCCTCACACTGCACCCCCTCGCACTGCCCCCTCCACCCCCTAACCCCCCCTCACGCTGCCCCCTCCACCCCCTCAACACCCAACACCGCGTGTCTAACGATACATGCTTTATTGTGTATTCCAGGGCCAGCTGAATATCGTCCCGGAATGTCTCAGACAAGCCACCGCCGTCCAGGTCCAAGTTCATCTGCCAACAGGAACGCACGCCAGGGAGGAGAAAGAAGACGGGCAGGAGGGCCCTTGACCAAAGCCGGGGCACAGGAAACGGACCCACAGAGGACCGACACAAACGACAGTGACGAACAGAGGACGGACAGTCAGGACACAGACGGCCATGAAACGGATGAAGAGAGGACGGAGAGCCAGGACAGTGACGGACAGAGGACGGGGACTCAGGACAGTGACGCACAGAGGACGGCCAAACAGATGTTGGACAGACCGACACGTCCCCTCACATGGGCTGGAGACAACGTCCATCGGTCCAAGGCTCGACCAGGAGACCCAAGACCTGGGGTCCGATGAGGACATGGACCTTGCGTCACTTCTGTCACCCACATCCTCCACCATCGCAGATACCCTCACCTCAGTTGGGCTCATTAGTGATGAGGCTTCTGGGTCACTGACTGGTGCGCACCACACAGCTGGACTGGTGCAGCAGGTGGAGGTCGGAGCAGCCGAGGGGCCGGACGGTCGGATGGCAGCCCAGCCCCAGCAACCAGCTGCCGCCCAGACGGTTCCCGGGTTCCTGAACTTACCAGACCCACCCACACCCGATGCGTTTGGAAACCCAGGGAGTAGACCACGGGATGACGGCCGCCTTCCAGCATCTGCAGCCGCAGTTGGAGGAGTCCATCCGCGTCCAGGAGCAGGGAGTGGTGCCGGTCATGGCTGCCACCCAGGCTGACACCGCACGGGTGGCGTCTGCGGTGGAGGCAATGGGTTCAATGGTTTCGGCCATAGGTCAGGTTCTGCAAGGCATGGGGCTTCATGTGCTCGCGTCATCTGTGCCCCAGGACTGGGCTGCCCTCTCACAGGCAGCCATGTCCCAGAGCCAGATGGACATTGCCGCCGCACTCTGGGGTCTGGACCAGTGTCAGCAGGCCATGGGCCATCTCAGCAGGCCATGGCATCGGCGGCCTTGCGCACGTGCTGGATGGTGTCGCACAAGCCCAGAGGGAGGTTGCACAGTCCCTGACAGGGATGGCGCACTCCCTGAGCTCCATCGCTGCGAACGCTCAGACCCTGGTCGTTGCCACAGTGGGCCTCCAGGTCTGACAGCGCCAGGTGTCGGTGGTGCCACGGCGTTTGTCTGAGCTCGCACCACCGTCCCATAGTGAGGCCCTGGGGCCATCGGGCTCCCCGAGGGAGGAGGAGGTTCTGGGGCCCGTCTTGATGACTCCTGCAAGGGAGGTCCTAGAACACTGCAGATCCTCGACTACCCCCGTCCTGTTCCTGGTGCATCTGGTGGGCAGCGAGCAGTACAGGGTGGCACCACGCCATCCAGCACGCCCGCCAAGCAGTCTTGCCCATCCAAGCCAAGCCACCCCAGGAAACGCTTGCCGATGGGGAGCCAAGTTGGAGGGCAGGAGTCTCAGCAGTCCATCTCCACTCCTGCGGTACTGTCTGGGGAAACACCAAGACGTACTGGTAGGGCCCGTAAGGCAAAGAAGTTTGACACATAGTAAGTTGGCACGGTTGCAGGGCACAGTTTAGTTATAGGGGCTGGGGAACTTGTATGTGAATGTCACGATTAAAGTCACTGTTACACCAAACCTAGATGCCTCTGTGCTATGTCCGGTGTCTGAGGGGTTGTGAAGGGGACCAAGTGGCGCTGGGGTCGAAGTTCGGTACAACGGTGAGGCCGGGCGTGTGTTCGCCGCCCCAACCTCCCGTCGTCCTTGGAACACCGACGCAGCTACCCCACATGGCCTTGTGATGCAGTGTCGGTGATGCATATTGGGACCACCCAGGTGGAGGGTGTAGCTGTGGCCATGAGTCAGACATCGTATAATGAACCGGAGCTCACAGCTCATCCCAGAGCGGGTTGTCATCATTCAACATGGCACTGATCACACCCGCTGACAAAAGCAATTGTGTGAGATCACCCCGTTGTGCCGCAGGTGTAATGTGTTGTGAAAATGGTGGTGTGAGAGCTAGAGTTGTCGGATGGTGTGGGAGGTGGGAGGTGCTGGGTGGTGCGTTTGGGCGGAACGGTGGTGCAAGTGCCTTGCTCAGCAATGCCCTCCCCCGAGCTGGTGAAATGTGCGGCGATCAGTGCCTCGCGTGCTCGCTCGCCAAGTCACCATGTCGCGCCTGTGCCCCCCTCCCTCCCCATCCTCTTCCTCCTCCTCATGTACAGATTGCGTCGCCCTCATCGTGCTCCCCCTGCGCCTCCTCCTCCAGGACATCGCCCTCTGCTGGGCTATGTTGTGCAGCAGCAGGCAACAACTATGCAGGCGACCCTCTCTGAATGGTACTGAAGGGCCTCTCCAGAGCGGTCCAGGCACCTGAAGCGCATTTTCAAGAGGCCAAAGCACCTCTCAACAACACCCCTGGATGCTGCATGGGCCTCATTGTAGTGGGACTCCATGTTGGTCTGTGGCCTCCGTATAGGCATCATCAGCCACGCCCGCAACGGGTAAACCCTATCGCCCAGTAACCAGCCCCTCAGCCGGGGGGGGGGGGGGGGGGGGGGGTGTCCCTCGAACATGGCGGGTATGAAAGATTGCGCCAGTATAAAGGCATTATGAACACTGCCAGGGTACTGGGTGCACACGTGCATAGATATATAGATGCACAGAAGATAGGAGCAGGAGGAGGCCTTTTGGCCCTTCAAGCCTGCTCCGCCATTCATTAAGATCATGGCTAACATCCAACTCAATAGCCTAATCCTGTTTTCTTCCCACAGCCTTTGATCCCATTCACCCCAAGTCCAGCCGCTTCTTGAATATATTCAAAGTTTTCGCATCAACTACTTCCTGTGACAATGAATTCCACAGGCTCACCACTCTTTGTGTGAAGAAGTGTCTCCTTATCTCTGCCCGAGATTCAGATGGTCGTAGACCACCTGAATGTTCATGGAGAAGGTCCCCTTTCTGTTCATGAAAATGAAATGAAATGAAAATCGCTTATTGTCACGAGTAGGCTTCAAATGAAGTTACTGAGAAAAGCCCCTAGTCGCCACATTTCGGCGCCTGTTCGGGGAGGCTGGTACGGGAATTGAACCGTGCTGCTGGCCTGCCTTGGTCTGCTTTCAAAACCAGCGATTTAGCTCAGTGAGCTAAACAGCCTAAAACAGGTCCCTGTCCTCAGCTGTGGACACATGGTGACGTGTACCCCATCAATCATCCCCATGACCATTGGTATCCTGGCCACGGAGGCAAATCCCGCTGCCCTGGCATCCTGATGGGCATGGTCCTCTGGAAACTGATGTACCAGTTGGCGATGGCATACAGGGCATCGGCGATGGCATACAGGGCGTCGGTGACTGCTCGGATGCACTGGTGCACTGATGCCTGGGAGAGACCGGACAAGTCCCCGCTCCGCGCCTGGAACGACCCCGTCGCGTAGAAGTTGAGGGCAACTGTCACCTTGACGGCCACCGGGATAGCATGTCCTCCCCCTGATCCACGTGGTGCCAAGTATGCCATGAGGTGGCATATATATGCGACGGTCTCCCTACTCATCCGGAGTCTCCTTCTACATGCCCTGTCCGGCAGGTCCTCGAAGGACATGCGGTGACGATACACTCGAGGCCTCATGGGGCGCCTCCGGCGCCTTGGCACCACCACCTGCGCACCATCAAGATCGGTGTCCTCATCCTGTGCATCCCCCTTGTTGTTGTGGTCATCGTCGGCCTCCGCCTCCAACTGCACCTGTCGGGCGGGAGGGCCTGCAGCCTGAGTGGGTAGCACGGGGCCCTCTGCAGCCAGTCCCTCTGTGCAGTCACCGTTGCCGCAGCTGCTCTGAGCCGCCTGCGTCGACGCTGCCAAAGGGCCACCTGCAGG
Organism: Scyliorhinus canicula; assembly: GCF_902713615.1. Taxonomy (NCBI): domain Eukaryota; kingdom Metazoa; phylum Chordata; class Chondrichthyes; order Carcharhiniformes; family Scyliorhinidae; genus Scyliorhinus; species Scyliorhinus canicula. The sequence continues at coordinate 37,665,194 of NC_052153.1, forward strand.
GTAGCAGCTCCCACCACAGCGGCAAACATCGCTGGCTGGTGCCCAAACAGTACGATCTGCAGGAGGGGAGTATACAACATGTTTAACGATGGCGCATTGACACCTCAACAGCCAGGTGCCATGGGATACATGTGTGCCCCGGTTGGCTGGTGTCGCTACCGACACGCAGGAACCCTGACCCCTGCCCACAGTATCCGTCCAACACCCAGTTTTGCCCGTCCCACTTCATTGCGCCACCGTGTGCTGGCCATGCCCTCACGGGGGCTGGCATGTGTGTCGCCTTGACCCTTCCCAGAGATGGTCTCCGTCAGCTGGGTGTTACAGCACCTGTGGGGGGGAGGGGGGGGCTGGGCGCACCCAAGATCAAGGCTTGTAGCCGCGCGGGATGGCAGCGTCAGTGGCCTTTGCTCATCAGCATGACCTCAACTTGCAGGCGTGGCTTCGCCCCCGCCCTGCCATGGCAGGCCAGCTGGCATGTCGCTCCCGCGGAAAGCCCCCCCGGAACATGGAGGCCCCCCTCTCCGAACCCCCCCATTCTCCCGAACATGGCTGCGCCCTTCCCCCCCTCCTTCCCACCCCCAAACATTGCTGCACCCTCGCCCTCCTTCCACCCCCCCGGAACATAGCTGCACCCTTCCCCCCCCATCCTTCCCCCCTTCCTTCCCACCCACCCCTCCCGAACATGACTGCACCCACCCCCTCTTTCCCCCCCGAGCAGTGCTGCACCGTTCCCCCCACTCCTCCCCCCACCCCGAGCATAGTGGCACCCTTCCCCCCCCCCCCCCCCCCCCCCCCCCCCGAACATGGCCGCACTGTTCTTCCCCTCCTCCACCGTCCCCCCCCCCTCACGCCAGCACCGGCCGTGGACGCCACAACATGCTACCTCCGAAAGCGCCGGCCGCTCATCTACGCACCCCGCATCATCAGCCAGCACGACTGGCTGACAAATTTATGTTGCAGGTGTGAACCGCGAGGGCGGGTCCTGGGGTCACGCTGTCGGGGCTTCGGCCCATTCGGGCCCTGAATAGCGGGGGGCCTGGAGAATCGGCAAACTCAGCACCTCGGGCGATTCTCTGAGCGACGCCACTCCAACCTCGATGATGCCGTTCTCGCCGGTTGGGAGAATGGCGGAACGGCGTCGGACCGTCGTCGCGCAAAAATCCAGCGCGAACGCCGATTCTCCCAAACAGCGGGGCATGGGAGAATCCCGCATATTTCCAATATTCAGACATTGCGGTTTCAAGTGTCGGGCCTTGCCTCGGGTCGACACCAATGTTTTACGCGGTCTTGTGGTTAAGATGTTGCGTTCTGCCTGGTTCCAAATGAGCCTTGTTGGAGTCTTGTGGTTAAGCTGTCGACTTGTGCAGTTGAGAGCATCCAGTTGTTGCAATTTGCACATCCTCTACAAATGGATCATGTCAAAGGTCCCTGAATATTGTCATTTCAAGTTGACCCAATTTCCCAGGAGGTCTCTAGCAAGGCATTTGGCATGAACAGGGCCTTAACACCAGTATGTTTGGCTGCTTGCATGTAACCCCTCAGAAGAGGAAGGTTGCATATTAGCAAATGCTCATTATTCATCAGGGCAATATTTCAATCGACTTTCAATTTTAGCAGCACATCACGGGTTTCTTGTGCTTCCTGAAAGTTGGCGGTGAAAGCAAAGTGAAATCGCAGCAGCGATTGAGGGAGCAAATTCAAGTTCGTGAAGATGCTATAATAAATACCCGCTCCTTACAGCTATTTTGTAATCTACTCATGGGAAAATGTTTTGCACTTTCTACAATTTTAAGATTCTCACAACATCGGCAAGATACGCATCTCGATGGCTGCCTCAATGGACTTCCAAACAAGGACAATACGACTGCCATCATTAGGGCAGCACGGTAGCACAAGTGGATAGCACTGTGGCTTCACAGCGCCAGGGTCCCAGGTTTGATTCCTCACTGGGTCACTGTCTGTGCGGACTCTGCACGTTCTCTCCGTGTCTGCGTGGGTTTCCTCTGGGAGCTCCGGTTTCCGCCCATAGTCCAAAGACGCGCAAGTTAGGTGGATTGGCCATGCTAAATTGCCCTTAGTGTCCAAAAAAAAAAAGATTAGGAGGGGTTATTGGGTTACGGGGATAGGGTGGAAGTGAGGGCTTAAGTGGGTCGGCGCAGACTTGATGGGCCGAATGGCCTCCTTCTGTACTGTAAGTTCTATGTATGTTCTATGTACCAACAGCGCCAGCACAGATGTACTGTTCAGGAACCTGTATCTGGATTGCAGACAGAGAAGCAGCAGAGTGCTGTCCTTTTATAATGATATAAAGCAACCAAATAACTCCTAAAGGGCTGGGTAAAGACGTTGTCGGTTCAGTTATAAATTCTCGACACATGGGAAAGATATATATTGACAGAACAGTCAAAGACGTCAGATCTGCAGAGCGTGGTCTGTTGAAAAGCAAAAGTGAAACTAAAACTGGATAGCATGGCACAGTTTCTAGTGATGTCATGTTGCAATTCCTTAAAAGCATATGGAAACATGCCCCTTTCTTTGTAGAGATATTTCCCCTCTTCCAAAGCAGATAAACTGTGTACGACACATGTACATGCGTATAGGTAATCTGCTGGTATTCCCAGATCTTGTAATAGTGATCATATGAAATGAAAAATGAAATGAAATGAAAATCGCTTATTGTCACGAGTAGGCTTCAATGAATTTACTGTGAAAAGCCCCTAGTCGCCACATTCCGGCACCTGTCCGGGGAGGCTGGTACGGGAATCGAACCGTGCTGCTGGCCTGCTTGGACTGCTTTAAAAGCCAGCGATTTAGTCCAATAAGCGAAATCAGCCCCATATCTGGAGATTGCCTCAATTGCTCACAACGATCTATGGGATTGTAACATTCGGCCCATCAAGTCTGCACCCCTGTGGCATCTCGGATGTGAACTGGTTGTCTCAACTGTAAACTTGGCAATTCTGTATGTGCACGTTTATTGTGCTCGTTTCTCATCTACTCTTGCAGTTTCAAAATTTATTCTCTAGTTTTTCAGAAGCTAGAATGGGTAAGAGTAGCTAAATTGGTACACACTGGTCTGCCAAACATAAGGTTTGCCAGTAATGGAATGATTGCACCTAAGTATGTCACTCTCAGATGTAACATTGCAAAGTGTAGATCTTACTTGACATGTCTGCATTTGAGAATGATGGATTTCATCATGGAAATCATTCATTCAGTGAGGTTGTTAGGTATTAGATAATGATGGGAAGAGGGAGTGTGACTCATATTCCACTTCTCAAACATAGCCTGAAATAGCTTACCACTACATTGCGCTATCCATAGTGATCCTTCTCGAAAAAATACACCAAACGTAGCACTTAAAGTTGATGCAACCATTGTCCTTGATGTATGTTGTTGTTGGTAAATAATGGGGTACTTGGTAAAGTAGTGACAATGATGGCAATGTCAGTGTCATGGACATGAAGACATTTTAGTGTGATTTTGGACACAGCATTGGTAGGAACTTCATTTGGAATCAATGATGCTTTGTGCTGACTTGGCATATGCCATTGATGTGCCCACATATTTTGACAACAACTTCAATGTTCATACCCAGCTAACAGACTGTCTCTCTTGTAAGTATCATCATATGATCTGTGCACATGTGTAAGTAATGAAGGGCCCGATAAAAATTTTGTGTCTGGTTTTGGGTGCTGAAGCCCGCCAGCAGGAACGAGTCCTCGCAAATCGGTGTGCCATTTTGTCTGGCAGCCCCGATTTGCCCTATCTTCCTCTGCCTCCACCGCCCCCGCTTTCAGGCCCCCTTCCATTTTCCAGCCCTCACCCCCCCCCCCCCCCCCCCCCCACCCCCCACCCCCACCCCAATGTTGGGGATGCCCCAAGAAACTCTTCTCACCGCCCTCCACCTGGTAAGGCCTGAATCCCTGGCAGTGCCTACCTGGTCACCCTGGCACTACTATATTGACACCATGGCAGTGCCCCTGCCAGGCTAGCAGTGCCACATGTGCACTTTGGAAGTTTCAGGGTGGCTACTAGGGTGCCAGGCTAGCAGTGCCAAGGTGCCCAGGGAACAGACAAAGAGCAGGGTTTGTGGATATATTGAATTGGATCAGGCCATCCTACGATAATGGTTTTCTACAGTATCTATATTGTGGAATCTCTTGCCATTTTTTCTTGTAACTGTTGCCATTTCCTGTAGCTGTTAGCATTTACATTGCACTAAATGTACCAGATCAATTTGAAGAACATATTCAGGTTTGATGTTAATAAAGTCAACTTGCAGATCCAAGGATACATCTTCTGATTTCGCTTGGTTAAGCAATCTGTTGAGTATATCTGATGTGACCATATAGTTAACTGGCTTGTACCTAATATTCCAGTCATAAACATAAATCAAGACATGTTGCAATCTTGGTGGGCAATGGTTTTAATATTTAAATGGTTTAATCGCCAAATTATCTCCAGTGGCTTGTGGTTAGTCTCTAATTCTAATGCTTTGCCAAATAGTGTGGCCAGATGGCCAACGGAATGAGAAACTGGGCCCGGCACATAATTGGACACCCTAAATTAAACTATAGCCAATAGCCTCCCCAGCCAGGCCTGAAAGGAATTTGGATAGGCCACTTTCAAATAAACATGGACAGAAGCCAGAGGTAAGCAAGAGCAAGTCTGAGCTTGCCCTGAAAGCTGGGATCGGAGATAATTGGCTTTAACCAAATAAGGACAGTACCTGTGCATTCCCCAGTTCGGACAGACTTTCTGGCACCTCGTATTCCCGCCATAACCATATGTGGGGATGTGCGATCAGTGCACCTGAGGATGGTCCCCTGCGGCGTTCTTGGTGTCCTTCATATTTGGAATTAGCAACTCCATTGGGTGTTGTGTGATGTAGGAGCGGTTTCAAGACCTGTGTATTGAGTCAGCTTCCACGTGGGGTTATTCCCTGTGGCTCAGCTCAGTCCAGAGAGGAACAAACACGAGAACCTGGACAAAGATGGCTTATTTAATCAAGCTTGTTATGTGTACACAGAGAACAGGCTGGATATCAGCCAAGACCTGTTCTGCCAAACAAAGACCAGAACACAGTGCTTATACTACATTCAAATCGCGGGCCAGGCCACCGTGGGGGCACCCACTGGGGTCAAATCGCCCCGCGTCCCCCCCCCCAGGACCCCGGAGCCCGCCTGCGCCGCCAATCCCGCTGGCACCACAGGTGTTTTGATTCCCGCTGGCAGGAAAGGCCTGTCAGCTGCGGGACTTCGGCCCATCGCGGGCCGGAGAATCGCCACGGGGGGCCCACCGACTGTGCGGCTTAATTCCCGCCCCTGCCTAATCTCGGGAGGCGGAGAATTCGGGACACGGCAGGGGAGGGATTAGAACCTGGAGAATTCCGCCCCAGATGTCAGAAGTAATTCCTTTTGCCAAGGTAGCTATCCTAAATCCCATTTGATTACTTATTAGTGCTATGTCCTAAAAATACATGTTTAATAGTTAATAATGATTACTCAGTCCGATAATTCATCTCAATCCTTAATAAAATAACTCATGTAAAACAAATCAGTTTTAAGAGATATCATCACTGAACTCCCCCCCCCCCCCCCCCCCCCACCCCCGCGCGCCCCCCTTCACTGCGATTCCACCCAGTGACCCAGTGACCTCACGCCAAATCAGCTGGCACGCCAGGCTCCCGACCGCTGGGACCACACGTGGCCCACGCCTTCGGGAACTCAGCCCATCGGAGGTGGAGGATGACGGGTGTGTCCGATAATTATATGCAGATGGGGTTGCGACTGTGCGCAGCGTGTGTCCCGATGACACAATTTGGACGGGGCGGAGCATCACGAATCGGAATCAAACCGGCGCCAGCCCCGATTTTGAAGCCTGTCGACTAATGTCACCCACTGAGGTGTGTAACTCTGCGCTGGTGGAAGGAGCGGAAGATAGCTGTGACTCATTGCAGGTGTTCTCTTCGGAGCTCTCCTCCGAGCTGTTCTTTTGGGTGGCAGGAGGGTACAATTCCAGATGGCCTGGTATTACAGCACACTTGGTGAGTGCACACGCAATTCCAGCCCCACAGGCTCCAGAGTCCCAACTCCGGTGAATAGATTTCATAGAATTTACAGTGCAGAAGGAGGCCATTTGGCCCATCGAGTCTGCACCGGCTCTTGGAAAGAGCACCCTACCCAAGGTCAACACCTTCACCCTATCCCCATAACCCAGTAACCCCACCCAACACTAAGGGCAATTTTGGACACTAAGGGCAATTTATCATGGCCAATCCACCTAACCTGCACACCTTTGGACTGTGGGAGGAAACCGGAGCACCCGGAGGAAACCCACGCACACTGGGGGAGGATGTGCAGACTCCGCACAGACAGTGACCCAAGCCGGAATCGAACCTGGGACCCTGGAGCTGTGAAGCAATTGTGCTATCCACAATGCTACCGTGCTGCCCTAACCAGTAATTCATATAAAATCTGAGATCGTTGGCCCTTGACTGCTTAAATATCTTCCAGGCACCAGATTTGTAAGTGAAACACAACTGCTTATTTATAATGTGGAGATGCTGGCATTGGACTGGGCTGAGCACAGTAAGAAGTCTTACAAAACCAGGTTAAAGTCCAACATGTTTGTTTCAAACACTAGCTTTCGGAGCACTGCTCCTTCCTCAGGTGAATGAAGAGGTATGTTCCAGAAACATAAATATAGACAAATTCAAAGATCCAGGCAATGCTTAGAATGTGAGCGTTTGCAGGTAATTGAATTTTTACAGATCCAGAGATATGGGTAACCCCAGGTTAAAGAGGTGTGAATTGTCTCAAGCCACGACAGTTGGTAGGATTTTGCAAGCCCAGGCCAGATGGTGGGGGATGAATGTAATGCAACATGAATCCAAGATCCCGGTTGAGACCACACTCATGTGAGCGGAACTTGGCTATAAGTTTCTGCTCGGCGATTCTGCGTTGTCGCGCGTCCTGAAGGCCGCCTTGCAGAACGCTTACCCGGAGATCAGAGGCTGAATGCCCTTGACTGCTGAAGTGTTCCCCGACTCGAAGGGAACATTCCTATTTGGTGATTGTCGTGCGATGTCCGTTCATTCATTGTCGCAGCGTCTGCATGGTCTCGCCAATGTACCACGCTTCAGGACATCCTTTCCTGCAGCGTATGAGGTAGACAACGTTGGCCGAGTTGCACGTGTATGTGCCGCGTACCTGGTGGGTGGTGTTCTAATGTATAATGGTGGTATCCATGTGGATGCTCTGGCACGTCTTGCAGAGATTACCATGACAGGGTTGTGTGTTGGCGTGGTCGCTGTTCTGAAGGCTGGGTAGTTTGCGGCAAACAATGGTTTGTTTGAGATTGTGTGGTTGTTTGAAGGCAAGTAGTGGGGTTGTGGGGATGACCTTGGCAAGATGTTCATCTTCATCGATGACGTGTTGAAGGCTGCGAAGAATATGTTGTAGTTTCTCCGCTCCGGGAAAGTATGGGGCGACGAAGGGCACTCTGTCAGTTGTGTCCCGTGTTTGTCTTCTGAGGAGGCCGGTGCGGTTTTTTGCTGTGGCGCGTTGGAACTGTCGATTGATGAGTCGAGCGCCATATCCCATTCATAAGAGGGCATCCTTCAGCGTCTGTAGATGTCTGTTACACTCCTCCTCATCTGAGCAGATCCTGTGTATACAGAGGGCTTGTCCATAGGGGTTGGCTTCTTTAATGTGTTTAGGGTGGAAGCTGGAGAAGTGGAGTATCGTGAGGTTATCCGTGGGCTTGCGGTAAAGTGAAGTGCTGAGGTGACCGTCCTTGATGGAGATGAGTGTGTCCAAGAATGCAACTGATTTTGGAGAGTAGTCCATGGTGAGTCTGATGGTGGGAAGGAACTTATTGACGTCATCGTGTAGTTGTTTCAGTGATTATTCGCCGTGGGTCCAAAGGAAAAAAATGTCATCAATGTATCTGGTGTATAACGTCGGTTGAAGGTCCAACAAGATGTTGGCATATTGAGGTGTGAATTTGAACCCATGGCTGTTCCGTGCATCTGGATGAAAGATTTGCTGTCGAAGGTGAAGACGTTGTGATCCAGAATGAAGCGGATGAGTTGCAGAATTGCGTCTGGAGATTGGCTGTTGTTGGTGTTGAGTACTGAGGCTGTTGCAGCAATGCCGTCGTCATGGAGGATGCTGGTGTAGAGTGCCGAGACGTCCATTGTGACGAGGAATGTTCCTGGTTCAACTGGTCCATGGGTTCTGAGTTTCTGTAGGAAGTCCGTCGTGTCGCGACAGAAGCTGGGCTGACCTTGTACGATGGGTTTCAAGATGCCCTTGATATAGCCAGAGAGGTTCTCACACAGGTTCCCATTGCCTGAAACGATAGGACGGCCTGGTGTGTGGGCCTTGTGTATCTTTGGGAGCCAGTAGAGATTTCCAGTGTGGGGAGTACATGGGATGAGAGCACGTAGGGTGCTCTGAAGGAACTGGATTCAAGATCTTGATCAGTCTGTTGAGTTGGCGGATGTGTTCCTTGGTCGGATCTGCGGGTAACTGTCTGTAGTGTTCCTGGTTGTTGAGTTGTCAGTATAATTCTTTGCAGTAGTCCGTTCTGTTGAGTATGATGGTGGCCCCCCCTTTGTCTGCTAGTTTGATGACAATCTTGCAGTTGGTCTTGAGAGCGCGGATGGCGTTGCGTTGTGTTTGGGTGACGTTCAGGGCTGTCTTGTGAATGCGAGACAAGGTTAGAGACAATTCACACCTCTTTAACCTGGGGTTACCCCTATCTTTGGATCTGTAAAGATTTAATTCCCTACAAATTAATTTTAAAAATCTGGATGTGCAGAGAGAAAGGTGTTTCCTTTGGATCTTCAGAAATAATCCAGGAGATGATGAAGAGAGAAATCAGAGCTGTGAGCCCCCCCCCACTCCCCCCCCCCCCCCATCACTCCCCAGCTTCTGACCCAAACTAACTGAAAACAAGGTGAAACCCTCCTTGCCCTAAAATCTTTATTCTTATTGTCACAAGTAGGCTTACATTAACACTGTAATGAAGTTACTGTGAAAAGCCCCTAGTCGGCACATTCCGCCGCCTGTTCGGGAGGGAGAATTCAGAATGTCCAATTCACCTTGCTAGTGTGGATGAGCAGAGAGATCTCTGTGTCCATGTCCATAGATCCCTGAAAGTTGCCACCCAGGTTGAGAGGGTTGTTAAGAAGGTGTACGGTGTGTTAGCTTTTATTGGCAGAGGAATTGAGTTTCGGAACCATGAGGTCATGTTGCAGTTGTACAAAACTCTGGTGCGGCCGCATTTGGAGTATTGCATGCAGTTCTGGTCGCCGCATTATAGGAAGGATGTGGAAGCGTTGGAAAGGGTGCAGAGGAGATTTCCCAGGATGTTGCCTGGTTTGGAGGGAAGAACTTATGAGGAAAGGCTGAGGGATTTAAGGCTGTTTTCATTAAAAAGAAGAAGGTTAAGAGGTGACTTAATTGAGGCATACAAGATGATCAGAGGATTAGATAGGGTGGACAGTGAGAGCCTTTTTCCTTGGATGGTGATGTCTAGCACGAGGGGACATAGCTTTAAATTGAGGGGAGATAGATATAGGACAGATGTCAGAGGTAGGTTCTTTACTCAGAGGGTAGTAAGGGTGTGGAATACCCTGCCTGCAACAGTAGTGGACTCGCCAACACTAAACGCATTCAAATGGTCATTGGATAGACATATGGATGATAAGGGAATAGTATAGATAGGCTTTAGAGGGGTTTCACGGTCGGCGCAACATCGAGGGCCGAAGGGCCTGTACTGCGCTGCAATGTTCTATGTTCTATGTCTATGTTCTACCTAACAAGCACATCTTTCGGGACTTGTGGGAGGAAACCGGAGCACCAGAAGAAACCCACGCAGACACAGAGAGAATGTGCTTACTCCGCACAGACAGTGACCCAAGCCGGGAATTGAACCTGGGACCCTGGCACTGTGAAGCAACAGTGGTAACCACTGTGCTACAGTGCCACCCATAGAACATAACAGAATAGTCAGCACCAATAAGCACTGTGTATCAACGAAGGCCTGACAATTATAAAATGACTCATTGAGCATCAGCCAAGTCCATCAATCAGCCATGATTGAATGGTGGAGCCGACTCAATGGGCCGAGTGGCCTAATTCTGCTCTTATGTTTTATGATTTTATGGTCTTATAAAGAGATGGCATCACTGAGTCAGACAAAACAGCCCATCCTGTTGAAGTTTCCTGTTTTAATATTAAAGGGACAGTTCATCTTAAAAGCATAGGTCCCAATAATTGTCCCGGTAAAAAGATTCAAATAGCAGAGTAACAGAAATTGAAAGGAAAAAACAAGGCACAAACAGGTATTAACAGGAAGATCCTTACACCGGCCTCATCAGATGATCCTGCAACACAATGACCAGTGAAAGGAAAAGGTTAATGTCATCGGACATCAACAACTCACTTGAGACAGGTCATCTGGGTGAAGGGCAATAGATCCTCACCTCTCTGGAGAAGCAAATCCCTGTTGGTCACTGCTCTCTTTTTAGTCAACCCTGCGATCTCCAGGGCCCTTTTCTCATCGGGTGTGAAGACTGGTACTCTGGGATTCCTCCTGATGTCTTGGTATTTTCCCTCTTATTGTGGGATATCTTCTCCTGTGGGGACAAAGAGGGGACATTGTGAACCATATGTTTAATGGGTCAGAGGGGTCTATAGCTGGGGGCATGTATGGGCACCACACCTAGACACAAAGGGGTGGGTTATGCTGGTGGGTGCCAGGGGATTCTGAGGAACAGGTTTGATGATCAGATGTTGGGGGGGTGAGAGGTGCCACCAGTCACTTGAGGGGGGAGGAGGGGGGTTAGCGATTTTAAGTGGTGGAAGGTGGAACTGATACCAGGAGAAAGGTGGTAACTTACCCTTGCAGCTCATTGGAGGTTGTTTTTCTTCTTCTGAAATTGGACAGCGGTCCGCCTGGTCATGCTGCCCGCACTGATAACCCTGCCACTGCCTCCAAGGTGGCATTGCTGACCCTGATGCGGGTTCTCTGACCCCCTCGGTGCCTGGGCTCTCATCAAAGGCAACGAGAAGTCTGGTCAGTTCGGTATCGCCAAAGCGATGAACAGGTCTGCGTGCTGCCATGTTTGTGTGTTGACTGGGAGTGAGTGGGGAGGGGGTGTTTAAAAGCATCTCCCCCTTGTTAGTGGCGAGCAGCTGAGGCATGTGTCTGGTAAATCAGACATTGAGGGAGCCAGGAACGGCGAGATTGACGAAGGGACTCATTTTTGGCACTAAGTGCCGTTGATTACAGGTCACGAGAAACATCACATCAAACACACCCAAAAGCAAACTTTAACTTGTTTCTGCAAAATTGTGTCCAATAATACGCCTGTTCGTTAAATAGCCGTAAATGCATCATTGTTAAAATTGTAGGAATAAGGTGCACAGTTATTTAAAATTCTTTATAATTTATATTTAAGTTAGATGGAAAATTAGATGGAAAATTCATAACTTAAGCTTCCAATTAAATTTTATTATTCATGAACTTAATTTCTGTCAACAACACAAACATCAGTGTGAACTCATTAACAATAGATTTTAGAAATTTCAAATCACGATACATGTGATGAATCACATGTGCTATTGCCGTGTGGAACCCAATCTCTGAGTTGTTCAAATGTCTCCTGAGTTTGCAATCACAAACAAGCCTTAATCTTATTTTCATTTGGCAAAACCACTCGAGGGATGCTTATATTTGTAAAATCTGAGAGATTTCTGTGATATTGCCAAAATGAATGCAATTGCCACAGAAAGGTGAACCATCATTGGTTGTCTGAAATGCCATCTTAATATTCATAATTTGGGATTTTTGGCTTGCATGGAGCTATAAGGCAATGTGGTATGAATCCATCTGTGTGCATGGTTTTTGTATGTGTATTCATCTGCCAGTGAAGCAAACTCACTTCTGCAAAGTGCAATGATGTAATTATTACAATATGATAACATCAAAGCATGACTTGGTGAAGTCAGTTTAAGTCAGGGCGAGTGACTACAGTTTCTCAGGAAAACTGACCATGTTCACTGGTCAATATACAATTTTAACACACTGGTATCTGCAAATCTTTTGCTCTTGGCAAGGTCTGGTGTGTGCATCTCCACTTATCTATGCAATGTCACTGTTAATTAACAGTAATTGTATTTTGCCTGTTAGGAGAATATCTAATGCACTTCAATTGTTTTGCAACAGACTGTCAGAATTCCATTCAACATCAGGGCTATTTGGCTCGTAAAATCAGCACAGATTGCAAAATTATAGATGTCTATAACTCATTTTCTCAATCTGTTATTTAATCTCTTAAGGTTTCTATGCACAGAAATTCATTTACTGCCTCTTTAATTACGCCTTTGGCTGGATATATTCTCTGTCAATGATTGTCAAAGGAATAACTTATGAGAATGAAATTTCGCTGAAAGAGAGGGTGGCACAGTGGTTAGCACTGCTGCCTCATCGCAGAAGGGACCCTGATTCAATTCCGGCCTTGGGTGACTGGCCGTGTGGAGTTTGCACTTTCTCCCCATAAGAACATAAGAACTAGGAGCAGGAGTAGGACATCTGGCCCCTTAGGCCTGCTCCGCCATTCAATGAGGTCATGGACTATCTTTTGTGGACTCAGCTCCACTTTCCGGCCTGAACACCATAACCCTGAATCCCTTTATTCTTCAAAAAACTATCTATCTTTTTCTCAAAAACATTTAATGAAGGAGCCTCAACTGCTTCACTGGGCAAGGAATTCCACAGATTCACAACCCTTTGGGTGAAGAAGTTCCTCCTCAACTCAGCCCTAAATCTGCTTCCCCTTATTTTGAGGCTATGCCTCCTAGTTCTGCTTTCACCCGCCAGTGGAAACAACCTGCCCGCATGTATCCTATCTAGTCCCTTCATAATTTTATATGTTTCTATAAGATCCCCCCTCATCCTTCTAAATTCCAACGAGTACAGTCCCAGTCTACTCAACCTCTCCTCGTAATCCATCTCCTTCAACTCTGGGATTAACCTAGTCAATCGCCTCTGCACACCCTCCAGCGCCAGTACATCCTTTCTCTGGTAAGGAGACCAAAACCGAACACAATACTCCAGGTGTGGCCTCACTAACACCTTATACAATTGCAACATAACCTCCCTAGTCTTAAACTCCATCCCTCGAGCAATGAAGGACAACATTCCATTTGCCTTCTTAATCACCTGTTGCACCTGTAAACCAACTTTTTGCGACTCATGCACGAGCACACCCAGGTCTCTCTGCACAGCAGCATGCTTTAATATTTTGCCATTTAAATAATAATCCCGTTTGCTGTTATTCCTACCAAAATGGATAACCTCACATTTGTCAATATTGTATTCCATCTGCCAGACCCTAGCCCATTCACTTAACCTATCCAAATCCCTCTGCAGATTTCCGGTATCCTCTGCACTTTTCGCTTTACCCCTCATCTTAGTGTCGTCTGCAAACTTGGACACATTGCACTTGGTCCCCAACTCCAAATCATCTCTGTAAATTGTGAACAATTGTGGGCCCAACACTGATCCCTGAGGGACACCACTGGCTACTGATTGCCAACTAGAGAAACACCCATTAATCCCCACACTTTGCTTTCTATGAATTAACCAATCCGTGCTACTACTTTACCCTTAATACCATGCATCTTTATCTTATGCGGCAACCTTTTGTCTGGCACCTTGTCAAAGGCTTTCTGGAAATCCAGATATTCCACATCCATTGGCTCCCCATTATGTACCGCACTGGTAATGTACTCAAAAAATTCGACTAAATTAGTTAGGCACGATCTGCCCTTTATGAACCCATGCTGCGTCTGCCCAATGGGACAATTTCCATCCAGATGCCTCGCTATTTCTTCCTTGATGATAGATTCCAGCATCTTCCCTACTACCAAAGTAAAGCTCATTGGCCTATTGGCCTTTCAGTTGTACAAAACTCTAGTACGGCCGCATTTGGAGTATTGCGTACAGTTCTGGTCGCCTCATTATAGGAAGGACGTGGAAGCTTTGGAACGGGTGCAGAGGAGATTTACCAGGATGTTGCCTGGTATGGAGGGAAAATCTTATGAGGAAAGGCTGATGGACTTGAGGTTGTTTTCGTTGGAGAGAAGAAGGTTAAGAGGTGACTTAATAGAGGCATACAAAATGATCAGAGGGTTAGATAGGGTGGACAGCGAGAGCCTTCTCCCGCGGATGGAGGTGGCTAGCACGAGGGGACATAGCCTTAAATTGAGGGGTAATAGATATAGGACAGAGGTCAGAGGTGGGTTTTTTTACGCAAAGAGTGGTGAGGCCGTGGAATGCCCTACCTGCAACAGTAGTGAACTCGCCAACATTGAGGGCATTAAAAAATTTATTGGATAAGCATATGGATGATAAGGGCATACTGTAGGTTAGATGGCCTTTAGATTTTTTCCATGTCGGTGCAACATCGAGGGCCGAAGGGCCTGTACTGCGCTGTATCGTTCTATGTTCTATGTTCTATAATTACCTGCCTTCCGCCTGCCTCCATTTTTAAACAGTGGTGTCACGTTTGCCAATTTCCAATCCGCCGGGGCCACCTCAGGGTCTAGTGAATTTTGGTAAATTATCACTAGAGCATCTGCAATTTCCCTAGCCATCTCTTTTAGCACTCTGGGGTGCATTACATCAGGGCCAGGAGACTTGTCTACCTTTAGCCCCATTAGCTTGCCCATCACTGCCTCCTTTTGTGACAGCAATCATATCAAGGTCCTCACCTGTCATAGCCTCATTTCTATCAGTCACTGGCATGTTATTTGTGTCTTCCACTGTGAAGACCGACCCAAAAAACCTGTTCAGTTCCTCAGCCATTTCATCATCTCCCATTATTAAATCTCCCTTCTCATCCTCTAAAGGACCAATATTTACCATAGCCACTGTTTTTTGTTTTGTTTATTTGTAGAAATTTTTACTATCTGTTTTTATATTCTGAGCAAGTTTACTCTCATAATCTATCTTACTCTTCTTTATAGCTTTTTTAGTAGCTTTCTGTTGCCCCCTAAAGATTTCCCAGTCCTCTAGTCTCTCTTTGCCACTTTGTATGCTTTTTCCTTTAATTTGATACTCTCCCTTATTTCCTTAGATATCCACGGTCGATTTTGCCTCTTTCTACCGTCCTTCCTTTTTGTTAGTATAAACCTTTGAGCACTGTGAAAAATCGCTTGGAAGGTTCTCCACTGTTCCTCAACTGTTTCACCATAAAGTCTTTGCTCCCAGTCTATCTCAGCTAGCTCTTCTCTCATTCCATTGTAATCTCCTTTGTTCAAGCACAAAACGCTAGTGTTTAATTTTACTTTCTCACCCTCCATCTGTATTTTAAATTCCACCATATTGTGATCGCTCCTTCCGAGAGGACCCCTAACTATGAGATCATTAATCAATCCTGTCTCATTACACAGGACAAGATCTAGGACTGCTTGTTCCCTCGTAGGTTCCATTACATACTGTTCTAGGAAACTATCGCGGATACATTCTATAAACTCCTCCTCAAGGCTGCCTTGACCAACCTGGTTAAACCAATCAACATGTAAATTAAAATCCCCCATGATAACTGCTGTACCATTTCTACATGCATCAGTTTATTTTGTTTATCTTTGTTTATTGCCTGCCCCACCATAATGTTACTATTTGGTGGCCTATAGACTACTCCTGTCAGTGACTTTTTTGCCTTCCTATTCCTGATTTCCACCCAAATGGATTCAACATTATCCTCCATAGCACCGATGTCATCCCTTACTATTGCCCGGATGCCATCCTTGGATAACAGAGCTACACCACCTCCCTTACCATCCACTCTGTCCTTCCGAATAGTTTGATACCCTCAGATATTTAACTCCCAGTCGTGACCATCCTTTAACCATGTTTCAGTAATGGCCACTAAATCATAGTCATTCACGATGATTTGTGCCATCACCTGATTTACCTTATTCCGAATACTACGAGCATTCAGGTAAAGTATTCTTATGTTGGCTTTTATACCTCTGTTTTGAATCTTAACACCTTGATCAGTAACATCTCCTAAGTTATATTTCCTCTTAACTTTTCTCCTAGTTTTCCTTGTCGTTGCACCCATATCTTCATGTAACAACCTGCCGCATCGCTTACCATTTATGTTTTTACTTCCCGTTTTATTCCTTTTAGTATTACTATGTCGGAGTGGGTTTCCTCCAGATGCTCCGGATTCCTACCACAGTCCAAAGGAGCGCAGGTTAGGTGGATTGGCCATGCTGAATTGTCCCTTAGTGTCCAAAAGGTTATGTGGGCTTACTGGGTTACGAAGATCGGGTCGGGATGTGGGCCTAGGTAGGGTACTCTTTCCAAGGATTAGAGCAGACTCGATGGGCCAAATGGCCTCCTTCTGCACATAGAGATTCTGTGAGATGATGGGAATGATGCAACTGAGCAAGTGCACCTACTAGCTGAGCTGATTTATCCTCAGCTTCTCCCCACTTTGTGTCAGTGCAATGCCATTCACAGAGATATGAACATGGTCAATCATAATTAATCCCAAATACAAATCATTCGTCAGTTATGAATTTAAATACATTTGAACAATGTCAATCTTTCTTCTCTTTTTACAAGTGTTGGGATACTATTGTACACAGTCTGAAGCAAACTTTATTCTGCCCATCACAAAATTTCCTCCAAGCTATTTGCGATCTCACGGACTAACCTTTTAATTAATAGGCAATCCACCATTGGTGTTTTTTTATGAGAGATGGTGACACTGTTTTTTAAAATTTAACTCCTGAAAACTAGTGTAATCAGAAATGATACGTAACTTTTTTCACACTTCCTTCAATTAACGGTATCCGCTGAAACTTTCATCTGAGTTATTGACTGAGCCTTGCGTGCTCAATGAAATTAAATTAATTCTGTAAAGTGGAAATGCAAATGGATGGGGAAGAATTGAAATGACCCGCCGTGTATTCTGGCACTACAATTTTGTATGAAAATGGTTTGATCTGCCACTTGATTGGCCAGTTACTGATGTATTGTTTTTGGCTTCGTCCTTTAATGACACTCAGTAATTATTAACTTGCAGACTAGCAGAGGGAAAAGAAAATTGCAACTTCTGCACATCTGATTGATTTTTATTGGCCGTGGGTGGAATGAGGTATGTTTGGGACTTAAATGAGGGGCTCTTATTGCTTTGTATATCATAAGTCTCAAAGGAGGAAAAGTATCTGAACATTGAAAAATATTGAGCAGCTTCAGTATCGAGCTGTTTCTTGAACTGCTTTTGAAGACAGCTTACTGATATTTGCTATGTAATTAAGCCCACATGCACTTATGTAATTTTGATCAAATAAATAAATGAAACAGGCGATCGTTGATTTCTTGGCCACGGTCCTGGGTTGATGCAAATGCAAATTATATCAATAATTTATTGTGTTAAGTTTTGTTTGACAACACTCCTGCAAAGTGCTTTGGGGCATTTTGCTATATTACAAGTGCCACATAAATGCAAGTTGTTGACACTAATTATCAACTTCTCCTGTGTTGTGCCTGCAGCTTTTTTAGCCCGAGGCTATTTAATTCCACCACTTTGCCTCTCCACCTCATTTCTACCTCTCTCCTCCTTTAAGAAAGCCCTTCAAACCTATGGACAGGATTCTCCATTTCAGAGACTGTGCTGATGCCGGGACACAATCGATGGATTTTTACGACACCAAATTGGTGCCTCTCGCGGAGCAATTCATGGGCTAACATCAGCGCCACAAGTAACACAAGTGATTCCAATGAAAAACGGTGTCGGATTCGCCAGTGTCGGGATCGACACCCGAGAAGCTGATAAGCTGCAGCCACATATTAGCACTCCGCTCCCCATACACACTCTTGTTGCGACCAACAAGATGGCAGCACGGAGAGCTCGAGATCTTGCTGGACACCGTGGAGGAGAGGTGGGCTACCCTGTACCCCGGGGTGGGCGGAAGGCTGCCACCCACTGCTGTTCATTGAGTCTGCTGCCTTGAGTGCTGCGGGCCCCACCATCAGGACGGGCCAGCAGTGTCAGAGAAATATTGCACAACCTTCTCAGGGTGGCCAGTACAGCACTGTACCTCTGGCACCAACCCCCGTCCCACACACCCGTAACCCTGCCCCCACCACCCAGAGGCCGACTGGACCCCACCTGCCTTCAGTGAGCATGCACACCACACTCCACCACATGCCAGCACCCATACCGGTCACCATGGCCAGGTGACTGGACCACAAAAGCCACCAGCTGGCCACAAAAGCCACCAGCTGGCCACGCAGCACTCAAGGCAGCAGACTCAATGAACAGCAGTGGGTGGCAGCCTTCCGCCCACCCCGGGGTACAGGGTAGCCCACCTCTCCTCCACGGTGTCCAGCAAGATCTCGAGCTCTCCGTGCTGCCATCTTGTTGGTCGCAACAAGAGTGTGTATGGGGAGCGGAGTGCTAATATGTGGCTGCAGCTTATCAGCTTCTCAGCTGTTTGCATCCGGCTGCCAAACAGTGTGTGGTTTCTTCCTCCCCCCACCTTCCCAGGAGAAGGCGGACCACAATGGCTGGGAGAGGGAAAAGATCGGAACAGGACCGTCGGACCTGTGGCCCCTCAGCGCAGCGGATCAGCAACACTGAACCTGGTTTGTGGGCCTGAAAAGAGGGAGTTGCTGTGGCGGAGGTGCCCTCACACCCCCATACCCCCTCTCCACCACAAGCCATCACCCCCCTCAACACACCTATCCCCATACCCCCTCTCCACCACAAGCCATCACCCCAACCCATGCCTTGTGTCTTGCAAGATCACCTGATGATGAGGCGAGCCCTTCTGGTGTTCCCCGCCCTCAATCCCAACTCCAATGCCGACCCCGAACAGATAGCAGCGAGGAAGAGGAAATGGACAGCGACAAGAGCCCTTGAACCACAGCCCGAGACACCCCGGAGCACCAGTCCAGGGAAGATCACTGACCTTCCGTCACAGTTGTCTGTAACACCCTTCGCCATCCCACCCTCGATTGGGCACTTTAGCAAAGAGGCTCCTGCGGCACTAACTCATGCGCACCACACACGTGCTTCGTACATCAGGTGGAGGTAGGAACCCTCGAGTGGGTAGAAGGTCGGAGGGTGGCCCGACCCGAGAGAACAGCTGCCATCCAGATGAGTTTCGGACGTCCGGAAAGGGCAGTCTCATCGATGGTGGAGCTGCAGTCACAGAGCAATGGACTGCATGAGGGGTCGTCAGCAACCATCCAGACATCTTACTGGCCACATGGAAGTGGTATTTTAGAACATTACAGCACAGAACAGGCCCTTCGGCCCTCGATGTTGTGCCGAGCAATGATCACCCTACTCAAACCCACGTATCCACCCTATACCCGTAACCCAACAACCCTCCCCCCTTGACCTTACTTTTTTTTTTAGGACACTACGGGCAATTTAGCATGGCCAATCCACCTAACCCACACATCTTTGGACTGTGGGAGGAAACCGGAGCACCCGGAGGAAACCCACGCACACACGGGGAGGACGTGCAGACTCTGCACAGCAGTGACCCAGCCGGGAATCGAACCTGGGACCCTGGAACTGTGAAGCATTTATGCTAACCACCATGCTACCGTGCTGCTCAATTCTCCTCCATTCCCAACGGTGCCAGGTGCGCCATGATCCAGCAGATATGTTGCAATGTCCCCATGCTCAGCCAGAGTCTTCAATTGCATGCCCGGTCTGGCTGATCCTCAAACAACAGGAGCTGCCGGTAAATGCGAGTCCTGATGCAGTTCCTCCTTCTCACCTTCTCCTCGGCCTGTTGGGCGGCTGGCTCTCCATCTTCACCAGCTGAGTCCTGTCCCTCTAGGGCAGGCTCCGCCATTGTAGAGTTCTCCTGCTCGTCCAGTCTCAGTGCATGCCCCAGGGGTATGACGGCCGAGATGAAGGTCACCATTCCGTGTTGGATTCCAATAGCCATTGGCTTCAGGGGGTGAAAGTCAGAAATCTCAGCATGGTGCATATCCTTTCCTCAACCAGGTCCACCGGGCTACACCGTGGCCCCAGTCTGCACAGTATACTTTGTCCCTGCATGTCCCCCTGCCCCCTAGCCCTCTCCCAGCCCCACAAACCGCTGCCAACCTGGCCCCATCGGTGCCCAGCCCGTCCCTGCTGCTAGGGGTACCATTGGCTGGTGCTGCCCATGCCAGCGGTATGCTCTGTGAATCCAACCAGTGCCCTCCTGCAGGGGTTACTGTGAGCATTCCTTTGGAGGAGCCGTGTGCTGCTCAACCAGCAGGTGGCGGCCAGTTTTGGGGGGGAACATTGGTGGGGCGGAGGAGGGTGGAGTGCGGGGGTGGTGCGGTGGAGGGTGGGGGGGGGGGGGGGGGGGGGTTGGTGGTGTGCGGGGATACCCTTACGGCTGGTGACACTCTACACAACCACGGCCACTGTGGGCAGTCAATGGGTGTGCAGCAAGATGGCTGGCTTGCAGGCCGTGGCAATGGTGGCCCATGCCTGGATGCCCCAGTCCCGAGGGGGGTCACCCCGATTCCCACGGCATGTTCCCTAGTCGCCTGTGTCACTCCCCCCTCCCCCCCGCCGCTGCCACCCCTGGGCCTGGCAGGCGCCTCCTCCACCCCGCGGCCCATGGTTGTGCCTCTGCATGTCCAATTCAACAGGCCATCAGGAATGCTGCTTGGAGCTAGTGGCCCAAGAGAATTGTCTGCGTTTCCAGCAAATCCTCTTTATCTTTTTTAAAATCTCATCAGGTCTCTGGGAAACCTCCTTGTGTATTACAGTTTTGGTAAAGTTTCCTTGCTTGTTAAAAGCAGTGCAAAGTATTCATTTAGTGCAGTACCTCAGCATGCCTTCTGCCTCCACCAATAGACTGCCAATTTGAGCCAGAATGTTCCAGTTCCCCTCACGCAGCAGGACTCGTGGTGGGGCCGGTGAATCATTGAACTCTCTGTTCGCATCAGCAGGACCAGAAGATTCTGGCAGAGTGAAGGGCTGGAAAATTCAGTCCTTTGTTTCTATTAAGCAGCACCAGTACTCTGATAATCCTTTAACTGCTCATATGCTTCAGGAAAAAGTCTGGGACTATAATGTCCGACAGAGTGGCAATTGAGTGGGATTAAATCCAGGTGATCCTATTTCACCTGACCTTGCGACCCAGGCTGGGTGGATCTGGCAGTGCAGCCCATCCCCAAGTCCAAGAGCCAAGTGCTGCAGAGTTGAAGGTAAGTAGACCCTTTTTAATGGCACCAGTTGCCATAACCCAGGCAAGTTTAAAGGTCCAGCCAGATCAAACGATCTTTGACAAGGTCAGCGTATAAAGTAAGTGGGTAGAATCTGGAGGGGGGGAGGGAATGGAGTGTGGTGGTGGAACGGGTGTCGGGACTACACTTGGAGTTGGGCCTGGTCTGCGGAGGCACGGGTCCGGTTGGTTCGGGTCAAGCCTTGGAGATGCGGTGGTTCCATCGGGCCTTGAGGAGTGGTGTCTGATTGGGTTGGGTCAGACATCGAGGTAGTGGATTGGACGGTTGTGAGTTGGGGGAGGGGGAGAGACAGTTGTAGTCAAGTCAGAGCTTTGAGGGGGTTGGGCCAGGCTTCGTCTGGCGGGGAAGGGGGAGGTGGTAGAGGGTGAAGTCCAGTGTGGGGATTGGCGGGGTCCCTGTACAGTGGTTGAGGGTTTCCGTCTGGGATGGGGTGTTGCAGGGGTCCTATTGCAGATGCTGGGGGGAACCTGTGGTAGGGGGAGGAGTAGTCATAGGGGTGGGTGGAGTCCCCTCGGGGTTTGCAGGTATGGGGGGTACTGCTGTGGGGGAGTGTGGCAGTGTGTGGGGGGGGAGGGGGGGAGCGGCATCGGGGAAGGGATGATGTGAGTCTGAACAATAGCTACCCAGAAGCTAGAAGTGGTCTTAATTCTTTTAACTGTTTCTAGATAAGTATTGATGTGACACCCGTCAAAGTTTGTCATTTAAATCACAGTTTTGGATGGATATCAGGGCGAGGCATTTGCTCATCAAATGTTTGCACTTCCCAGGCGATCGCTGTGCAAATCTTTCCTGAGAACTTTGGGAGAAGAAGAGGCTGATTCCTTAGTGCATCCTTGGGGTAGCCCCCAGACACGCCATCCTGGAACTTGATAGTTAAGGCCCTTGAATTCTCTTTAATCTCTCATCTCGGAGCCAATTGGAGCCTCTGGACTGAAAATTGCGTCACGCGGTGCGGAGCTGGGATCTGCAAATGATCCAGCAGTCAAGCTCCTGACACTGGATTGGGAATCTAGCCCATTAATACTAGTTCTCTCTCCATGGATGCTGACTTTTTCCAGCATTTTCTATTTATATTTCGGGTTTCCAGTATTTGTACTATTTTACATTTTGCGTGAATAACAGTTTTACATTTAGAGTTACTGCAAAAATGATTTGACTTTCAGCTCATTGTGGCGCTAACAATTATACTCAAAGCCGAGAGACTAGTACAATAGAGGCTTTATTGCTGTACGATGTTGTCCCTCCATCTGCAAAAGTAGACTAAGGGTCTGAGCAGCTCTCACACATTTGTACATAAGCTCCCTGTGGGCGGAGCTAGCCGGCAGGGGCTGACCGGAGGAACCTGTATTACAGGTACAGGCATACATCCCCCTACTGCAGTACACATAACTACAGTGGTTATCTCACCACATTCACCCCCTGTAAAAAATGAGTCCGGCGGGGGTGACATGTAACTCTAATACAAAGGATGCTATTTACAAGAAGGTCCAACAAGGAAAATCAAGAGTCCATCCGGTTAGCAGGTTACAGGTTGAGCCGAATCGGTGGTCGGACGTTCCGCTGTGATCGGCGTAGCTGTGGTGGTGACGTCGGCACAGGCGGTGATGGCCCCGATGGTGCAGGTGCTGGCGGTGTTGGTGCTGGCTGCTGGCGGGATGACTCCGAGAGCAAGCCGAAATCTTCCGTGTCCTCCAGGGTGGGCAGGGGGATGAGGGATGGACCTGATGGGGACGAATAGAGGGGGGCTCTGGGGTTGGCGCAGGAAGGGGTGTGGGCATGGGATCGGCACCTGAGGGAGCCAGGTCCCGGAGCGAGACTGTGTCCTGGCGGCCGTCGGGGAACTCCACGTAGGCATACTGAGGGTTGGCGTGGAGAAGGCGTACTTTGTCCACCAGGGGTTCCGCCTTGTGGTGCCGTACATGCCTACGGAGAAGGACTGGGCCCAGAGTCGTGAGCCAAGTCGGGAGCGACACTCCGGATGTGGACTTCCTAGGGAAGGCAAAAACACGTTCATGGGGTGTACTGTTAGTTGCGGTGCACAATAGTGATCGAATGGAATGGAGCGCGTCAGGGAGGACCTGCTGCCAGCGAGCGGCTGGGAGGTTTCTGGACCGTAGGGCCAGCTGGACGGCCCTCCATACCGTCCCGTTCTCCCTCTCTACCTGTCCGTTACCCCGGGGGTTGTAGCTGGTCGTCCTGCTGGAGGCGATACCCCTGCTGAGCAGGAATTGACGCAGCTCATCGCTCATGAATGAGGATCCCCTGTCACTGTGGATATAGTCGGGGAAACCGAACAGGGCGAAAATGGAATCCAGGGCCTTGATGACGGTGGCAGACGTCATATCTGGGCATGGGATGGCAAAGGGGAACCTAGAAAATTCATCGACCACACTAAGGATGTAGGTGTTGCGGTCGGTGGAGGGAAGGGGCCCTTTGAAGTCCACGCTGAGTCGTTCAAAGGGGCGGGATGCTTTCACCAGGCGCACGCGATCTGGCCGGTAGAAGTGCGGCTTGCACTCCGCACAGATCTGGCAGTCTCTGGTGACTGTCCGTACTTCCTCAACGGAGTAGGGCAGATTGCGGGCTTTGATCAGATGGTACAAGCAAGTGACCCCCGGATGGCAAAGGCTGTCGTGCAAGGCACGGAGCTGGTTCACTTGTGCACTGGCACATGTACCTCGGGAGAGGGCGTCTGGGGGCTCGTTGAGCTTGCCGGGGAGATACAAGATCTCGTAGTTAAAGGTGGAGAGCTCGATTCTCCACCGCAAGATTTTGTCATTCTTGATCTTGCCCCGCTGCGTGTTATTGAACATGAAGGCTACCGACCGTTGGTCAGTGAGGGGAGTGAATCTCCTGCCGGCCAGGTAATGCCTCCAGTGCCGCACCGCTTCAACGATTGCCTGGGCTTCCTTTTCGACAGAGGAATGCCGAATTTCGGAGGCGTGGAGGGTGCGTGAAAAGAATGCCACGGGTCTGCCGGCCTGATTCAGCGTGGCGGCAAGGGCGACATCTGAAGTGTCGCTCTCTACTTGGAAAGGCAGAGTCTCGTCTACAGCGTGCATCCCCGCCCTGGCTATGTCAGATCGAATGCAGGCGAAGGCCTGTTGTGCCTCGGCCGAGAGGGGAAAATGTGTGGACTGGATAAGTGGCCGGGCCTTGTCTGCGTATTGCGGGACCCACTGGGCGTAATAAGAGAAAAACCCAAGGCAGCGTTTGAGGGCCTTGGGGCAGTGGGGAATTGGGAGCTCCATGAGGGGGCGCATGCGGTCGGGATCGGGTCCCAGTAGTCCGTTTCGGACTACGTAGCCAAGGATGGCTAAGCGGTCTGTGCGGAACACGCATTTCTCCTTGTTGTACGTGAGATTAAGGATAGATGCGGTGTGGAGGAATTTATAAAGGTTGGTATCATGGTCCTGCTGGTCATGGCCGCAGATGGTGACATTGTCGAGGTACGGGAAGGTGGCCTGCAATCCGAACCGGTCAACCATTCGGTCCATTTCTCGCTGAAAGACCGAGACCCCATTCGTGACGCCGAAGGGAACCCTCAGAAATTGGTACAGACGACCGTCCGCCTCGAAGGCAGTGTAGGGACGGTCCGATTTACGGATAGGGAGCTGGTGGTAGGCGGATTTCAGGTCAATAGTAGAGAAGACCCGGTACTGTGCAATCTGATTGACCATATCAGAAATGCGGGGGAGGGGGTACGCGTCGAGCTGCGTGTACCGGTTGATGGTCTGGCTGTAGTCCACGACCATCCTGTGCTTCTCCCCGGTCTTAACCACTACCACCTGGGCTCTCCAAGGGCTGTTGCTGGCCTCGATGATACCCTCCCGAAGCAGCCACTGGACTTCGGACCTGATGAAGGCCTTGTCCTGGGTGCTGTACCGTCTGCTCCTGGTGGCGACGGGCTTGCAATCCACAGTCAGATTAGCAAAGAGGGAGGGGGGCTCGACCTTGAGGGTCGCGAGGCCGCAAACGGTGAGGGGAGGTAGGGGTCCACCGAATTTGAGGGTGAGGCTCTGGAGATTGCACTGGAAATCCAGGCCTAGTAGGAGTGAAGTGCAGAGGTCGGGGAGAATGTACAGATGGAAACGGTTGAATTCCACACCCTGTACAGTGAGTTTAACCAGGCAGAAACCCCGGATCGGGACAGAGTGGGAACCGGAGGCAAGGGAGATCTGCCGGTCGGCGGGATGGATCGCAAGGGAATAGCACCTTACCGTGTCCGGGTGGACGAAGCTCTCGGTGCTCCCGGAGTCGATGAGGCAGGAGGTCACATGGCCGTTGACCAGCACCGATGTGGAAGAGGGTGCCAGGTTGTGAGGACGGGACTGGTCGAGCGTAACGGAGGTGAGCAGTGGTTGGTCGGCGGTTGAGTCAGATGAGTCCGACGAGGAGCGGTAGCGACCCAAGTCCCGTGATGGCGGCCCCTGGAGACGAGATGGCGGCATCCGCAGTACCTGTGGGTAAAATGGCGGCGTCCATGGAGCGCACATTATGGGGTCGGAACAAAATGGCGGCGCCCATGGAACGCACATGGCTGTGGTGGATGAAGATGGCGGCGCCCATGGGGCGCACGTGGCGGGGGCGGCAAAAGATGGCGGCGCCCACTGATCGCACGTAGGGTCGGGGCAAGCGGACGGCGGGGCCCATTGAGGGAGCGGCTGAGGCGTGGGGACCGGCGGCGCGATAGCGGCGACCGTCCGGGACTGACACACCGCTGCAAAGTGGCCTTTCTTTCCACAAGCTTTGCAGGTCGCTGTGCGGGCCGGGCAGCGTTGGCGAGGGTGCTTCTGTTGGCCGCAGAAGTAACAGTGGGGACCCCCAGGGAGTGCGGTGCGGCGGGCAGCGCAGGCATAGTGCGCGGGGGCGGCTGCTGGGGGGGCCGTTTGCGGGGTCCACGAGGGGTAGGACGGATGGGCCTGGGGAGCCGTTTGCGGGGTCCACGAGGGGTAGGACGGGTGGGCCGAGTGGCTAGCGGAGTAAGTGTGTGCACTACGGGAGGCGGCCGTCATGGAGAGCGCCAGGGCCTTTGCGGCCGCGAGGTCGGGGGCGACCCCTTCCAGCAGTCGTTGCCGGATGGGGTCCGATGCAATGCCTGTAATGAAGGCATCCCGCATGAGTAAATCAGAATGTTCCGTGGCTGTGAGGGCCCGGCAGTCGCAGTCTCGTACCAGAGGTATAAGGGCCCTCCAGAAGTCCTCAATCGACTCACCCGGCTGCTGGACACGAGTAGAAAGTTGATGCCTCGCAAACAGGGTGTTCGCCGATGGTGCATAGTTCTCCTTGAGCAGTTCCATAGCTGCGGTGTAGTCAGTCGCATCTCGAATGAGCGGAAAGACGCTGGAGCTAAGTCTGGAGTACAGGAGTTGCTTTTTCTGAGCCTCCGTCGGGGGAGGGTCTGCTGAAGAGATGTAGGCCTCGAAGACTGCGAGCCAGTGATCAAAGTCTTTTCTGGCATGAGGCGAATGCGGATCCAGCTGCAGACGGTCAGGCTTGACTCTGATGTCCATGGTGACTGGGAAATCGTACAGCAATAAATTGTGGCGCTAACAATTATACTCAAAGCCGAGAGACTAGTACAATAGAGGCTTTATTGCTGTACGATGTTGTCCCTCCATCTGCAACAGTAGACTAAGGGTCTGAGCAGCTCTCATACATTTATACATAAGCTCCCTGTGGGCGGAGCTAGCCGGCAGGGGCTGACCGGAGGAACCTGTATTACAGGTACAGGCATACATCCCCCTACTGCAGTACACATAACTACAGTGGTTATCTCACCACACTCATGAGAAGGAACCCAAACATACAAATCCATAACCACGGTCCCCTTCACAGTCAATGGCAACTGAGTCCTTGTTCTGTTCTGAGTTTGCCCATGTGGCTACAGCAGATGACAGATTTTAGTCAGGCCGTACTTACTGAAGCAAGGACGTCTCACTCTTTGTTCCCCTTTGTGTTTTGGGTTCTTAGAGAGTTGCTTTCCGAACACTCTGGGTGTATACGGTCACTTGCTGAGATCCTTTCTTCGCTCCTCCTTTTCCCTTTTTCAACAACATGTCCTGCTCAATGCGGCATCATTTCATTCTCCAAGTCATGCTGTATTCCAAGTGGAATGCCTGCTGGTGTGCTCATGTCTGTCAGCAACAGGTTTGATCAGAAGCCCTGAAGAAAGCAGAGTGTCGTTCAGGACCTGCCACACCCACTTGAAATGACTATAGAAAACACCAGACACCTGCAGCAGTCAGAAGAAGCCAACCAATATCTAACCTGTTAGTAATTGATGATCTTTTTAAATAGTGCTCACGGAAGGCTCCTCCTCTCTGCTGCTGACAGCAGGTTTACATGTGCGAAGAACTGGCATTAGTGAGAGCATTGAGCTCCAAAATGGCTCACTGGTCACTTAATCATGGGATGCTAATTCACATCCCAACCTGCCTGCTTGACAAACCTCCGACGAGCGTTCACTGCATGCACACCAATACCCTCTTCAATAGTGCATCTCGTGTGATTCACCTCAGAAGTGTGCATGTGCACTGCAGACACTATTTCGTAGCTCTGAGGGCACTTATAGGATCCGGCGAACTGGCACTAATGAGCCCAATTTCTTGCCTGTACTGTTCTAAGATTTATGCAGCATGTCAGATAACCTCTTAATGTTGTATGGTACTTTAGAAATCAGAGTCATGCTGAAGCTCATTTGGTTGTCATACCCTTGTTTATTCATCTGGAATAAAATTGTACAATAGCAACAACATTTGTACAGAGCATTTATCGAGGACACTTAATGTGGCAAAACATCAGGCAGCAAATATGTCAATCCCGCCCCCGCCGTGTCCCGAATTCTCCGCCCCCCGAGATTCGGCGGGGCGGGAATCGCGCTGCGCCTGTCGGCCGGCCCCCTGCGCTGGTCGGCGGCCCCCCCCGCGGCGATTCTCCGGCCCGCGATGGGCCGAAGTCCTGCCGCTGACAGGCCTCTCCCGCCGACATGGATTAAACCACCTACCTGACCGGTGGGATTGGTGGCGCAAGCGGGCTCCGGGATCCTGGGGGGCGCGCGGGATGATCTGACGGTTCCCCCACGGTGGCCTGGCCCGCGATCGAGGCCCACCGATCGGTGGGCGGGCCTGTGCCGTGGGGTCACTCTTTTTCTTCCGCCTTCGCCATGGTCTTCACCATGGCGGAGGCGGAAGAGACCCCCTCCCCTGCGCAGTATTCCAAATGTGGCCTAACCAACGTTCTACATAATTGCAACATAATTTTAAAGCTTTTATACTTGATACCCCACCTTATGAAGTCAAGCATGCCACATGCTTTCTTAACCACCATTTCCACTTGTGCTGCCATTTTTAAGGATCTGTGGACCTGCACGCCCAGATCTCTCTGTGTCTCTATGCACCTGATGGTTCTGCCATTTATTTTATAGCTCCCACCTGAATTGGATCTACCAAAATGCATCACCTCGCATTTGTCTGGGTTAAATCTGCCATTTCTCTGCCTTATTTTGAAGCCTATCTATATCCAGAAACTTGCTAATCTACGCTTTCTTCCCAGTCATTTATATATATATTACAAAGAGCAGAGGGCCCAGCACTGATCCCTGTGGAACACCACAAGAAGATGATATGGAATAATGTCTGAGCATACATAGCATCCATAACCTCCCAGAAGTAACTCTTGGCTGAAGATTGGATATGCCACACTCTGTCCGCTCAAGTCCTGGATTGAGACATTATGTTAGCATGGGCAGCACGGTGGCACAGTGCTTAGAACTGCTGCCTCACAACTCCAGGGACCCAGGTTTAATTCTGGCTTTGAGTAACTGTTTGTGTGGCGTCTGCACATTCTCCCCGTGTCTGCGTGGGTTTCCTCCGGGTGCTCCGGTTTCGTCCCACAGTCCAAAAGTGTGCAGGATAGGTGGATTGGCCATGCTAAATTGCCCTTAGTGTCCAAAAAGGTTGGGTTGGATTGGGTGGGGTTGCGGGGATAGGGTGGGGGGTGCGCTTAGGTAGGGTGCTCTTTCCAAGGACCGGTGCAGACTCGATGGGCCGAATATCCTCCTTCTGCACTGCAAATTCTATGATATATGATCTATGAACTGTGTGTGCCAGGGGGCTGGAAAGAGCTGAAAATAGGGCAGCAGGGTGGCGCAGTGTGTTAGCCCTGCTGCCTCACGTCGCCAAGGTCCCAGGTTCAATCCTGGCTCTGGGTCACTGTCCGTGTGGAGTTTGCACATTCTCCCCGTGTTTGCGTGGGTTTCACCCCCACAACCCAAAGATGTGCAGGCTAGGTGGATTAGCCATGCTAAATTGCCCCTGAATTGGAAAAATGAATTCTAAATTTATTTTTTAAAAATGAAAGAGCTGAAAATCAAACCTCAAACTGAGAATATTCCTTACAGTGCAGCCTGAGTTCTCCAGAATTCAGACAAAGGAGAATAAACCTATTTCTACTCAATATTAATCCCACAGGGAAACAACAGCTTTATCTGGTGGTAGGAAAGCATATATGTACCGGTCTGAGCATCCTGTGTCCAACACCATCAGGTGGCCGGTGCTGAGAATTGACCTGAACACCCTACGTACACAGTACGCATATAATAGACAAAAGAATAATCAACAGAGTACACTGACAATGATACATCAACAAATAATGATTGGTTACAGTGCGGAACAAGGGCCAAACAAGAGCAGTATCATGAATAGTGTTCTTACAGGGAACAGATCAGTCCAAGGGAGAGTCATTGAAGAGTCTAGAAGCTGTGGGGAAGAAGTGGTTCCTATGACTCGCACATCCAAATGTTAGGACTCTGGGGTCTGCAGGGCTGGAATTGACCACACACTCACCAAGGATGTCATAACAGATGGCATAAAGGTTTAGGCTGCAGTGACCTTCACGGCCACAGAGAGGTGTGTCCTCCTCCGCCATGGGCTGCCATATCTGTGAGGATGTAGCACAGGTGCTGCACTGTCACTCTGCTGAAATATAGTCTTCTACAGCACATAGTGTCCGCCAACTCATTAAATGACCAATGATGCCTGTGCACCTTGGGCTGTCACTGGCCTCCCCTCTTTGGGATCCCTCTTCAGGCTGGCGAGCGGCCAGATATTCAGCGTATACAGCGGCCCACCACACATGGGGTGACAGCCTGCATTGTCACTGCTGCCTTCTACGGCTCCTGCCACAAGGAACGCAAAGGCACCCTCCGCGGGATCGAATCCAGCAAACATAGTTTTTTTCTGGAGGGAATTGGAGAAGGAAAGAGACCTGCAATCAATTAATAATAATAATAATTGTTTATTGTCACAAGTAGGCTTCAATGAATTTACTGTGAAAAGCCCCTCGTCGCCACATTCTGGTGCCTGTTCGGGGAGGCTGGTACGGGAATTGAACCCGCGCTGCTGGCCTTGTTCTGCATTACAAGCCACCTTTTCGCCTACTGTGCTAAACCAGTCAAAGGGAGTAAAATTGAATTTCAGGATAAAAGCCGCAGTGAGGCTCTGTCCTGGAAGATTCTGGAAGGACATACAGACTGCAGCTGTGGTTGACCCTGATATCTGTCTCCACGATATTTCAAGATGGCTTAAATGTCTCACAGACACAACGCTCCTCCCCACCCCACCGGCCCAGGCTCGACCCCCGACGTGGAAAGCTTCAGCCCCCTGACCAAGCCCAAACCCCTCTGAGGGCCCCCCACTCACCCTTGAGGCAGCAGCTCCTATGCCTTTGAGCCGCATGCCAGAAAATGGAAATCATGACTCATCTCCTCACTTCCCCTCATCTTCCATTGCGCCAACTTCACGCTTTTGAAAAGGAGTACTAAGTGACACCTGTGTGACTTCCTGCTCAGGAGGCGGGTAATCGCTCGGGCTCGCTACATTCGAAACCCACGCAGACATGGGTAGAACGTAGAAATTGCACACACCCGAAGTTGGAATCGAACCTGGGTCCCTGGTGCTGTGAGGCAGCAGTGTTAACCATTTTGCCAGGTGCCGCCCACTTGTACCCTCGTTGCCAATTTTGTATACTGTAAATGAGTCCAGACCGAGCAGGTTTAAGAAAACTTGGTTTATTAACACACTCTAGTATTTACAATATACACCAGATCCCAGCCGGGTCTGAACTGTCGGTACCATACAATATTCCAGCAATAGTACTGAAGAAAAAAGCAAATTACTGCGGATGCTGGAATCTGAAACGATAGGGAAAATGCTGGAAAATCTCAGCAAGTCTGGCAGCATCTGTAGGGAGAGAAAAGAGCTAACAAAGCTTTGACAAAGAATCATCGGACTCGAAACGTTAGCTCTTTTCTCTCCCGACAGATGCTGCCAGACTTGCTGAGATTTTCCAATAGTACTGAAGACTTGTGCTCCAGAACTGGCCGTGCCCCTAACCAAGCTGTTCCAGTATTGCTACAACACTGGCACCTACCCGGCAAATAGGAAAATTGCCCAGGTGTGTCCTGCACACAGGAAACAGGACAAGTCCAACTGGTCAATTGCCACCCTATCAGTCTACTCTTCACCATCAGCAAAGTGATGGAAAGAGTCATCATCAGTGCTATCAAGCGACACTTACTCCGCAATAACCTGCTCACTGACGCTCAGTTTGGGTTCCGCCAGGGTCACTCAGCTCCTGAACTCATTATAGCCTTGGTTCAAACATAGACAAAAGAGCTGAATGCTGGTGGTGAGATGAGAGTGACTGCCCTTGTCATCAAGGCAGCATTTGACTGAGTATGGCATCAAGGAGCCCGAGCAAAACTGGAGTTAATGTGGATCAGAGGGAAAGCTCTCCACTGGTTGGAGTCATACCTGGCACAAAGGAAGATGGTTATGGTGATTGGAAGTCAATCACCTCAGCTCCAGGACATCACTGCAGGAGTTGGTCAGGGTAGTGTCCAAGGTCCAAACAGCTGCTTCATCAGTGACCTCCCTTCCATCATAAATCAGAAGTAGTGATACTCGTAGATGACTTTACAATACTCAGCACCATTTGCTATTTCTCAGAAAATTAAGCAGTCCACATCCAAATGCAGCAAGACCTGGACAATATCCAGGCTTAGGCTGAGAAGTGGCAAGTTACATTCATACCTCAGTAGTGCCAGGCAATGACCATCTCCTACAAGAGAGGATCTAACCATCGTCTCTTGACATTCAATGGCATTACCATTGCTGAATCCTCCATAATCAACATCCTGGGGCTTAGCATTGATCATAAACTGAACTAGACTAGCCATATTAATACTGTTGCAACAGGCAGGGAAAAGGCTGGGAATCCGACAGCGAGTAACTCACCTCCTGACCTCCCAAAACCTATCCACCATCTACAATGCATAAGTCGGGAGTGTAATGGAATACTCACCACTTGCCTGGATGAGTAGCTCCAACTACACTCAAGAAGCTCAACACCACCCAGGACAAAGCAACCCACTTGATTGCTACGCCTTCCACAAAGACTCAATCCCTGCACCACCAATGAACAATGGTAGCCGTGTATACCACCTACAAGATGCACTGAAAGAACTCACCAAGTTTCCTTAGGTAGCATCGTCCAAACCCACGTCCACTACCATCTAGAAGGACAAGAGCACCAGATACCTGGGAACCCCACCACCTGGAGGTTCCCCTCCAAGTGACTCACCACCCGACTTGGAAATGTATCACCGTTCCTTCACTGTTGCCGGGGCAACATCCTGGAACTCCCTCCCCAACGGCACTGTGGGTGTACCTATACCTCAGGTACTGCAGCGGTTCTAGAAGGCAACTCACAACCACCTTCTGAAGGGCAACTCGAGATGGACAATAAATGTTGGTCGAACCAGCGACGCCCACAGCCCATAAATGAATTTTTAAAAACATTAACTATTTGCATGGAGACAATTTGCTGTTGGTTATATTAAGTGCACCATTCATTAAGTTCAGAAACAATTGTGTTTACTCATGCTTCCAATGAAGCACTGAAGCAAGAACAATCATAGACAAATTATCGAAATAATTATGCAGTCTTATTTAGTTTCTTCAGTAGTTTTCCAGTGTATATTAAACAGGTCATGAGGATGTGAGACAGCTTCAGTCGCAACCTCAATTAATTCTTACATTCTGTTATGTTTTTTTCTCACACCTTTCCCCTACTGAGGAATTAAAAAGCATGGAATGTTGTGCATAAACTAATTGAATAAGTACGGTAAAAAAAAAGAAGAGAGTAGATGGTGAGCTTGGTGCTGCTATGGGTGGGAGTGGGCACAGTGGGTGCTAACGAGAAAGGCTCGAATATTAATAGCGCATTTCATCACCATCAGATATCTCAAAATGCTATAAGCCACTGAAGTACTTTTGGCGTGTAGTCACTGCTTTAAGGCTGAGGGTCTGGTTTAGCACAGTGGGCTAAACAGCTGGCTTGTAATGCAAAACAAGGCCAGCAGCGCGGGTTCAATTCCCATACCGGCCTCCCCGAACAGGGGCCAGAACGTGGTGACTAGGGGCTTTTCACAGTAACTTCATTGAAGCCTACTTGTGACAATAAGCAATTATTATCATTAATGTAGAAACATGTAATCAGTTTACCTGCAGAAATCTCCGAGAAACACCAGTGCAATCATGACCAGACAATCTTTTTTTTAATGTTGATTAAGAGATAAATATCGGCCAGGAAACCAGTGATTAGTTCCCTGCTCAGTATAACTTTTAAAGAGGCTGCGGCATCTTCATTTTGGCAGGAATTTTATTTTATTTTTATAAATTTAAAGCACCCAATTAATTTTTCTTTCATATTAAGGGGCAATTTAGCGTGGCCAATTCACCAACCCTGCACATTTTTGGGGTGTGGGGGTGACACCCATGCAGACCCGGGGCTGAGATCGAACCCGAGTCCTTGGCGCCCTGAGGCAACAGTGCTAACCATGCTGCCCGGCAGGAATTTTATGAATCTTTTTCAGCACAATTATGGTTGGAAAACAAATATTGGCCTTGCCAGGAACACTCACATCGCATGCAAGAATTAAAAGAAGATGATAGCGTTGTGGTAACTTCACTGGACTAGTAATTCAGAGACCCAGGGTAATGATCCGGGGTCATGGGTTCAAATCTCACAACAGCAGCTGGTAGAATTTAAAATCAAGTAATAAATCTGGACTGCAAAGCTACACTCAATCAATCATGGTGACCATGAAACTATCATCGATTATTAGGGTGACACGGCGGCACAATGGTTAGCACTGTCACCTCAGGGGCCAAGGTTCAATTCTAAGGCACAACTGTAGGCTTTCAGTCTGCCATTGGCATGGCTGACTGGGGGGGGGGGGGGGGGGGGGCTGTGCCAAGCATGGGAAGGCAGTAGGGGGTGACAGAGGTTGTCCAGGGGATGGGCTGTGGAGCCGCGGTGCCACCGGCCTTATGGGTGCCGCCACCTCCGTACCCCAGCCCCCATCCTCAACTCTACCAAGTCCCACCCCCCTCCTGACCGGCTGCCACCCACCGACGGGGCAGCACCTGGCCCACTCAAGGGCAACACCACAAAAGTCCCTGCAGGAGAGCGCCGAGCATGCTGCTGGCATAGGTAGCAGCAGCTAATGGTACCTGTCAGCAGGGACGGCGCAGGAGTAAAGAAGAATGACAGTTCGAAAACTTGTTTGCCTTTTAAGTGATAGAGTCTGGATTGCAGAGACCGAGCACATGGTAATGCTCAATGGGCTGCAGGAAACACAGAGATTCAGAAGTCTTCTGACTCTGTACAGGCCACTACTCAGGAAAAGTCAAACCACAGGCAGGCAAAAATAACAATTTCTCAGCTGCAATGTGGCTATGGGAATTACTTGTGCCAAATATCCAAAAGAATAGGAAGTTTGTTGAAATATAGTCTCTAGAAGCCAGCATTCTGAATAGCTGGAAAAATGGTGCCATGGATGCATTTGATTAAGACTGTGAGACTTGGAACTTATTTGAGGAAAGATTCCAATTATATCTCATAGCGAGTTAAACACTGTAGGACCTAAAGATTGCAACTTTTCTGTGTTTGGTAGCATGCAAAACTTTTATACTGTGACAAATTTCATCCAGCAAAACTGGGAGATGAGTCCTACATCGAACGATTGAAGATTTTAAAAGGAGATTGCTCACTTGGCCCATTGTTAAGTGGGCCGTATTCATGAACAAGGTGAAAGCACTTTATAATTAGGAGCGACTTTAAGAAGATTTGGAAAATACTGCAAGTTTGATGACAATCATTCTGATAGGCTGGTTTGTGGAATCCACATTGAAGCTATTCAGAAGAAGCTGCTTGTTGGAAGCAATTTAACTTGCAAACCTTCCATGGAAGTTGTCACATGGATCTCGCAATAAAAGAGGCTTCACAGATAGAGGCTGCAGTGAAGATCCACAAAATAGATACCACAAGAAACAAGGCTGCAACAGACCTATGTCACCGATGTACACAGGTTGGTCACTCAGCAAGAGAATGCTGGAGTAGAGAAAATAAGTTCAAGAACCGTGGCAAAAAGGGCCATATTGCCAAGACACGTTGGCCTCAGAAAACATCTCCAAGTATGCGCAAGAAAAACAACAAAATTCAAGACCACTCAGAAAATAACGTACCCGCGCAACTGCAGGAACTGAAACCAGGCGTCTTGTCGGTGCGGGGCGATCTACAATGTTCCTGAGCATTTCCAAAATTTAACTGGCATCAGATTAAGATGGAATTGGATATGGGTGTAGCTGCAATGTTAATACCTGAGACAACTTAGAATCAAAATGTTGAAGCGTCTGTCTTTAAAGCCATCAAATATGATTCTAAGGACATACACAGAAGATATCGCAGCACGAAAAGTACTCATTGTGGTAAATGAATAGATGGCGGATATGCATCTTCACATTGTCCATGGAACTTTTCCTGCTTTATTTGTTAGAGCATGGATGCAAAACCTAAATTCAACTGGAGAGCAATAAATCAACGAGGGGAGTCCAAGGATAAACTGCAACAACTCTTCAAGAAGTGTGAAAAGATGTTTGAAGATTCATTAGGCTCCATGACTGGAGTTGAAGTACAATTAAAGATCAAGCCAAACAGTGAACCAATATGTCTCAAAGCTAGAACCGCACTTTCCACCATCAGGCCAAAATTCAGAGGAACTAGAAGACTAGTCCAAACAAGAATCATTGAACCAGTTACTATGAGTGATTGGGAACCACCAATAGTTCCTCTATTGAAACATGATGACTCAGTGAGAATATGTGGACATTTTAAAACTATTAATCTGGTATTGTGTACAGATCACTGCCGTTGATTGAAGACTTGTTTTCTGGACTGTCTGGAGGACAGAAATTCAGTAAAATCGATTTAGAACATAGAACATACAGTGCAGAAGGAGGCCATTCGGCCCATCGAGTCTGCACCAACCCAATTAAGCCCTATCCCGAATAACCTCTCACAACCTTTTTTTTGGTCATTGATGGTACATCAATGGCAGTGCTGATATCCATACCACCACAGTCACTAAGGGCAATTTATCATGGCCAATCCACCTAACCTGCACGTCTTTGGACTGTGGGAAGAAACCGGAACACCCGGAGGAAAACACAGGAGCATTTACAAATCACACCCCTAACACACTATCATGATGAACATAATATTCCTTTTTGAATAACATGTGCTCCTGCTATTTTTCAGACGTTTATTTTTCAAATTCTAAGCGGGTTAAATGGGATACAATGTTATTTAGATGACATTCTCATCACTAGTTTCTGTAAACAGTAACACTTGAAAATCTTGGAAGGTACTCTGGAATGTCGACAAAGCCATAATCTCTGAGTTAAAAAGGAAAGGTGTGACTTGGACATCCAGAAATTATCTGGGCCATATCAACACAGATGGCTCACAGAAGGAGCTGAAGAAGGTGACAGCATTTTGAGAAGAAACCGGGCGGTATTCTCCCCCCAACGCCGGGTGGGAGAATCACCGAGGCGCCGCGTGAATCGCGCCATGCCGACCCGACCCCGCACACGATTCTCCCACCCCCCCTGAAACCAGTGGCGCACGAATCGCGCCAGGCCGCTCCGACACGACAGGGTCCCGCCGGTGCCATCCACCTCTGGTCGCTGCAGGCGGGAACTCTGTGGGAACGCTCGGGGGGCAGCCTGTGGGGGATTCGGGGGGGGGGCTCCTTCACCGGGGGGGCCTCCGAAGGGGTCTGGCCCGCGATCGGAGCCCATCGATCAGCGGGCCGGCCTCTCCCTCCCCCGGGCCTACATTCCGCCACGGCCGGCCCCTGAACACCCACGCCATATTACGTCAGGGCCGGCGCGCGTAAGAAGTTCCCCGCACATGCGCAGGATGGCGCGGCCCAACTGCGCATGGGCAGGATTGAGCTGCCCCAACTGTGCATGCGCAGGTTGGCACGGCGCCGGATGCTGGAGTGGCGTGAACTGCTCCAGCGCCGTGCTGGCCCCCTGTGGGGGCCAGAATAGGTCGTGTCCGGGTCCTGTTCGCGCCGTCATGAAACGCGACGCCGTTCACGACGGCACGAGCACTTGGTCCGCGGAGCGGAGAATCGCCCCCACCATGTCCTCAAAATGTGACACAGCAAAGGTCGTTTTTAGGATTGATCAATGATAATGGTAAATTTATTATGGTAAATTTGTGCCAAACTAAGCAACATGATTGAAGTCTTTAAACACTTTATTATGTGTCAAACAGGTATAACAAATGCGTGCAATGAGATCCTTACAGAAGTCAGAACTATTGGTTCACCACAATTCCAAGCTGAAGTTACAACTTGCTTGTGATGCATCACCCTACGGGGCTAATGCAGATGTTTCGTACCTAATGACTTCAGGAGAGGAAAATCCGACAGCATTTGCTTGACGAACTCTGACTAGCGCAGAAATGAATTGCATTCAGCTAGAAGCATCATTTTCAGGGTAAGAAGGTTCCACCAATACCTTTATGGACATCATTTTACTCGTTTGACGAATCATCAACCCTTGATGACAATCTTTGGACTGTGATATTATCAACACGCATGTACGATATCCAATACCATAGGCAGCACGGTAGCATTGTGGATAGCACAATCGCTTCACAGCTCCAGGGTCCCAGGTTCGATTCCGGCTTGGGTCACTGTCTGTGCGGAGTCTGCACATCCTCCCCGTGTGTGCGTGGGTTTCCTCCGGGTGCTCCGGTTTCTTCCCACAGTCACAAAGATGTGCAGGTTAGGTGGATTGGCCATGATAAATTGCCCCTAGTGTCCAAAATTGCCCTTAGTGTTGGGTGGGGTTACTGGGTTATGGGGATAGGGTGGAGATGTGGACCTTGGGTAGGGTGCTCTTTCCAAGAGCCGGTGCAGACTCGATGGGCCGAATGGCCTCCTTCTGCACTGTAAATTCTATGAATCTATGAATAAGTCAGAGTTACATGCGTTGTCAAGATTGTTGTTACAAGTCGAATAAGAACCTGAAGAACATTTTATTA
Organism: Scyliorhinus canicula; assembly: GCF_902713615.1. Classification (NCBI taxonomy): domain Eukaryota; kingdom Metazoa; phylum Chordata; class Chondrichthyes; order Carcharhiniformes; family Scyliorhinidae; genus Scyliorhinus; species Scyliorhinus canicula. Next base: position 37,703,963 of record NC_052153.1, read on the forward strand.
ACATCCTGGGCGGGACTCACTCACCCCGGGGCCGGGCCAGAGAATCGCCGGGACTGGTGCAAATCGTGCCACGCTGCCCGGACGCCGGCGCCATTGGCACTAGCGTGGTCGGCGCAGTGCCGGTCTACGGGGTTCCCCAGTCAATTCTCGGCCTGGGATGGGCCGAGCTGCTATGACAGAAAAGCCAAGTCCTGCCGGCGCCGTTCACACTTGCTCTTAGCCAGTGGGACCTGGGCGTGGATGCATCCGGGGGCGGCCTGGTGGGGGCATCTGACCTCGGGGGGGTGCGGGGGGGTCCTCGGCTGTGGCCTGGCCTACGATCGGGGCCTAATGATCGGCGGGCAGGCCTCTCGGTCTGGGGGGCGCTTTTGTTCCGTGCCGGCCCCTGTAGCCCTACGCTATGTTGCGTCGGGGCCGCCGTGGAGAAGGGAGCCGCTGCGCATGCATGGCAATCGCGGAAGTCACATTGCGCATGCACGCGTTGGCGCCAGTGCCACTGCGCATGTGCAGACCCGTGGCACCCATTTGATGCCGGGGATCGGCAGCTCGAGCAGCGTGGGTCACTCCAGTGCCATGTAGTGGTCAGAATTTCTGCTCCTGAGGGCATGTTGACGCCGTCGAGAAACACAACGGCATTTACGACTGCGTCAACACTTAGCCTCAGGATCACAGAATCCCACACCCTGTATTTCTGGCTCATGAATAACACACCTGTGACTTCATGTCAGGCACAGTGATATACAAGAATCCCTCCAGTGATGGGAAAGGTGACTGACATATCCAAAAAGGAATGATGTTAGATATCCATCTTAAAAATCAACACCTCAAGACCTACATCATACGGAGATTTGAGTTGACAGTCCAGAATGGAGATTTGTTATGGGGAATCCTAATGATTATTCTTCTGTGCTTGTGTTGTAAAGTTCTTGACTAACTATGTGAGGGACAGCATGGTGTGGTGAGGATGAAAGAACTGGATTACAGTTACTGCCAGGATTAGATGCTCAAATCAAAAGAGAGAGTGGGGAAATGTCAGTCCTGTGCACAGCTAGGAAACACGCCACCATTACATCCATGGAAATGGCAAACACAGCTAGTGCAGACAATACACATTTTAATCTTTATTAGTGTCACAAGTAGTCTTAAATTACCACTGCAGTGAAGTTACTGTGAAAATGCCCCAGTCGCCACAATCTGTACCTTGCTTGGGTACACTGATGGAGAATTCAGAATGTTCGATTCACCTAACAAGCACGTTTTTCGGGATTTGTGGGAGGAAACTGGAGTACCAGGAGGAAACACGCAGACACGGGGAGAACGTGCAGAATCTGCATAGACAGTGACCCAAGCCGGGAATCGAACCGGGGTCCCTGGCGCTGTGAAGCAACAGTGCAAACCACTATGCTACCGTGCCGCCCTGGCCCAGTGGAGGGCCACATGTCTTATTGATTATGGATGCACACATTTAATGAGCAGAAGTTGTTACGATGAAATCCACGACGAGCGAACACAACATTGAGAAGCTTGACCAAATATTCACAAGATTATCTGCACCGGAGCAGGTTGTAAGTGACAATGGTACTCAGTTCACTTCGAAGGAGTTCGAGAGCTCCTTAAAAGGGAACAGTGAGCTAAAGGTAAGGTCAAGTCAGCAAAAATGTACAGTAAAGTCGCCATAGTCCCTTCAGAGGGGAGAGCTGACTGGTGGTGATATAACCTGAGGAGCACCACACCTCAGATGAGGTGCAAGGTTGAGAAGGCGGGGCCTTCAGTAATAACCTCATTCCATCCGTAAATTGAACCCATGCTGCTGGCCTCACTCTGCATCACGAACCAGTTGTCCAGTCAACTAAGCTAAAGCGGCCCCAAAGAAGGAAAGGTCTACAGCACATAAAGTCAGCTCTGTACCATCCTGCAACAAATGGGTTGGCCGAACATTTCATTCAGTCATTGAAACATTCCATCAAGGCATCAAAGGATCAAGGTACACTGGCAAGAAGTGTGAAAAAATCCTTAATGTCTAACCGGAACCAAGCACAAGCAACAACACAACGCTGCAGTTCAGGAGGAAACGCAAACACAGTTTGATTTGTCACTACCACCTGATACTTGAGGGATTGTCAAACAACAACAATAAGCACAGATTGCTAGGAGAGAGCAAACCTCTAAAAAGTGAGTATTTAACCAAGGAGAGCGAGTGCAAGCCAGTAGCCATACCACCAATAAGAATGGGTGCCTGTTGTCATCCTAGCAAAAACAAGTCATGCACCATGCAGATGGATGATGAAAGAGTTTGGTGACAGCATACTGACCCTCTGCTAGCTTCACAATGTGAAATCACAGCAACTATTCAAGACATATTTCCCCTGAATAATGTAGACAGTGATACTTCGGAACAGAGGCCAGACGCAGAGACAAGTTCTGATTTTGTTTCTGAGGACGTCCCAGTACTTATAGAGATGAACATTGATCTCCCACTCATCCTGCCCATACCACTCATTTCCTACCCTCATTCCTGATCCCTTAATTCCCTCACTCCTGATACCCTACTTCCCAAATTTCTGACTCATCCCCACTTTGGTCTCCTACTCACCCTACCTTCCCCAAACTCACCCACAACAACCACTCCGCGATCTCCACTTCTGCTGACCTCCTACCCACATGACATCAACTCTGCAGCTACTTTCTTGCCTGTCGATCAGACTCGTGTGGTAAACCACTGTTACACCTGTATTAGGTGATGTAAAGAAAGGACCTGTACTACAGGTTCGCTAGTAGCCCCTGCCTGCTGGCTCCGCCCAGTAGGTGGAGCGTGTCCTCTATTCAGCAGCCATTTTGCCAGCTGCTGTAGGAGGCCACACATCTTACTGCAATAAAGCCACAGTTGTTTCCAACCTTAGTCTTTCTACAATTGATCATGCATCAATTTATTGCAGTAAGATTTTCTAAAAGGTGGACCTCCGAATCAAACCGCATTGCCTGCAGCTGGATCCGTAATCAAGCGACGCCAAAAAGGACTTTAATCACTGGCTAGCTTGCTTCGAGGCCTATATCAACTCAGCGACCACCCCTCCGACGGAGGCTCAGAAGATACAGATCCTGTACTCAAGGTTGAGCTCCAACGTGTTTCCGCTGATCCAGGATGCCCCGAATTACGCAGACGCCATGCCGCTCCTCAAAGAAAACTACGCACAGAAAACGAACACACTCTTCGCCAGGCACGTACTCGCCACTCGCTCTCAACTCCCTGGTGAGTCCATAGAAGATTTCTGGTGGGCCCTAATCCCATTCGTCCGGGACTGTGACTGTCAGGCTGTCACGGCCACCGAACATTCCAACCTTCTTATGTGCGATGCGTTTGTAACGTGGATTGGGTCGGACCTCATCCGCCAAAGTCTGTTAGAAGGGGCCCACGCTCGACCTAGCTCAGACTAAAAAGCTAGCATTATCCATGATGGTCGCCTCACGAAATTCTCAGGCCTACCCCTCCGGCCCACCCCTCCTATCACTCATGGACTCCACAGAAGGCCGCCCCAGTCGGGGCTTCACCCAGCCAGTACACCTGCGCCGCACGCCAACCTGCGCACCCCGGGGGTCACCGATGTTACTTCTGCGGCCAGCAGAAGCACCCCGGCCAATGCTGCCCGGCCCGCACTACCATTTATCATAGAATTTATCATAGAATTTACATTTGCAAGGCTTGCGGCAAAAAGGGGCACTTCGCCGCAGTATGCCAGGCCCGCGTAGTCGCCGCTATCGCCCCCTCCCCCCTGACCTACACACAATGGGCCCCGCCATCTTTGTCCCGGACCACGCGCGGCCAGTGGGTGCCGCCATCTTCACCTCCCGGGGCCACGCATGGCCAGCGGGTGCCGCTATCTTCACCTCCCGGGGCCGCAAGCAGCTAGTGGGCACCACCATCTTCCCCCCTCAGGCCAAGTGCGGCCCATGGGCGCCGCCATCTTGTCCAGCTCCCGCAACATGCAGCCCACTTTGTCCTCCGCAGGATCTTCATGCGGTGCCATCCTGTCTTCCCCACAGGGCATGGACGCCAACAACATTCCAAAACCTGGGCCCCCCACGCTCTCCATCTTCTGACGCCAGCTATGACTGAGTGACGATCGACCAGTCTCGTCCACACAACCTGGTCACCGCTTCGACCAGTGAGAGAATCAACGGTCACGTGACCTCTTGCATGCTGGATTCCAGGAGCACCGGTAGCTTCATCCACCCGAATACGGTAAGGCGCTGCTCCCTTGCGGTCCACCCCACCAATCAAAGAATCTCCCTAGCCTCCGGGGGTTCTGCATGGTCACTCTCACGGTCAGTGGCGTAGAATTCAGCGGCTTCCGCCTCTACGTCCTTCCTAATCTCTGCGCTGCACTACTACTAGGCCTGGACATCCAATGCAATCTCCAGAGCCTTACCCTCAAATTCGGCAGGCCCCTACCACCCCTCATTGTGTGCGGCCTCGCGACCCTAAAGGTCGATCCACCCTCCCTCTTTGCTAATCTAACTCCGGATTGCAAACCCGTTGCCACCAGGAGCAGACGGTACAGCACCCAGGACAAGACCTTCATCAGGTCCGAGGTCCAGTGGTTGCTTCGGGAAGGCATCATCGAGGCCAGCAACAGCCACTGGAGCGCCCAAGTGGCAGTCGTTAAAACTGGGGAGAAACACAGAATGGTTTCACAGCCCGACGCGTACCCCCTCCCATGCATATCTGATATGGTCAATCAGATTGCGCAGTACCGGGTCTTCTCAACGATAGACCTCAAATCCGATACCACCTGCTCCCCATTCGTAAATCAGACCGTCCATACACCGCTTACGAGGCGGATGATTGTCTCTATCACTTCCTCAGGGTTCCCTTCGGCGCCACTAACAGGGTCTCGGTCTTCCAATGGGAGATGGACCGAATGGTCGACCGATAAGGTTTGCGGGCCACCTTCCCGTACTGAGACAACGTCACCATCTGCGGCCACGATCAGCAGGACCACAACGCCAACATTGCCAAATTCCTTCACACCGCCACTCTCCTCAACCTCACCTACAACAAGGAGAAGTGCGTGTTCAGCACAACCCGCTTAGCCATCCTCGGCTATGTGGTCCGGAACGGAGTTCTGGGACCCGATCCCGACCGCACGCGCCCCCTCATGGAGCTTCCCCTTCCCCACTGCCCCAAGGCCCTCAAGGCCTGGGGTTCTTTTCTTACTACGCCCAGTGGGTCCCAAACTATGCAGACAAGGCCCGCCCACTCGTTCAGTCCATCCACGTTCCTCTTACGGCCGAGGCACAACAGGCCTTCGCCCGCTTCAGAGCCGATATAGCCAAGGCCGGGATGCACGCAGTAAACGAGACACTGCCCTTCCAAGTAGAAAGCGACGCATCAGACGTCGCCCTTTCCACCATCCTCAATCAGGTAGGCAGACCCATGGCATTCTTTTCCCGCACCCTTCATGCCTCAGAAATTCGGCACTCGGCCGTCGAAAAAGAGGCCCAAGCTATCGTAGAAGCTGTGCGGCATTGGAGGCATTACCTGGCCGGCAGGAGATTCACTCTCCTCACTGACCAATGGTCGGTAGCCTTCATGTTTAACAACACGCAGCGGGGAAAGATCAAAAACAATAAAATCTTGCGGTGGAGAATCGAGCTCTCCACCTATAATTACGAGATTTTGTATCGCCCCGGCAATCTCCACGAGCCCCCAGACGCCCTATCCTGAGGTACATGTGCCAGCGCAGAAGTAGACCGACTCCGGGCCCTACACGACAGCCTTTGTCACCCGGGGGCCACACGATTGTACCATCTTGTCAAGGCTCGCAATCTGCCCTACTCCGTCGAGAAAGTACGGACAGTCACCAGGGACTGCCAGATCTGTGCGGAGTGCAAGCCGCACTTCTACCGGCCGGACCGTGCGCGCCTGGTGAAGGCCTCCCGCCCGTTTGAACGCCTCAGCGTGGACTTCAAAGGGCCCCTCCTCTCCACCGACTGAAACACGTATATTCTCAGTGTGGCCGATGAGTACTCTAGATTCCCTTCGCCATCCCATGCCCCGATATGACGTCTGCCACCGTCATCAAAGCCTGAAACACAATCTTTGCTCTGTTCAGTTTCCCTGCCTACATCCACAGTGGCAAGGGATCCTCATTCATGAGTGATGAGGTGCGTCAGTTCCTGCTCAGCAGGGGTATCGCCTCCAGCAGGACGACCAGCTATAATCCCCGGGGAAACGGGCAGGTAGAGATGGAGAACGGGACGGTATGGAGGGCCGTCCAACTGGCCCTATGGTCCAGGAACCTCCCAGCCTCTCGCTGGCAGGCGGTCCTCCCTGGTGCACTACACTCCATCCAGTCACTACTGTGCACCGCTACGAATAACACATCCCATGAATGTCTTTTTGCCTTCCCCAGGAAGTCCACATCCGGGTTGTCGCTCCCGACTTGGCTCACAGCTCCAGGACTGGTCCTGCTCCGTAGGCACGTCTGACCGACAAGGCAGACCCGTTGGTGTATAGGGTGCACTTGCTCCGTGCCAACCCCTAGTATGCCTATGTGGCATACCCCGACGGTCGCCAAGATACTGTCTCCCTCAGGGACCTGGCACCAGCAGATTCCTCCTATACACACTTCTCTGGCCCGGCGTCTCCCCCGGCGCTCCCAACATTAACCCCACCAGGACCATCCCTCCTTCACCTGCCCGCGCCAGAGGATGAAGAGGACTTTGGCACTCTCCCGGAGTCATCCAACATCAGGCCAGCATCGACATCATCAGCGTCGACATCGCCACCACCGCTACGTCGCTCCCAGCGGAACGTTAAGGCACCAGACCGGTTGAATCTATAACTGGCACCGGACTTTCAAAGGACATTTTTTTTTTCTTTTCCCTGTTAAAACACTGTACATAAATTCGCTACTGTATATAGTTCTCCACCACCCCCGCCGGACTCATTTTTAACAGGGAGTGAATGTGGTAAACCACTGTTATACCTGTATTAGGTGATGTAAGGTAGGACCTGTACTACAGGTTCGCCGGTAGCCCCTGCCTGCTGGCTCCACCCAGTAGGAGGAGCGTGTCCTCTATTCAGCAGCCATTTCACCAGCTGCCGTGGGAGGCCACACATCTTACTGCAATAAAGCCACAGTTGTATCCAACCTTAGTCTTTGTACAATTGACCGTGCATCAACTCGCAACCAACACAGGCTGGTTGCCTGAATGGAATCTTGCAATTTAAAGGTTATCAGCATTTACATTCGGCAGAATGCCAGGATTTTCCTAGTTACCGTGTTTCCGGTCCAGTCACCTCCCTTCCATCTGACCACAGCCCGAATAGATACTGGGGGAATACCTTCTGCCAATATCAACTTCCCTAGGATTTGCCTATTAATTATAGAAATATCAAAGCGATGTAATCTTTTGGAGATGGGAGGTAAAATCCATACTTAAACAAATTACAGTCCAACTGTGTCTCGAACATGTTTTCTTAGCAATATATCATAGGTTATGTTTGTGACACTTTGACAATATCTACTTTGAATCATGCTTCCCATTTGAGTTCAGATTGTTTTTGTACTTTGAAAGTACTTTGATGTAGAATCACAGCTAACACAAATGCAATGGTATGTGTGTCTGTGAGCTGGATTTAATAGAGTGAAGGGGGGGGGTGATCTCGGCCACTGGAGAGCTGGCAGGTGCACTGTCTCACCTCCTTCACGAAAGGCCCGTCACAATAAGTGCCACTCAGATACACAACTGGACAGCAGGATGGCCTTCTCTGGGATCAAGGATCTAGGGGGGGGGGGGGGGGGGGTAGAGGGGCGGAATTCCCGCTGCTGAAAGCTGCTGACCCATGAGAGATTAGCACCTCGATTGAACAAGAGTGCCACAGGCGAGGAGGTGTCTGTTACCGATAATATACCCACCCGAGACCCAGGATCATTGTTAGATCCCAGGCGTCAGATGAGTGATGGCAGGAGGGTGATGGTGTCCTGGGGGTCACAGTGGAGAGGGAATGGAGGGGTTTGGCAGCAAAGGAAGGGGATTGATATTCATGCAGCCCCCTGCTTCCCAATGCCAGGTCCCTTGACCGGGCACTGAGTGCCTGACAAGGAGGGAACCCTACCCAATTCCTTTCCCAAGGCATCTTCCCAGGTAATCGCAGGAGTTTTAACACCTGCACCTCTACTTGCCCTCTTCTCACTGTTCAGGGCCCCAAATACTGCTTTCAGGTGAAGCAGCAATTTACTTGCACATCTATCAATTTAGTTTACCGTTTTTGCTGCTCACAATGTTGTCTTCTCTACACCGGGGAGAACAAACATAGACTGGGTGACGATTTTTGGCACACCTCCATTCAGTCAGTGAGAGGACTAAATGGTGAATTGAAATACAAGTGACCTCCCAGTTCCTCTCATATTTCTGTTCTGACCTGCTGCAATTTTCCAGTGAAGCCCAATACAAGCTTCAGGAACAGCACATTATCTTCCAAATAATAATAATCACTTATTGTCACAAATTGGCTTCACTGAAGTTCCTGTGAAAATCCCCTCACTTTGCAGCCTTCTGGATCCACCATTCAGTTTTGAAGCTTTGAAGCATGACCTCTGTCCTCCATTTTGTATATTTTTCCCTAGTGTCAGTCTGTGTCCTTTTTCTCATTTTTTTGCTTTCTGGTATCAGTGACATTTATTCTGACAGTAACCCATACTCTGAAACAATGCTTTATTCCTTTACTACTACTATATCCCATTCCCTTGGTCTTCTGTTCCAAGACATCTTTGTCATTTAATCTCCTCTGCCTTTTATCTCCTCTACCCCTCCTTGCACTTATTGTGACGGGCCTTTCATGAAGGAGGTGAAACAGTGCTCCTGCCAGCTCTCCAGTGGTCGAGACCACCCCTCCTTCACTCCATTAAATCCAGCCCACAGACACACATACCATTGTATTCATTGCATTCAATTCTGACCTTCCCCTTTACTCCATGTGACTATTCTTCCTTTCTCAGCAGCACAGCTCCAAACATATATGTCTCTTCAGTTCTGAAAAGAATTATATTGGATACAAACCGTTAATGTTGCTTTTCTCTCCACAGGTGCTTCAAAACTGCTGGGTTCTTCCAGCTGGTTGTGTATTTACCAAGGAAGGAGATGTTTGGACAGTTGATCAAAAGTTTAGTCAAGCAGCTAGGGTTTACAGAATTTCCTGAAGTAGAAAAGCCAAGTAGAGAAGTGGAGAGGTTTGCGGAGGGATTTCTGGACTTTCTGCTTTGGACCGAGGCAACTGAAGCGATGGCCACTATTGGTGAACCAATTAAAATTGGAGATACTCATGAGGAAAGAGTTAGAAGAGCCAGATATCTCAGAGGGTTGTAGGGCTGGAGGAGATTACAGATATAGGTAGGCCGAAGCCATGGAGGGACTTGAAAACAATGATGAGTATTTCATGATCAAGACATGAAGGAATGAAACCTCACATTTGTAAATGTAAAATTTCAGTGCTGATAGGTTATTTGATGGGAATAAGACAGCATACTATTTTAAAATGTATTGAAATGGAAATCGGGCAAAATATAACTTTTTGTGGCAGGTTTTGGTGGCATTTGCCATCTAAGTTCAAGACCTTCACAACGTTCAATGCATTTAATGGTGAAGCAGAGAGCAGGTTGCTGTTTTCAGGGAGCTCATGGTGGAGTGGTGCCTCTCAGACAGCAACTTCTGAATTTTCAAAGTTAACTTTGACCTGGACTTTTGCCATGACAGAGAGCCTCTGCATTGTGATGGAAATGGCAGCTGAGGCCCAAATCCAGAAGTACTGCCCGCGAACATGGCAGTTACCATTTTCGTGGAAGCATTTGAGCATACACATTTTGTAGAGGCAGCTGCCCATAGAAATCAACAGCTGCCTTCATCACACATCATTTTGGTATAAAAGGTGTTTGAAATCCGGCATGCACAGATGAGACCCGGCAGAAGCAGGTCTGAACTTTGTGGATTCATTTCGATCGCCCTGGCATTATTTTGGAGAGGCAAGGTAACCTGGACAAATTTAGGGGAAGTCAGGTGTCCTTTTGGCAAGGTAAACGGTCCTTTGGAATTGCTAAAGGTAGGCATAAATGTTGTAAAAAGTGCCTAAACTCATTGGGACTACGAAGCTCATTTGAACTGTCAGGACAACTGACAGGAGTGTCCAGATGAACTATCCTCCTGTCCTTTCACTGTTTGAAAATATATCTAGCGTGTTTGATTGCTTGGTACTTCACTCTCTCTGTTGAGATAAGTCTTGGTGCTACTATTACTGGATTACTGCTCTATGACTCATTCACAATCACAGTAGGGAGCCTGTCATTTCAGTTTCATAGAATCATAATCTGATTGACATCCCCAAGTAGCATGGACTCTTTGAAGTGGGTTTGTGAATTCCATTGCCAGTTTTCATAAATAATTCAATGAACTGCTTGTTGTTATAAGGGATGATCTAGTTGAAAAAATGTCACTGTAGTAAATGAGTTTCAATGAATTACAGTGTCTTTTTAAAAATAAAGTTTGCAATAGACACTCGGAGCTTTATTTTATTTAATCTTAGCATGTGACCTCGATACTGGTGGGTCGGCATGGTAGATTAAAGGGAAAAAGGATGGTAGGAGAAGGGCATAGGCTGACATAATTTGGCACTAAGCTGGCATAGTGCTACAAAGGGCCATTGGGAATAGTGGGAGAATAGGTTTCCATAGAGGGTATGAGGGACCATGGATGGATGGGTGGAGGGAATAGGTTGGCATGGAGAGTATGAAAGGTCATCAGTCATAGTCATAGAATGTACAGTGCAGAAACCAATTAAGGTTTATTGCAGAGCAATTATATTTACAATACTCTTCAGATCCCAGTCCGGTCTGAACTGTCAGTTCCATACCTGGCCGATTTCATATCAAACTCAACCATGAATGTCCTCAGGCTCCCCGCCCCCCTTAGCAGGGAAGCTCATACTCAGCGACAATCATGAGGAAACTAATTGCTCCCACCCTGTAGGTCTTAGATACATAGAACATACAGTGCAGAAGGAGACCATTCGGCCCATTGAGTCTGCACTGACCCATTTAAGCCCTCACTTCCACCCTATCCCCCTAACCCCTGCTGACCTTTTTTTTTATCACTAAGGGCAATTTATCATGGCCAATCCACCTAACCTGCACGTCTTTGGACTGTGGGAGGAATCCAGAGCACCTAGAGGAAACCTACGCAGTCACGGGGAGAACGTGCAAACTCTGCACAGTGACCTAGCAGGTAATCGGACCTGGGACCCTGGCGCTGTGAAGCCACAGCACTATCCACTTGTGCTACCATGCTCTTGAGTGGGTTACAACATCCCTCCACACCCCGCCATGTGCAAAGACTCTTCTGACAACTGCAGAGGAGAAGGGTGTCGGTCATCCCTCGCCCATAGCTGTGCGCTGTCTGCTTGTGGTGCTGGGTGCGGTGGCGTATACCTGGATGGTGAATGCTATAGTGGAGGTACTGTCCGCGGTTGCTGCATTGTGTGCTCCCCATCGGAGGCCTCCGGCACTTGAGTTTCCATGTCAGAACCCATATCTATGACCTCTTTCATTTCGGCACCTTGACCCGCTTGGGTCCAGCGTCTACTAGTAACGGATTTGGTTGACTTTAATTTTCCTCTCCCGAGGAACTTTCCATTAGACAGGTGTCCTGGACCTTATGAAATCAATGTGTTTTCATGTCATGACCCTGTGCTTGAACTTGATGTGATATCGGCCCTGTCTGGTGGACGTTTGTGCCTGAGATCCACTGAGTGTCATCTGCAAAGGTTCGAGCATCGACAGCGTCACCTGGTGCAAACCATCAGGCCAATTTTCACCTAACAGGGTAAGGTCATTGTTGCCCCTGGCTGCGGTATACTTCCCACCAATATCACAGAAAGCAAGACTAAGGTGGTTTCAAAGCCCTTGGCCTATTATCAATTCATCAGTGCTAACCCGGTCGCAGCATGTAAAGTGGGCCTATCGCTTAACAAGAATCTTGTGTCCAATGACCACAAAGTCTGTTTTTACATCCCTCCTCTGAATGTCTGAGCCGCCCTTTCTGCCAGCCCATTGGAAGCTGGGTGATATGGGGCTAAATGGATATGCTGTATCCCATCCGCCTTCATGAATCCTGCAAATTCTTCACTTGTGAAGGTCATTCTGTTGTCTGTAACCAACACCTTTGGGATCCTGTGCATGCTGAAAGACAGGAGCAACTTCTCAATGCTCGCTTTTGAGGTAGTTGACAACATTCTGTGGACTTCCAACCACTTAGAGTGGGCCTCTATCAGGAGTAACAACATCAAGCCTTGAAAGTGACTGCCAATGTTGGCGAGTAACCGCACCCACGGTTGCCCCATCCACCGGGGGTGGAGGGGTACTAGGCGGAAGCTTTTGTTGTTCCTGGAAAACATCGCACTGCTGGGCCACCCCTTCTATATCCACATCCAGGCCCAGCCACTACACATAGCTGCAGGCGAGCATTTTCATTTTGGACACCCCTGGATGTCCATTATGCAGATCCCTCAAACTGGTCTTGGCCCTTACCCGGGCTGTCTTCTACACTAAACTCGGACATTTTCATTGAGAATGCATGTAACTCACTTGGCAGGCTTCTGTGCTGACCCCCATACAGGACTATGTGACGAACTTACGAAAGGACTGCATCCGTCTGTGTCTACTCAAGGATCTGGAGCGCTCCAACAGGCAATTAATCCATAAAATTGAGCATGGCCATTACCTCATCAGTCCTGGGAGGACGAGGAGCGAGGGTCTGCAATGGCAGTCAGCTTAACAAATTAACGTTTGTGATCTGGGTACCTGGACGATGCTCGAATGAGTATTCATATGCAGCCAGCAGGTGGGTCCATCGCTGTATCCTGGCAGAAGAGATGGGCGGAATCGCTTTGTCTTCTTTGAAAAGACACAGCAGCGGCTTGCGGTCCATGACATTTGTGAACCGTACACATACTAATGGAATTTCTTCACTGCTACCAGAACCTCTTTATCAATTTGCGTATAATTGTGCTCAGCCTCAGGCAGTGTCCAGGAGGCGAAAGCGATCGGCCTCTCCCTGCCATCTTTCATACGGTGTGATAAATGGGCACCAATGGCTTAAGGTGATGCATCACTTGTGACTGTTACTGGTTGGTGGGATTATAATGTTTTCATAAGCCTGAGGAAGTAAATTGTCTTTTTACTCGTGTGAATGCTTCTTCCTGTTGCTTTTTCTGTGTCCATTCCTGGTTCTTCTTTGAGAGTAGGTGTAGGGGGGCTAACATGGCCAATAGGCCGGAAGGAACTTCCCGTAATTGTTCACCAATCCCCAAAAAAGACGGCAACTCCGTGGTATTACTTCATTGCAGTATTAATGTAAGCCTATTTGTGACAATAATAAACATTATTATTGTGATCAGGTGTAAGAACTTGTTGAATTGCCTGTACTTTCTCCGCGACTGGATGTAACCCCTCATGATCCAATCGCTAGCCCAGGTACTCGACTTCACTTGCAACATGCATTTTTCTTTCCGCAGGTGGACACCATCTCTGAGAAACGACGGAAGACCTTGTCCAAATTACATAAATGTTCCTGTCAGTCATCCCTGTGATAAATAAGTTATCCAGATACATTGCCAATCGCAGCAATCCTCTCAATGTGTTTTCCATTACCCTTTGGAAAATGGCGCAGGATGACAACACTCCAAAGAATAGTCTGGTGTACTTGTACAGGCTGCTATGGGTGTGTATAGTGACAAATCTACATGAGGTAGGATCCAATTGTAACTGCAAGTATGAATGGCTCATATCAAGCTTCGTAAATGAGTGCCCACTGGTCAATTTTGCGTTCAGACCCTCAATGTCGGGCATCAGAAAATGATCTAGTCAGGAGGCCCTGTTGACTGTCAACTTATAGTCCCCACACAGTCTGCAAGGTGTGAGGCCAGCCAGGAGAGCATTGGATTAATCTGGCCTAGAGGTAACATAATGAAACCCAATGTGGGGCTCAAGCTCATGATCCTGAAATTACCACCCTCGTGATTGACTGATTGAACTATTGCGCATGAGGAGCAACTGGGAGGCAGTTGCTGACGGCCATGGCCTTTTGAGGCTGACTGCTTGGAAGGGCATTGAAAGAGGGGAACAGAAACATAAATACTGTCTAATTAAGAAGAGTGTCCAGAGAAAACAGAGGCCAGTAATCAATGCACCTTCTTAGCCGAATGCTTCCTTTACAGCAACTGTGTTAGAGATTGCAGTGTGATAGTGGGGCTTCACACACACCAGGCCATTCCTCACACAGAGTTGGCCACCACAGCACAAACCATGTGTTACAAGATAGGAGGTTGTCACATGCATAAGTAACAATGGCATGAATGTGTGTTTCAGGAACAGATGAAATGGCATGGGCTGTGATGGACAATGTTACAGAGGTGGAAGTATAAGACCTTGGCGATGGAGCAGATGGTGTGTTCAAAAACCCAGTTCAGCATCAGATAGGATGGCAAGATTGCAAACATTCTGCTTGAGCCTTCGAAAGTGAACATTCTGAAAAATGATGAAATCATGTCACTTCAATGTGGAGAAGGCTGAGTCAATATCTGGGTAGATATGTGGGCTTGAGTGGGTTACTCTTTGTATGGGCCGGTGCAGACTCGATGGGCCGAATGGCCTCCTTCTGCACTGTAAATTCCAAGACTATGACAATTATTCAACTAAGAAAACCTAACCGTATGAATGGTTCACCAGCTCCATTTTCTGAGTTATAAAGCTATATTCAGTTAATCGAGATTTAGCCACTTAACTTTGTATGCAACGAGAAAGGAAATAGTAAAGATGGTTAAATACTTTATTATAATGGAATCCTCAAAAGCAAAGCTGAAAGCTACTGGTAATCATGCGATTTTAGTGTTATGCGAAGTCTATGAAAAAGAACAAAAGAACATAAGAATATAACAAAAGAGGCAAGGGTAGGCCATTTGGTTCTTTGAGCCCACTGATGATCTTTTATCTCAGCTCATCTTCCTGCACTATTATTACCTCCATTGATTCACAACACTTTGAAGATATTTCTCCTCCTCTCAGTTATGTAACAGAATGTTCCAGTGATGTTTCACAGGACACCGATTGCAATTTAAAGTCACAGTCCTGGCAATTGAATTGTGCTGCACCCAGTTCACAGTTGTGAGATGGATGGCTAAGGGAAAGTGTGGTGAGCCCTGTGTTCATGCAGCAACTGTAGGCATCTGCTTGAAACAGGCATCAGGCACCTTGCTGGCTCAATTTTGGATTGTGAATGCACTGGGCTTGCTGTGTTAAGTTTCTTCTTGGTCTTCTCAGCCAAATCCTGACTGGGGGCACTAAATTTCATTTTTGTTTTCCTTATCTGACTGCAAGATCAAGAGAAAGGGACGTTCTCTTGATGACCATCGCTATTCTCCAAGTTGGTGATCTTACTTCTCTCTGCCCCTATAACTGTCACTGACAGCACAACAGTAGTGCAAAAATCTGGCCAGTGGCTAGCACAATTCTGCCACTGATCTCATTTAGGTGTGCGCGGTGTGCACTGCCTTGGGTCACACATACAAACTATGTGTAATGCAAATTCATGCGGACCAGGACAATGAATGTGGTCTATTGAATGTCAAACTTGCATCCTCTTCATAACAGATTATTTTTTTGTCATAGCAAGTAACAGAATAGACATTTTACTGGACAGGCAATTAAAGTATGAACTTTTAAACAGATTTATTGACCAATAAATGATTAAGAGTCTAAATGGGCCCGATGAGCAAAGGAATCTCAGGTGCACATTCACAGATTGTTCAAGTAAGCTGCAACACAAATTAACAAGGCGCGAAAAAAGCAAGTAAAACACTGGTGTTAATACTTCGAATAATGTGAACAGTGTTGACGTCCTGTTGCAAAAATAATACAGAGGAACTGGAAAGGGATTTGCAAAGGTGATACCAGAACTGAAAGTTTGGGTGGGATTTTGAAGCCCCTCCCAGCGGCGGGATCTTCCAGTCCCACCAAAGTCAATGGACTTTTGAACCGTTTGCTGCATTTTACAGCCAACCCCACTGCACTGGGGCCATACAATTACAGCCCACTTGTATTTTCATGCAAAGCAGGAAAGATTGCACAGGCACAGGGTACTTTTCGGTTCGAGGTAACCAACTAGAGGTCTTTAAAATTAAGAAGGGCGCTGACAGAGGTGAAATAGGGAAGAGACTCTCACTTAGGAACAAGCCCAGAATTGGGGGCCATAAAGATAAGATAGTCACTAATAACCCCAATAAAGATTGAAGGAGAAACTTCTTTATTTGGAGAGAGCTTAGAATATGGGGCTCGCTGCTACAAGGAGGAGTTGAGGCAAATAACATAGCTTCATTTTAGAAAAGTTCATATAAATACATGAGAGGGAAAGGAACAAAAGTACATGCAGATAGGGATGAATGGAACAAGTGTGGGTACAGGCTTGTGTGGGGCACAAACAACAGGTCATGTGGGACAAATGGCCTCCTTCTGTGTTGTAAAGTCGATTCAATCTTGATATTTATTTGTAAGTAACCAGAAGTAGACACAAAAAGGAAGAAGCAATTTGATCTTTAACTGGGGAGAGCACGGGAAAGGCAATATCATTGTCCCTCCCATGATGCTTTATTACATTGACAGCAATATGTTTCACAGCAGGTATGGGTGGCCAGTTCTCTTCCCTGAAAAATAGCAAAAAAGCAATTGGCTTTTAATACTAATCTGGCAGCTTTCACGGTCATTATTGTCCTGATTCCAAGTATTACTGTTGAATTCAATTTTGTGATTTGAAGTCGGACCACTTGGGTTACTTGTTCAGTACCATGACTATTACACTCCTGCAGCTTCTTCATAGATAGCGGGAGTTCTCCACATTTTTGCCTCTGAGGCCCCACTCTCATGTTCTAAAGATTTCAAGGACACACAAATATGATTTTCTAATGAGTTATACAATTAAATACTTATTTATTATTTCTATTTTACTTACTTTTATTTTGCTGTTGCTCATTTGATCCATGGATGATTAATGGATCTGTGACTTTAAGACCAGTAGCCTGTAAGTGGCTTGTGCCTTTAATTCAAACAGAATAATCCAGAAGTATCTGTTTCAGATTTCAGACTGGCCGGTATCAGTGAGGACTCGGTTAGATTGATTGGCTGGTGGCAAATCAATTGGTCCAAAAGGCTGCGTTCTGCCCCGTAACAGGTGATGAATAGATCTGATCCCACTGGAATGTTTTCAGAGTCACGAGTTTTTCAGTTTGGTTTCAGTTTGAGTCCTGGCAGCTTTTGTAAAAGACCCACTTTCTCTTCCCTCCAAATTTCTCCAGAAAGGCTGTGCTTCTGAACTGGCAAAAAGACTGGATGAATCTGTTTAGAGGAGATGCTCTACAGGCTGTGCATGCGAAGTCTGAATTTGTTAACTCTCCCCAGAAACGCTGATGTGAATCGACTATCTTTCTCCAGAATGCCTGCTGCCTGTGAGTACTGTATTGCTTGAAACTGCAGAGGCCTGAAAATGAACCACCAACTGAAAGCAAGGTTTGAGGAAACAAAGTCTCTTCCTATCCAGGAAAGGTGTGCGTATGCTGCTTTTAAAAACTGCAGGAAAACCAGTATGGACTGCAACATAAAGACTGTAATAATAAGCTTAATAAGATGATTAGGGGAATAGATAGAGTAGACAGTCAGAGACTTTTTCCCCGGGTGGAACACACCATTCCAAGGGGACATAAGTTTAAGATAAATGGTGGAAGATATAGAGGGGATGTCAGAGGTAGGTTCTTTACCCAGAGAGTAGTGGGGGCATGGAATGCACTGCCTGTGGAAGTAGTTGAGTCGGAAAAGTTAGGGACCTTCAAGCGGCTATTGGATAGGTACATGGATTAGGGTAGAATAATGGAGTGTAGGTTAACTTCTTAAGGGCAGCACGGTAGCATTGTGGATAGCACAATTGCTTCACAGCTCCAGTGTCGCAAGTTCGATTTCGACTTGGGTCGCTGTCTGTGTGCAGTCTGCACATCCTCCCCGTTACTGCGTGGGTTTCCTCCGGGTACTCCGGTTTCCTCCCCCAGTCCAAAGATGTGCAGGTTGGGTGGATTGGCCATGAAAAATTGTCCAAAATTCTATGATTAACCTAGGACAAAAGTTCGGCGCAACATCATGGGCCGAAGGGCCTGTTCTGTGCTGTATTTCTCAATCTATCTATTAACTTGAAATTTCACCTTCAGTGTTTAAATTACTGATGAAAATTCTGTTCTGTAGTTAGAGGGCACCTCAATTAAATGAACAAGTGCTGCCCTGGTGAATGACCTTCAATTCCTTTTCATGTCATTGATTTACAACTTTTAAAAAAAACAATTGTGAATATTCTACTCTATATTGAAACAGTGGTCTATTAATTGCCCAGGGCTGGATTCTCCACCCCACCGCGCCACTTTTCTGTCCTGACCCACCGGCGGGATTCTTCGTTACGCCAGGCGGTCAATGGGATTTCCCATTGTGGGGCAGCCCCGCGCTGTTGGGAAACCCCCGGGCGCCGGCAAAACGGAGAATCCCGCCGACGGAGAATCCCGCCCCCTATTTGTGTGCTATGAGGTAACACATCATGAAACACGCTTTTTATCAACTCTTTCCACTTTAAACCAAATTGCCTGCAGCCAGTGGACGTATAATTCGCTCTGTGCTTTGTCTTGCATACATTCGTTGCTCTGTCGGGAAGAAATCCCTGATATGTCAAGTGAAGATTTGAAAATGTAAGGACAGACTCACCTTTAAATTTTTCATTTGATTTTTAATAATGAAGACATTTTCAGCTTTTCAAATGTTTTAACTTCATTAAATGTTGAGTGCAATTATTGATTTCTTATTGCTGCACTAAATAAAAATGATATTGTGTACACTGAGAGGATGTCTCCACTTGCGAGGAGATGAGAACTTGGGGACACAGTTTAAGAATAAGAGGTGTACCTTTTAAAATTGAAATGCGGAGAAGTATTTTCTTTTAGAATGTCATTAGTCTGTGGAATTCTTTGTGGAGGCCAGGTTATTGAATTTTTTCACGGCTGAGTTGGATAGGTTCTGATCGACAAGCTAGTCAGGGTTGTGGTGGAGGGGCAGGCAGTAGGCCACAACCAGATTAGCCATGAACTAATTTGATAGCGGAGTGGGCTCAATAGACCGAGTGGCCTACTCCTGCTCCTAAATCCTCTATTCTCATGTTCCAGTGTATAAACCAAACTAACAACAGTTTGAAGTATTTTCCCAGTGAGTTGAGAATACAGAGAATAATGGAAATGCCATCTACTATAAGGATACTCACTCTTTGAGGTCACTTGAAATGGTGAAGCTTGATTTTCAAAAGACGTTCAGGGCATTATTTTTGATCAGAAACCCATATCCCGCAATGACCCAACAGAACTTTTGACCACTGAAAATTGCCGACTGACGTCTCCAGCACAGTTATCTTTCTCCTCATGATTGCCATTAAAGTTTATTCCACTGGAGGAAATGGGATATTGATTTTAATTTTATTATAAATCAGTAGTAATGCTTTCATAACAAAATGTACTGAAGTAATGTTTCTACTGATATATGAAATTGCGTTTGTAAGTTAACCTCAGTTTTTATAATTCCCCATTTCATTGAACCAACTGCATTTATTGTGATGCCAAATGGATGTAATTTTTCCACTTTTAGAAATAGTCAAAATGCATGTTATCTTAAACTCCGTTGGGTATGTAGTGTGTTATTGAGATGGCAGTTTTCTTGTTGGAAATGCATATTTAAAAATACAAAGCATAACCTACAAAGCTAATGATAAAATATCGCAATGTATTGAATGAGATTGTTTGTTTGACAAAGTCAATATATTGCTTGTTTGACGAAGTCAATAGTGTTGCACGTTTTACTATGGGTGTAATACGCGTTTATTGGAGTGTATTAACACGCCGCCGTTTAAAGGCCGTGTGCTTAACACTACTAGGCTCTATGTATGTATTTTCAGCTCAGGAGTCGCCAGATGCCGTATAGACACCTCACAAATATTCCAAGGTCAGGTTCAAAGTAATAAAACGATACACCGATTAGTAAGTTCCAAACGATCAATATTTATTATACAATTATAATAAATACGCAGGCACACGCTAAGGGACTAAGCTATGACTAAACTAAGCGATCAGAATACTTAACTAAACAGGAACAGGCAAGGTCAGGGAGCGAGGCCTTCGTTCCGATCTTGGTCTGCAACCTTCAGAAAGCGTGCTGGTCACTGGGGGTCTAGAGGGCCTGGTTCGCGTAGCGAGCGTCGTATTGGCACTTACGGTTCGGCGGCTGGTGCTCAACGGCTGGAGTCAGGATACAGGTTGGAGTTCTTGGTCAAAGCCGGAGCACGAAACAACAGACAGGACCATGGGTGGGGGTCTATCTTTTATAGGGGTCCCCAATGTCCTTGCCTTTTTCTGGGCGGGCTTTACCTTCAGGTATCGATTGGATCACTCCCAATCGATATCTTTTGAATTCCTCCAATGTGAGGGTCTCTCTTGATGGCGGGGGCGGTTTCTATAGTGGATACTTCTGGTGCCGCTCTGTCTGGACATCCACTTAAAGTATCTTATTCAAACCCAAATGTTGCCATTGTGTGTGCCTAGATCTGGACTGCCTCATTAGTATGTAAAGCGTTTTGCTATTATCACCTTTGGTTTGAGATCTTCCACCTGGCCAGAAACTAGTTTTGCTGCTTGCAAAATGCTCATGAGTCTTTGCAGACTGCTGCCTTGGCTAAACTGCTTTTCCCTGCAGTCTTAGCAATTCGCCATCTTGTTTAGTTCAGTGTCCATTTTAGGTGGCTACAGTGGCTACAATAGTGATCAATTTTAAGAAGAAATTCTACTTAGCTGAAAAAGTACAGGAGCCTAGATGAGCAAAAAGAGCCTTCTGCAGTGAAAGTAATAATTGGAAGCTTGAATGTTTGCAAATGTGCTGAATATTTTACATTTTAATTCATAATGAAATTGTATCCAAGAAATGTCACTCACTGGATTGACAGCTATTCATTTTGTTAAAAAGTGTAATCTATTTTGGTGTGAAAACCATAGCATCTGAAAGCAAAGGAAGCCACTCAGCCCATAATGACAGTGCCATTTTGTTCGGAAGAGCAATGCACTTTAATCCGACACCTAGCTATTTCTCCATAACCCTGCAAATTGGTCCTCTTCAAGCATCTTTTTAAAATTTTCTATGTAATCTGCCTACACAATCCTCTTAGGTAATTGATGGAACCATCCGTTTTCCAAATCTTCATAACCCTCTGTATTTAAAAAAAATCCTTATTTCCTAGCTAGTTTATTTGGCAATTAATTTTAATCCATAACTTTTGGAGCTGGCTTTTCTTTTAGTTTTTTCCAATTAAGGGGTAATTTAGCATGGCCAATCCACCTACCCTGCACATCTTTTGGGTTGTGGCGGTGCAGTTGGCCCATTGGCCAGCAGGCCATCCGACGTCACCAGTGGGCAAAACTGCATTGGTGATTTGGAGGGCAGACCGACTATCATGGTATTATCTCACAATTCATTAGCTTCATACTCTAGACGAGATCCTGCTGGAGGCAGTGGTCTCTTGTTCAAAAACACATTTATTTACATTCTAACCATTTACAAAGATTAAATAGCTCTGAGACATAGCTACCATCTCTCTGAGATACTGATCAGTTATCTTCTCTCAGTGTGTGACATCACTGTAACATAGCTCCTTATGCACATATTCAGTAGCTACAATGGGAGTTAACCCTTTATTCGGCAACTCCCGCCATGTTCACCCTTCCCATAAACTGCTAACCTTATGTACCATGTACGTTCAGCCCCTCAAGCCTGATCCACCATTCATCCGGATCATTGCTGAACACCTAGCTCAACCCCATTTTCCTGCGCTATTCCCATATTCCTTCATAGCTTTTGTATCTAGAAATCCATAAAATACTCAATGACTGAGCATCCACAGCCCTTTGGGGTTGAGAATTCCAAAAATGTACAACCCTCTGCATGAAGAAATTCAACTTCATCTCTTCATTTCATTATTCACCAACAAGAGGTAGCCGTGGTCAGCTTGTGTCTTGGATATCATAGTGCTGTGGTGAGGAGGTAGGTGACGACCGCGCTGAACTTTCAGAGAAAGAAGAGGTTCAATAGGACGAGCAGGTGGAGGAGCGTCCTGTAGCCAGAATCAATGCAGTCACTCACCTGGCTGGCAGAGATGCTTGTACCTGATACATGATTCAGCTTGTAAGTTTAATGCACATTAATAAAATATGGCTACAGTATTTGAATATTGACATTGAAAAGATTGCTACAGGATTTGAATCTTTGCCAAGATGTTAAGTTCAGAAGTAAATATAAAACCTCGAAGTGTCAATGTATTTCTGGAAGGCAGCCAGCAAGAATTGTCTGAGAACATTTTAAAATTCAATAGGAAGTGTTTTTCTCAAAAGGCAAAGGACAATAGAAGCTCAAATAATTTGTTTTAAAAAGACACATAGCTGAGGAAACAGTTTAGTCAGCCATTTTATCAGCATATGAGGGACCTTGTTGAAGCCTCCTTGGACCAAGACAGAGATACTTCACAATCGAATATAACCACATTGGATCTTGTGAGTATAATCTTCATCTTTATGACTCCTTAATCACAGTTTTAGCAGACATACTGCTAATGTGTATTTTATACCAGGGTTTTTAATAACGTTACTGCAACAAAATATAAAATGTAATATATAACTATTTGTTAAATTCATCACAATGTACATAACCAATGAATCATGAAGTAACAATGGAAAGACTTGAATGGCTGAGGAAACGGCTTTGGGGAAAAAAACGCTGTTCTTAGAAACCTGTAAAAGTGTAATCAGGCAGAACCATTCATAGCATAAATAACAGAAGCTTTCCCTTACTTCATACCTATTAATCCAAATGAATGCACAGTTATTGACAAAACAGAATAAGAATTCTAACCATGTAAAAATGTTAGCCAATCAAACACTCCATTTTCATGTGTCAAAACAGAGTCCTTGTCCAATTATAAGTTTGGAGCTCAGGCAAGCATTTACAATGAGACCATCTGGAATCTGTTTCAATAGAGATAAATGACCACATATTCACGCCTCCAAATACACATGGGTAAGCCTTTTTAAATCTTTGAACCTTTTCTAAATCCAAACTATGGTTCTTGACTGCTATGAATGACTGTCAACCACAAATCTCCAGAAACTGGCTCAGTATCCAGGAACATTACGGGTTTTTATGAGATATCTAAGCAAGTAATAGTCCAGCCAGGTTGGGAGTGCAGGGTTTGCCATCTACATTCTATTCTGCAATGTCAAAATTGTTGGTGGCAGGAATGCAGGCAGGAATCACTACTCTGGATGTTTCATGAATAAGCCCCTAAGATCAGCATCTGCAGCCAGCTGAGCAGAGATTGGTGGGTCTAGTGTCCTCCGTCAGGGACGTTTTACTGCTGCCCACATCTCCAACATGTACCTGGTCATGTCTGATGTCTGATATCATAGCTGCCTTGGAGGTCCCACCTAGGTTATCTTATTGGAAATGATTGTGATTGTGCACGGATTAAGTGATGCACAGGCTTCCTTTGAGGACCCCTTGATCTCCTCTTGCACCAGTCACTTTGTGGTGCCAAATCATCAAATGATTTGGTTGCTGGTGACCTCCAGTAAAGATGTGTGATTTGTACATCATGTTAGACTGTGATTTCTAATTCTGTCTCTTCCATCACACTGGTCACAGTGGCACTGACTAGAGGGTCAACTTCGGGTCTCTCTCTCTGAAGTGCTACATTTTCTCTATTCTCTAGTCACACCTAGAATATTGTGTGCAGTTTTGGTCTCCATATCTTAGGAAGGATAGAATAACTACAGTGCAGAAGGAGGTCATTCGGCCCATCAAGTCAACAACACTCTTCTGATAGAATACCCTAACTAGGCCCTTTCCCTCATCCTATCCCAGGAACTCAGTCATCCCACCTAACCTGTTGGACACTAAGAGGCAATTGCAGCATGGCCAATCCACATAACCTGCACATCTTTGGTTCTTGCTCTGGAGGGAGTGCAGCAAAGATTTATCAGACTGATTTCTGTGATGGCAAGAAGGATGTTTGATAGGAAATTGAGTCAGTTAGGATTGTATTTGCTGGAGTTCAGAAGAATGAGGGGAGATCTCATAGGAACCTATAAAATTCTAACAGGACTAGACAGGGTAGATGCAAGAAGGATGCACCTGAAAGCCTGAATATGGGGTTGTCCAGAATCAGGTGCCCCAGTCAGAGAATATGGGGTGGACCATTTAGGACAGAGATTAGGAGAAATTTCTTCACCCAGAAGGTGGTGAGCTTGTGGAATTCGTTACCACAGAAAGTAGTTGAGGCCAAAACATTGTGGGCGGGATTGTCCATCGGCGGGATCTTCCGCTTTTCTAACAGTGCACTTACGCCGCGGATTTCCCGACGGTGTGGAGGTGGCCACAATGGGAAACCCCGGGCTGGATTCTCCGACCCCTCACTGGATCGGAGAATTTCCGGGAGGCGGCGTGAATCCCGGCCCCACCGTCTCCTGAAGTTTCCGGCACCAGACATTCGGCGGGGGCGGGAATCGCGCTGCGCCTGTCGGCGGGCACCCCCCCCTCCCCGGCGATTCTCCGGCACACGATGGGCCGAAGACCCGCTGCTGTCATGCCGGTCCCACCGGCTGGAATCAAAACACCTCACTTACCGGCGGGTCTGGCTGCGCGGGCGGGCTCCAGGGTCCTGGGGGCAATCAGACCCCGGGGGGTGCCCCCACGGTGGCGTGATCCGTGATCCGGGCCCACCGATCGGCAGACGGGCCTGTGCCATAGAACATAGAACATAGAACAGTACAGCACAGAACAGGCCCCTCAGCCCTCGATGTTGTGCCGAGCAATGACCACCCCACTCAAGCCCACGTATCCACCCTATACCCGTAACCCAACAACTCCCATTAACCTTATTTTTAGGACACTAAGGGCAATTTAGCCTGGCCAATCCATCTAACCCGCACATCTTTGGACTGTGGGAGGAAACCGGAGCACCCGGAGGAAACCCACACACACACGGGGAGGACGTGTAGACTCCGCACAGACAGTGACCCAGCCGGGAATCGAAACTGGGACCCTGGAGCTGTGAAGCATTTATGCTAACCACCATGCTACCGTGCTGCCATGGGGGCACTCTTTTTCTTCCGCGTTGGCCATAGCCTTCACTGTGGCGGACGTGGAAGTGACCACCTCCCCTGCGCATGCGTAGGGATGACGTCAGCAGCCGTTGATGCTCCGCCGCATGTGCGGACTTCCGCCGGCCGGCGAAGTCCCTTCGGCCCCGGCTGGCATGGCGCCAAAGGCCTTTCCCGCCGGCTGGTGGGGCGCCAACCACTCTGGCGCGAGCCTAGCCCCTCAAGGTTATGGCTTGGCGCCTATAGGTGTGGAGGATTCCGCCCCTTTGGGGCGGCCCAACGTCGGAGTGGTTCACGCAACTCCATCCCTCTGGAACCCCCCGCCCCGCCGGGTAGGGGAGAATCCCAGCCCCCATGTCCGGCTGCCGGGATGGAGGATCCCGCTGCCAGCATGTGCGCGCCGTGCCAGAAAGCGGGTCTGGCGGGACGGAGAATCCTTCCCTGTATATTTTCAAGAAGCAGTTAGATATAGCACTTGGGGTGAAGGAGATCAAAGGAAATGGGAGGAAGGCAGGATTAGGCTACTGAGTTGGATGATCAGCCATAATCATAATGAATGGCAGAGTAAACGCGAAGGGCTGAATGGCCTCCTCCTCCACCTATTTTCTATGTTTTGCTGGGTGCGATCTAGCTTTTAAAAAAGAGTTCAGACGGCATGGTAGCGCAGTGGTTAGCACTGCTGCCTCACGGCGCTGAAGATCCCGGCTCCGGGTCACTGTCCGTGTGGAGTTTGCATATTCTCCCCATGGGTCTACCCACAAAAGATGTGCAGGGTAGGAGAAATGACCATGCTATATTGCCCCTTAATTGGGATAAAAGGATTGGGTACTTTAAGTTAAAAAAAACAGTTCTACCAGCGCCGGGAATAATCCCAATATCTGATGCCCCCCCCCCCCCCTCCCCCGACACCGTCCCCCCCCTTGTGAAGGATGATTCTGAGGGTTGGGGAAGAGATAGCAATGAGATGAGAGTAAATTACAGTGGTGATTGTTCAGGTGGAGCGAGAGGAGATGCCAAAAGTGAGATGAATGGGTGACGTTGTAAGGTATGTTGATCTAAGGTATGCTTTTTTAAACCTTTATTTGTTGATGGGATGTGGGCATCGCTGGCTGGGCCAGCATTTATTGCCCATCCCTAAGGGCATTTTTAGAGTCAATCACATTGCTGTGGGTCTGGAATCGCATGTAGGCCAGACCAGGTAAAGATGGCAGATTTCCTGGTGAACCGGATGGGTTTTTACATCAATCGACAATGGCTTCATAGATAACATAGAACAGTACAGCACAGAACAGGCCCTTCGGCCCTCAATGTTGTGCCGTGCAATGATCACCCTACTCAAACCCACGTATCCACCCTATACCCGTAACCCAACAACCCCCACTTAACCTTACTTTTTAGGACACTACGGTCAATTTAGCATGGCCAATCCACCTAACCCGCACATCTTTGGACTGTGGGAGGAAACCAGAGCACCCGGAGGAAACCCACACACACACGGGGAGGACGTGCAGACTCCGCACAGACAGTGACCCAGCCGGGAATCGAACCTGGGACCCTGGAGCTGTGAAGCATTTATGCTAACCACCATGCTACCGTGCTGCCATGGGGGCACTCTTTTCCTTCTGCGTTGGCATTAGCCTTCACTGTGGCAGACGTGGAAGTGACCCCCTCCCCTGCGCATGCGTAGGGATGACGTCAGCAGCCGCTGATGCTCCGCCGCATGTGCGGACTTCCGCCAGCCGGCGAAGTCCCTTCGGCCCCGGCTGGCATGTCGCCAAAGGCCTTTCCCGCCGGCTGGTGGGGCGCCAACCACTCCGGCGCAAGTCTAGCCCCTCAAGGTTAGGGCTTGGCCCCTATAGGTGTGGAGGATTCCGCCCCTTTGGGGCGGCCCAACGTCGGAGTGGTTCACGCAACTCCATCCCTCCGGAACCCCCCGCCCCGCCGGGTAGGGGAGAATCCCAGCCCCCATGTCCGGCTGCCGGGATGGAGGATCCCGCTGCCAGCATGAGCGCGCTGTGCCAGAAAGCGGGTCTGGCGGGACGGAGAATCCTTCCCTGTATATTTTCAAGAAGCAGTTAGATATAGCACTTGGGGTGAAGGAGATCAAAGGAAATGGGAGGAAGGCAGGATTAGGCTACTGAGTTGGATGATCAGCCATAATCATAATGAATGGCAGAGTAAACGCGAAGGGCTGAATGGCCTCCTCCTCCACCTATTTTCTATGTTTTGCTGGGTGCGATCTAGCTTTTAAAAAAGAGTTCAGACGGCATGGTAGCGCAGTGGTTAGCACTGCTGCCTCACGGCGCTGAAGATCCCGGCTCCGGGTCACTGTCCGTGTGGAGTTTGCATATTCTCCCCATGGGTCTACCCACAAAAGATGTGCAGGGTAGGAGAAATGACCATGCTATATTGCCCCTTAATTGGGATAAAAGGATTGGGTACTTTAAATAAAAAAAAAACAGTTCTACCAGCGCCGGGAATAATCCCAATATCGGATGCCCCCCCCCCCCCCCCCCCCCCCCTCCCCCGACACCGTCCCCCCCCTTGTGAAGGATGATTCTGAGGGTTGGGGAAGAGATAGCAATGAGATGTGAGTAAATTACAGTGGTGATTGTTCAGGTGGAGCGAGAGGAGATGCCAAAAGTGAGATGAATGGGTGACGTTGATAGGTATGTTGATCTAAGGTATGCTTTTTTAAACCTTTATTTGTTGATGGGATGTGGGCATCGCTGGCTGGGCCAGCATTTATTGCCCATCCCTAAGGGCATTTTTAGAGTCAATCACATTGCTGTGGGTCTGGAATCGCATGTAGGCCAGACCAGGTAAAGATGGCAGATTTCCTGGTGAACCGGATGGGTTTTTACATCAATCGACAATGGCTTCATGATCATCATTAGATTTTTTCCAATTGTAACTTTTATTGAATTCAAATTCCACCATCTGCCCTGGGGGGGGGGGATTCGAACTCAGGTCCCCAGAGCATTACCCTGGGTCTCATGAATTATTAGGGTTAGGGTTAGGGACTAAAACCACTATGCCACTGCCTCCCCTGCTGTTCAGGACAATGCTGGAGAATTCAGAGCGTAAGGGTTGACACCAGAATATAGAAAATCGTTCACCTTTCTTAACCTGATGACGTCACTGAAGCTCTTAATTCTATGTATCCATGACTGAGGCAGCACATTTGTGCTGTTCACTTCCTCAACTATTTCCAGCCATATCCTGCTTTGCTTTGGAGGTTTCTCTTTTCCTTCCTCTCGCTCGGAAACATATTTCTCAGGGTCTTACCGTTCAGAGTAGGACCTCCAGTGGTGACTCAATGAACTAGGGTTGTGGAGTGGGGTTGAGGTGGGAGCAGTGTTTGCTTTCCCATGTTGAGGCTCATCTGTATGGCTGCTGCCTTCAGTCTTTATGCTGACAATTGTCGGAGGATCATTCTGATGCCGACCCGAGTCTGAAGCTGGAATCGTCAAGTCTGGATTGTAATCACCCACTTTGATTGTTTAGGAAAGCAGAAGCAGGAAATGAATGGGTTCCCCTCTTCCAACTGTTCCCTTTGCAAACATCTCCAAAAAGTAAACTTCTGCCCCTTAAGTCAGTAGGAACCCTGCCTATTGGACTGCCAATCATAAAAGATTCCAGTTTGTGAAATGTTTATGCTTTGTTATTTATTATGTTCTGCTTCAGTTGTACTTGGCATTAGCGAGACTGCAGCCGCAATGCTATGCCTGGCACGGAGCCTAGCTCAATGGGTGCATCCCATGAGAGCCCTCAAATCGGGCTCCGGGCCAGGCTGATCGCGAGTCACCAGGCTCGCTCTGCCTGGCGCGATCTGGATCACGCCCTTGCTGGGCGTGATGCAGATAATGCTATTTCAATGAACCATTAGACACTGCCAGGGTGCCCAGATGGCACTGCAAAGGTGCCTAGGTCACTCCCATGCTGCTAGGCTGGAAGTGCCAAGCTGCCCCGGTGCCAGGATGGCAATGTCAGGGGTTGGGCCCTGGGGGACATTGCCCATGAGACGGAGGGGGGGGGGGAATGTAGTTTGAGGGGCTAAAAAATATTCGGAGGGTGAAGGAGGGGTGTCATGAAAGCAGTGTTTGTGTGTGCAGAGATTGAGGCAGCCCGTCAAACTGGCAGCCCAATCTGTGAGGAGCTGGTACTACTGGCGAGCTCAACTCTCCAGTGCAGGAAAAGAGCCTAAGTGTGGCC
The DNA here is from genome assembly GCF_902713615.1 of Scyliorhinus canicula. Classification (NCBI taxonomy): domain Eukaryota; kingdom Metazoa; phylum Chordata; class Chondrichthyes; order Carcharhiniformes; family Scyliorhinidae; genus Scyliorhinus; species Scyliorhinus canicula. The sequence continues at coordinate 37,733,493 of NC_052153.1, forward strand.
ACGATGGGAAGAATCTTCCCGAGTCCCAAAAAACCGGCAATGTGCCATGAACATAGAATCATAGAATTTACAGTGTCGAAGGAGGCCATTCAAGTCTGCACCGGCTCTTGAAAGAGCACGCTAGTTAAGGTCACACCTCCAGCCTATCACCGTAACCCAGTAACCCAAACCAACCTTTTTGGACACTGAGGGCAATTTAGCATGGCCAATCCACTTAACCTGCACATCTTTGGGCTGTGGGAGGAAACCAGAGCACCCGGAGGAAACGCACGCACACACGGGGAGAATGTGCACTCTGCACAGACAGTGACCCAAGCCGGGAATCGAACCTGGGATCCTTGAGTTGTGAAGCTGCCGTGCAGCCCTCATAGCGGCATGAATCACGGCGCTGTAGCCACCAAGAAACACTCTGCCAAACAGGCCCAAAAGCTGAATTGCACCCTGCATCTCAAATAGGGGCTAAACAGCTGGCTTGTAATGCAGAACAAAGCGAGCAGTGCGGGTGCAATTCCCGTACTGGTCTCCCCGAACAGGCGCCAGAATGTGGCGACTAGGGGCTTTTCACAGTAACTTAATTGAAGCCTAAATCGCTCTCAGCGATTGGCCGGAGAATCTGTTTTGACACCGAGATTGGGGACGGCGCCTGTTCTCGAATGCTCGCCCCCCCCCCCCCCCCCCGCCAAAATGTCGTCATCCATGAATACGGCACACGCCATTGAGACGGCCTCAGGACGTCACCCAAAGGCCCTCCCCCGATGCTCCGCTCCCAATGGGCCGACTTCCGAACGGCGTGGATTGTTTGTTGTCTGAAGTTTTGTCAACCTCCCGTGGCAGATGTGGATTGTGTCAGCGCCGTCACAGTTGGGGGGGGTGGAGGGGGGGGGGGGGGTGGTAGTTGTTCCGCTGGCCAGCAGGGCTTCGGCGGGAGCTGGGCGTCCTGATGGGGAGTGGTCCGTGGGGGGTGTGATGAATTATATGAGGGCACTATCTGGCGGGCCAGGGCCCCGCGCGGCCGATACCATGTTGTACGGCACGACCGCCGGCGGTTGCCACCATGCACATGCGCGGCCAATGACTCAGCAATTCTCCGTCTGTATCTGCTAGTCACCCACCGGGCGGAGCATCGGTGTAGGGTCAGTGCCGGCGCTGACATTTTGGCCATAATACTAGACAAATGCTCAGGACATAGCCTCAAAAGCGGAGAATCCAGTCCTAAATGTTGATGCCAACAGAGAACCCACAGACTTTTACAATAGAAATATCGGCACCGCACATGGACCAATCTCACTACCTTTGAGGGGCCAGCACAGGTGCCGCATGGAACACACTCAATTACACTGAAAATGGTGTGGGATACGCCGGGTCCATGATTGACACTTAGGAGGCTGACAAGCTGCAGCTGCAAATGGACATTACACTCCCCACACACTCCCCACACACACTTATCCCAGCCAACAAGATGGTTGTGCCCATACAGCTGATGGGTCAGCTGGGGCCAGAGGGCACCCAGGGGAACTCCTCTACGAACTGTGGCACCAGGTTCAAAGTGAGCTATTAGCGGCGTTCGCAGCTGCGTGGCAGCCTTGCAGCCTCCAACAATGGTGCTCCATGTCCGTCAACCCTGCCCCCACAGCCCACCTCCTGTTCACCCCCCACTACTCGTCCTGCCCCAGGCAGACGCCCCCCCAGTGGCTCAACTGTCAGCAAACTATGGCAATTTTGGACACTTTCTGTACCCCCTCTCCCTCAGCAGCCGCCATGCCGGTTTCACTATTTTGAAAAGCACAAGTGAACCTCGGCCCATCGCGGGGGGAGATTCGCGGAGGCCCTGGAAAGTATTGGGTCGAGCCCTCTACTGATATGCAAATGGTGCCTACTCTACCTGTGAAGTGAAACACATTGGCACCATTTTTGAGATGACCGAAAATCGCGCCTGCCTTGATTTTGGCGTCGGAAGCTATTCTCCGCCAAATCGCATTTCCCGATTTTTGGCATCGGATAACGGAGAATCCCACCCAATATTCTTGTTGCATTACCTTCATGTGTCTGTTTTTCTGAATGTTCTGCAAAGTAGCACAAAAGGACTTCTCCTGACTATTATCTAGCTGTAAAGAATAATTTCCTGAAGGATGGTAAACTAATTAAAATTTCAAACCAATATTGTGTGGACCAAAGCAATTAATAAATCCTCTCCAATAAAATTGTTTGGTTTGATTATGCAGCTCTTGTTGACAGAATGCTTTGTGCAACATTGATAGTTAACCTCTTACATACTAGAAATACAATTTTAAAATGCAAAACAAGCAAAAATCAATTCTGCCGCATCCTTTATGCAGTGAAATCTTTCATCTTACAAAAAACATCAAATATATCTTTAAACAACAAATGACAGCGATGTCACGTGTCTGCAAAAAGACCAAAGGTACACCCAAACACACAGGGCGTGATGTCCTGGCCGCATCCCAGAGGAACTGGGGCACAATGATGCCATTAGATCGTAGAAAAGGCCTCCCCCAGAAATCCCAATGGCCGTTACACCTCCCGTGATCTGATTAGATCTCACGAGACATTGCGATCTGTGTCCCGGCCACAGTCTCGTAAGGCTAAGTGAGTTTAAGAACTAATTTATCCGTGCTCAAGCCGGATCCAACAGCCATCCGGCATCCGTCGGCTTCGCAGAGGAGACCCTAGCTGGGCGCCGTCCAGCATTGGTCCCCCCAAACAGGGGCCAAGCGGAATGGTACTGTAGGAGGGTTTTCCAGGTGATTGGCAGTGGTCGGCCTCCGGACAGGGTGCCACCCTGGAACTGCTGGTGCCATCCAGCCAGCTTACTGCCAGCCTGGCACCAGCTTGGCAGTGCCGAAGTGCCAGGCCGGCATTTTGCACACGCCCAGATCAGGGGCTTATAGATGAGTTGGGGCATTGGAGGGGTCCGGGAGTTGCCTTGGGAGAGGTGGAGAGATTGGGACGCCACCTTCCACTCACCGAAGTTCCTCAGTGCAGGAAATGACACTGAGTGCAGCCTCGTGGGGCCGTTCCCCCTGGGTGCCGTTAAGGCTGGGTGCAGCCCCGCTAATCCCGCCCAGAACAGACTTTTCTTTTCTTAGATCACACCCACAGTCATTGAATAATCATACTGAATTGTGTAATACGGCTTGCTGAACACTCTCAGTGAATCATGTTACGTAAGTTCACAAAGGTCCAATCCTGTGATGGATACAAATGATGTCTGTGCGTCTGGTATTTAAATTGAAAAAAGAACAAAATTGAACAGGCCAGCAGCCACCAAAATATTGGTGCTCCAAAAATGACACTTTTGATATGTATTTCTATTCTTTACAGTTCATTAATTCCAATATATTGGTGATATTTCTGACCTGATGTTTTTCAAAGTCCTTTAAGTCAGGGTTGAAAGGAGAAAGTTTTTTCAGACATTCCAACACATTTTGTAACATTTTCCAACATAGGAGTGGCACAGTGGTTAGCACTACTTTCTCACAGTGCTAGGGACCCGGTTTCAATTCCAAACTTGGGTGACTCTGTGTGGAGTTTGCACTTTCTCCCCTTTTTGCGTGGGATTCCTCCGGGTGCTCCGGTTTCCGCCATAGTCCAAAGATGTGCAGGTTAGGCGGATTGGCCATGCTGAATTAGTGTTTAAGTTTTCAAAGATGTGCAGGTTAGGTGGGGTTATATGGACAGGGTGGGGTAGTGGACCTAGGTAGGGTGCTCTTTCAGAGGGCCGATGCAGACTCGAATGGCCTCCTTCTGCACTGTAGGAATTCTATTCAGTGGACGAATGCGATATTCTTGAAATTTTGCCAAGTCGAAGTTGTCATGGTAACATGACTGTGGTAAATGGTAATGACACGGGATTAATAATCCAGAGCCCAGACTAATACTCCGTGGACATGGGTTCAAATCCCACCATGGCAGTTTGTGGAATTTGAAGTCAAATTATTTTTGCAAATGAAAAGGAAGTTTGATCTCAGTCATGGTGACCATGAAATCATTGATTGTTGTAATCTGTGATGCAGAAGTTAGGAAAAGAAATTCAAGGCAGAAGAAACTGAAGAACTTGCAGCAAGCAGCTGGCCAAAAGACCAAAAGCTGGAGATTCCAGGCTGTTGAGCAATCAGGTCTGTTCTGGTAGTCCAGATGAATTGAGCAGGAATTGTAGTTTAGAGAGAGGAATATCCAGATTGCAACATGTGACGCTTCTTCCCCCTTCATTCTGTAACTATAATGAAAGGTCATGATGTGGTGGTACAAACTTGCTCAGTGGAAACAGAATCTGGTGAAGCTAGGAAATGCTCGAAGAATCCCCCAGCTTCAAAACTTGATGAAGGGGCTTTGGGCTAAGGAGTAAGATTACCATTCCCTTCTGAAATCTGTGCCTTCTCCATTTTTGGAGGCCTGAGCTGGCACTGTTAGAGTGGCGATGTTAGGTACCGAGCAGGGGCAATGAGATACCTCTTCTCAGACTTCTCAGGTAATTGTCACCGCAGACAGTTCACTTGACCTTCTGGTTACATGGCTAGCAGGAGAAGCACATTTGGGTGGAGAAAGTGAGAGCCTGACCATGAATCTTTCATTTTCAATGGCTGTCGAGAGGCTACCATTACCTTCAGTGATGTTGGACATTATTGATATAAGCGAGGAAGAATAAAGTTAGAGGATATGAGAGGGAAAAAGAGATTGTGTTGAAGGAGAAAGTAGAGTTACAGCATTTAAATGTTGTAAAGGAATTGCATGAAAAAGAAATCTGTTTGAGGGGAAAACAGTTGATAAGAAAGAAGTTGAAAAGGTTGACAACAAAAATTTAACTGTTGTGTAATATAATAATAATAATCTTTATTAATGTCACAAGTCACAATTAATGTCTGGGGCCTCACGGTAGCATGGTGGTTAGCATCAATGCTTCACAGCTCCAGGGTCCCAGGTTCGATTCCCGGCTGGGTCACTGTCTGTGTGGAGTCTGCACGTCCTCCCCGTGTGTGCGTGGGTTTCCTCCGGGTGCTCCGGTTTCCTCCCACAGTCCAAAGATGTGCGGGTTAGGTGGATTGGCCATGAGAAATTGCCCGTAGTGTAAGGTTAATGGGGGGATTGTTGGGTTACGGGTATACGGGTTACGTGGGTTTAAATAGGGTGATCATTGCTCGGCACAACATCGAGGGCCGAAGGGCCTGTTCTGTGCTGTACTGTTCTATGTTCTATGTTCTAAGTAGGCTTACATTAACACTGCAATGACGTTACTGCGAAAATCCCCTCATCGCTACACTCCAGCGTCTAATTAGGTACACAGAATTGCCAAATTACCTAACAGCACGTCTTTCAGGACTTGTGGGAGGAAACCGGAGCACCCGGAGGAAACCCATGCAGACACGGGGAGAATGTACAGACTCCGAATAGACAGTGACCCAAGCTGTGAATCGAACCTGGGACCCTGCAGCTGTGATACAACAGTGCTAACCACTGTGCTACCGTGCCAAAACAGTAACATGCTTTATTTTTAAGGGAAGGACAAGTGGATTTTGTTTTCAGTGAATGTGTATGTAAACTCTCTGATCTACAAAATTGTTTTGAAAATGTCTATAGCATGTTTGTTTTCAATTGTAATTGCTGATCTGTGCTGCTTTAAGTTGATTGATTATCCTCTCTATATACCGTAATACTGTGTATTAATTGGGGAAATTTGAGTCACGCTTTTGGTTTTGAAATGGTTGAAACTGTGCTCTTTTGGCCTGAAACCTGGGAATGTAGCACAACATGTGGAACCCATTCCAGAAATCAATAATTGTAAGTTGCGATGAGGGGATTTTCGCAGTAACGTCATTGCAGTGTTAATGTAAGCCTACTTGTGACATTAATAAAGAATGAAGATTTATGTATGATTCGTCAATGCGTTCATTTCAGCCTAAAATTGTACAACCAGGGTTGGGGAAAAATGGATTATATTTTCAGTAAAAGAAGATGAAATGGAGGTTTCAGAGCTCACAAGCTATGAGGTGCTTTTATTGAATTCCTGAAAGACAGTTGGTGAAGGAAGAAACAGAATTGAGCAATCACAGAGTGAAACATTTCAGCTGTGTATCTCTTGACTTCACTCTTGTATCTGTAAGGATCTCTTTACATGTGCTCAAGTAACCATACAATCAATGCCTTCCACATGTATGAACCTAACTTTAAATGATACAATTTTGTGCTAAGTATTTGTCAATGTTTCTGCGTCACTGGCTGTGGCTTCATGTTCTCTTCTAAGATATATTTATATTTGGATTAAATCATGTATTGCATTGCGTTAACATCCTAGATGTTACTAATTGTGGAAGTGAAGCAAAAGTTAGGCAGCTGTGGAATTTCATAGTGCTGAGTTGTCACGGTCTGAGGTATCCATTATTGTGTAGGTAAGAGAAAGCAGAAAAAATCAACAAAAATAGCAAATAAACACACCATGATAACAAACGTCTGAATATTTATTGCAAGGTGATGCTTAATGGTCATTTCAGGTACTGTGATCAGCAATATATTGAAGTGAAGACACTTTGGCTGCGATTTTTTGGGCCCGCTCGCTATGGGTGCAAAACCTGCAATGGCTGCTGCCTCTCACGAAAGGCTAAAAATGGGATTTGCGCTGGTGAGATCTCTGAGCACGATGTTCCCAGGCGCACCCCACTGACAGGCAATACCCTGATTAGCATTCATTAAAATTGATTTAAACATGCTTAAATGGCATTGTTGCTTCCTGGGTCGTCAGATGTTCTTTCCTCAATCCCCCGCCCATTCCTTGCCAGCGTGACATCACGATAACGGGAATCACTACTGGTTTCTGAAAACAGTCGTGATCACACACAAGAGGCTGGGAGATGAGTATAGCTCCGAGGTAGTGAGGGACATGGCTGGGCAGAACCCTAGAACTTCCCCCTGGCACTTAGGACTGCCAACCTGGCAGTGCCAGGGCGGTGCTTGGGTTTGGGGCCTTGGGCGGATCCTGAAATGAAAATCGCTTATTGTCATGAGTAGGCTTCAATGAAGTTACTGTTAAAAGCCCCTAGTCGCCTGTTCAGGAATGCTGTTACAGGAATCGAACCGTGCTGCTGGCCTGCCTGGGTCTGCTTTCAAAGCCGGCGATTTATCCCAGTGTGCTAAACAGCCCCTAGGGCTCTAGGGAAATCCATTAGGAAGTGGGTTCCCACTATGTGGATATGTCAGCGATGTTGAGAAGCCCAAAGCCAGAAATGTGAGATTGCCAGTTCTACAAAGCTCCTGCCCCACCAGAGTGATGGTGCAAAACCAGCCCCCATCTTGCCTTTTTTTGATGAAGTGTCAGAGGATCTGGAGTGTAAACCTGGTTCTCTTCCTGGGGAGAAAGACGCTGGTTGTCTGTTAGAACCTGCTATGGGCCAGGGTTTAGAGAACCCCAAAGTGTATCATGGAGTTCACCTGACCCACAACTTTTAATACATTGTGGCATGGGGAGCACACGGCCCACTCTACAGGTGTGGTACAGCAGAAATCGCAAAGTAATTTTTAAAGCAAAACAATGTTTATTCTATGAACTCAAGTTAACCTTTTTAAAACATACAGTGAACATCTTAGCAAACATCAATTCAAATACAATGCCTAAAGAATACAACACTAAGTGATCCTTAATAACTTCCCAAACAACATCCAGAAGACAAAGAAACACCTTTTGACAAAAGCACATTAGGTTTACATTCACTAAGGAGAACATTTATAATTCCGAATTCACCAAATGATCAAGAGATAGTCTTTTCATGGCAGAGAGAACAGCAGTACACCTGCTTTGTCTGGCTTCAGCTACAACACTGAAAATGAAACTAAAACACACCCTGCAGTAAACAGCCTAAAACGAAAGTAAAAAGCTGTCAGACAGCCCAGCTCCACCCACACTCTGACATCACTGCAGTAATATGAGCAGCCAAACATTTCTTAAAGCGACATTCTCATGCCAAATCTGACACTTTGCCACTTTCTTGAGAAAATTCCAACCTTTATTTGATCCATTGTCAAAAACAAATAAATTGGGGCAGCAGAGTGGTGCAGTGGGTTAACCCTGCTGCGTCACGGCACCGAGGTCCCAGGTTCGATCCCAGCTCTGGGCCACTGTCCGTGTGGAGTTTGCATATTCTCCCCGTGTTTGCGTAGGTTTCGCCCCCACAACCCATAGATGTGCAGGGTAGGTAAATTGGCCATGCTAAATTGCCCCTTAATAACTGGAAAAAATGAACTGGGTAATCCAAATTTATATTTAAAAAAAAACAAATAAATTGGCCACAATGATATCCTTCAGGCTAATGAATTTGACCAGAACATAATTTGGGCAGCATGGTAGCACAAGTTGATAGCATTGTGGCTTCACAGCGCCAGGGTCCCAGGTTCAATTCCCCGCTGGCTCACTGTCTGTGCGGAGTCTGCACGTTCACCCCGTGTCTGCATGGGTTTCCTCCGGGTGCTCTGGTTACCTCCCACAGTCCAAAGACGTGCAGGTTGGGTGGATTGGCCATGCTAAATTGCCCTTAGTGACCAAAATCGTTCGGAGGGGTTATTGGGTTAAGGGGATAGGGTGGAAGTGAGGGCTTGAGTGGGTCGGTGCAGACTCGATGGGCCGAATGGCCTCCTTCTGCCCTGTATGCTCTATAACAAAAGCAAAATATTGTGGCTGGTGCCAAAGACATTTCAACAAAACATGAATTTAACTTTGTATCCCTCTCATTAGAGGCTGCCTAAATTGTTGAGTATTTCCAGCAATTTCTGTTATCCTTTTAATCGGGTTATATGCGGCTTCAAATATTTCATATGTGAAACTAAATCCATTTTTTTTAATGCTTGACAATGGAGTACATTTTTTTCTGTATTATTTTCTTCACAACATGAAGCATTACTTGAGCTGCTCTCAAGACCTATGGTGATGAACATGGCACTATTCATAGTGTTATTTCCATGCTCATTTTCCAACATAAAGATCAGAGAAATGTTTGTTTCACTTGAGTATTTGTTGTGTTCCTGGCCAATATTCTCTCTCAGACAGTGAGATGCATTTATGTGAGAGATTTGAGTGTCTCCCACATCAAAAGTAAGAACCTTGGTGAGTTGTTTTTTGGTTGTGCAGCCAATGAATTTACATTCTGATGTGTTGGGTGCTCTGGATCCGTGAAACACATACAGGCCACCAACACATAAAATAGTACAACACTATTTTCTTAAACTATAAACTGTTGAACATTACTGTGGGTTAACACAATGTTTGATTAACTAAAGACCTGTGCCTGTCCTAACCAGTCGAATCACTCAGCACATGGTGAGAATCTGTGCTGTAAACTATAAGGTCTTGTGCTTCTGAAAGGCTGCATTCCGAATGAGCGGGAAAAATGATGCCCTCTGTCTTTATAGTGAGTGTGCTCTAACTGGTGATTGGCTGTGGTGTTATGCATGTTGATTGGTCCTACTGTATGTCCATCAGTGTGAGTGCCTGCACCATGATATACTGGTGTATATTATGACATCCCCCCTTTTAAAAAAATTGTATGTTTGAGTCAATAAATAATGTGTGTGTGTGTGTGGACAATGTTCCTAACTATATGTATGGTGCGAAGACGTGTTTACAGGACTATATACAGAAAAACTAAGCTATATACAAGGGAAGGTGCCTGGTGCAGAGAACTAGTATGCAACAAAACGAATGAGAACAACATTATATACAAACCAAGAAAACGATCAAACAAGGCAGGGAAACAACTCAGAGAGTCCATAAATTTGTAAAGTTCATAAATTCAGTCTCTGAGGTGGGCGACGAATTCTGGTTGACCACCTCAAGGGTGGGTCGGGAGCCGCCAGTTCAGGAGCAGGCTGGACTGCATCACAGTTGGGAGGCGGCAGAGTGACAGGAAGCTCTGCATAGTCCGTGGCAGGGTCAGCAGGAGAGCGATGCAACTCCGGAGGATCATGTGGCAATCGTGGAACAAGGCGAAGGGCACGCCGATTGCGGCGCAGAATGGAGCCATCTGGTATCCGAACCAGGAACAAACGGGGGGCCACCTGCCTAAGGACAACAGCAGTTGAAGACCAGCCACCATCCGGGAGATGGACACGAACATTGTCGTCCGGAGTGAGAGCAGGGAGATCAGCAGCACGGGAATTATGTGTCGCCTTGTGCTGTGCACGAGACATCTGCATTTCGCGAAGAATTGGAACATGGTCGAGATTTGGTACATGTATAGATGGCACCGTCGTCCTCAGGGGGCGATTCATTAACAAATGTGCGGGCGGCAGACCAGTGGACAGTGGGGCGGAGCGATAGGCCAGCAAGGCTAGATAGAAGTCAGACCCGGCATCGGCAGTCTTGCATAGGAGCCTCTTGACTATGTGAACTCCCTTCTCTGCTTTGCCCTTGGACTGAGGGTACAGGGGACTGGATGTGACATGGGCGAAATTGTACCGCCGGGCGAAACTGGCCCATTCCTGGCTGGTGAAGCAGGGGCCATTGTCCGACATCACCGTGAGCGGGATGCCGTGCCGAGCAAATGTTTCTTTGCACGCCCGAATGACTGCGGACGAAGTGAGGTCGTGCAATCTTATCACCTCCGGGTAGTTTGAAAAGTAGTCGACAATCAGGACATAGTCCCTACCCAATGCGTGGAACAGGTCGTGCCCACCTTGGTCCACGGCGACGTGACCAACTCATGGGGCAGCAGAGTCTCCCGTGGTTGGGCCGGCTGAAAGCGCTGGCAGGTGGGGCAGTTGTGTACTGCGTTGGCCATGTCGTCATTGATACTGGGCCAGTACACAGCCTCACAGGCCCGGCGGCGACACTTCTCAATTCCCAGCTGGCCCTCATGTAACTGTTCCAAGACAAGCTGGCGCATGCTATGCAGGATGACAATGCGGTCCAGTTTCAGGAGAACCCCATCAATGACTGCCAGATTGTCTCTTACGTTATAGAACTGCGGGCATTGGCCCTTCAGCCACCCGTCCGTCATGTGGCGCATGACACACTGTAGCAGGGGGTCAGCCGCCGTTTCGCAGCGAATTTGGACCAGGCGTTTATCTGATGCAGGTAGATGGGAGGCTGCGAACTCAATCTGGGTGTCGACCTGGCAAACGAACCCCTCTGCGTGATACGGAGTGTTGACTGACCTGGAGAGGGCATCCACAACAATGAGGTCCTTGCCTGGGGTGTACACCAGTTGGAAATCATATCGCCGGAGCTTGAGAAGGATGCGCTGGAGCCGATGCGTCATGTCGTTCAAGTCCTTCTGTATTATATTAATGAGCAGGTGATGGTCGGTATCGACAGTAAATTGGAGAAGCCCATAGACATAGTCGTGAAACTTCACAACACCGGACAGAAGGCCCAGGCACTCCTTTTCTATCTGCACGTAGTGCTGCTCCGTAGGGGTCATTGCCCATGATGCATACATAATGGGGGCCCATGACGAGGCCTCATCACGTTGCAAAAGCACGGCTCCAATGCCAGACTGACTGGCATCCGTAGAGATTTTTGTCTCCTTTGCAGGACCAAAGAAGGCCAGTTCTGGGGCCGTGGTTAGTTTAGCCTTGAGTTCCCTCCATTCGAGCTCGTGGGCAGGGAGCCACTGGAAGTCTGTCATCTTCCTGACCAGGTTCCTGAGAGCCATGATATGAGAGGCGAGGTTAGGGATGAACTTCCCTAAAAAATTTACCATCCCCAAGAACCGGAGGACCGCTTTCTTATCTTCTGGCGTTCTCATAGCTGTGATTGCAGCTAGTTTGTCCGCATCCGGCCGCACACCCAAATGGGAGATGTGGTCCCCTAGGAATTTGATATATGTCTGACCGAAAGAGCATTTAGCTCTATTGAGGCGGAGGCCATGTTTGGTTCGTGCATGCGTCTGAAAACGCGCTGGAGGTGATAAATGTGCTCCTGCGGGGTGGTGGACCAGATGATTATGTCATCGACATAGATACGAACACCTTCAATTCCCTCCATCATTTGTTCCATGATCCTGTGAAACACCTCGGACGCCGAGATGATCCCAAATGGCATTCTGTTGTAGCAATATCTTCCAAAGTGGGTATTGAGCGTGCATAGCTTTCTGCTAGATTCATCTAGCTGGATTTGCCTGAAGTCTTTTGAGGCGTTGAGCTTTGTAAAGAGCTTGGCGTGAGCCATTTCACATGTGAGTTCTTCACGCTTGGGAATTGGGTAGTGCTCCCTCATATATTGCGATTAAGATCCTTGGGATCGATACAAATTCTCAATTCGCCGGACGGCTTCTTTACGCATACCATGGAACTGACCCAGTCGGTTGGTTCCGTGACCCTGGAGATCACTCCTTGGTCCTGGAGGTCTTGGAGCTGTTGCTTGAGACGGTCCTTAAGGGGTGCTGGGACCCTGCGAGGTGCGTGTACCACAGGCGTGGCGTTTGGCTTTAGTAGAATCTTGTAGGTATACGGGAGCGCGCCCATGCCCTCGAAGACGTCGTGGTACTGTTGGATAATGGCTTTGAGTTGCGCCCTGAAGCCGGTGTCTGGATAGGCAGACGCATCAACAGGAGAGAGAGAGAGTGAACCCTCTGCACCAGGTTCAACAGCTTGCATGCCTGCGCGCCAAGCAAGGAGGCTTTCGAGGAACCTACGATTTCAAACGGCAAGATGGCTCTGTGTGCACGATGCGCCACTTCCAGTTGGCATGAGCCGCTGGCAGCAATAGCATTTCCATTGTAATCTAGAAATTGGCATGCAGATGGCAGGATGGCTGGTTTGACACGAAGGCTTTGGAGGTCAGACAGCGTAATGAGATTGGCGGACGCACCGGTGTCCAGGTGGAACCATATTTGGGACCGGTTGACCGTAAGGGTGGCACACCACTCATCATCCGGATCGGTGCTGTGTATCGGAATGGGCTTGGTGCTGTGCTTTGGAGACATCCTGTTCTTTGTTATGATGCCGACTTGAAAAGGCGCCTTCGGGTCGTCGCTGTCAAAATCAGGTGCCAGGTCTGGATTAGGCTCGGTGACTGTGGGTTGAATGGCCCAGATATACCTGCGAGGCTGGCTGGAGCGACGAAAGCTAGCAGGTTGAGTTGATCTGCATAAAGCAGCATATTGGCCAAGTTTGACACACTGCAAACATCGTCAGGATTTGGCAGGACACTGCCGCTTTAAATGGGCGGAGCCACAGCTGCCACACGCCATCGCGTCAGTGCGTTCGTTGCGCCACTGCGCATGCGTGGTGCGATCCGGCGTGGTGCGCGCCTGCGCATTACGTTCGTCAACGTCGCCGTCCCCTCGTTTGGTACGCCCAAGCGCGGGAGCCCGCGAAAAGCGCGCGAAATGGCCGCCCTCATCCAGGCTGAGGCCCTGGAGTAGTTTCGACCTCATGGGGAGGTTGCCGCACCATTTCAGCCATCTGGATGTGGGAATACCGACTAGTGGCATGTTTGTGGAGCATGCAGGTCTCAATGGCAATCGCTAGGGTGAGCTGCTTGACCTTAAAAAGCTGCTGGCGAAGGGGTTCCGACTGAACACCGAAAACGATCTGGTCGCGTATCATGGAGTCGGAGTTGGACCCGTAGTTGCAGGACTGCGCAAAGATACGGAGGTGGGTGATAAAGGACTGGAAAGGTTTGTCCTTACCCTGTAAGCACTGCTGGAAGATATAGCGCTCAAAGCTTTCATTCACCTCAACGTTGCAGTGACTGTCAAACTTGAGGAGGACCGTCTTGAATTTAGATTTATCTCCACCATCGGCTAAGGTGAAAGAATTGAAGATGTGGATGGCGTGGTCCCTGGCTGTGGAGAGGAAGGGAGCAACCTTCCTGGTGTCTGAGGCAGCTTCCAGGTCCATGGCCTCAAGGTATAGCTGGAAGCGCTGTTTGAAGATCTTCCAGTTGGACCCAGGTTGCCGGTAATGCAGAACGGCGGTGGCGGGCCGACGCTGTCCACGTTGCAGGATGGCTTGCAGGTAGGTCTAAGAAGTACTAACATCCCTCAACTACTGGTACCATGATGTGTTGGGTGCTCTGGATCCGTGAAACACATGCAGGCCATCAACACTTAAAATAGTACAACACCATTTTATTAAACTATAAACTGTTGAACATACTCTTACTGTGGGGTAACACGATCTGAGATTAACTAAAGACCTGTGCCTGTCCCAACCAGTCGAATCACTCAGCACATGGTGAGAATCTGTGCTGTAAACTATAAGCTCTTGTGCTTCTGAAAGGCTGCATCCCGAATGAGCGGGAAAACTGATGCCCTCTGTCTTTATAGTAAGTGTGCTCTAACTGGTGATTGGCTGTGGTGTTATGCATGTTGATTGGTCCTACTGTATGTCCATCAGTGCGTATGTCTGCACCATGGGCAGCACGGTAGCATTGTGGATAGCACAATCGCTTCACAGCTCCAGGGTCCCAGCTTCGATTCCGGCTTGGGTCACTGTCTGTGCGGAGTCGGCACATCCTCCCCGTGTGTGCGTGGGTTTCCTCCGGGTGTACCGGTTTCCTCCCATAGTCCAAAGATGTGCAGGTTAGGTGGATTGGCCATGATAAATAGCCCTTAGTGTCCAAAATTGCCCTTAGTGTTGGGTGGGGTTACTGGGTTATGGGGATAGGGTGGAGGTGTTGACCTTGGGTAGGGTGCTCTTTCCAGGAGCCGGTGCAGACTCAATGGGCTGAATGGCCTCCTTCTGCACTGTAGATTCTATGATATACTGGTGTATATTACAACACATTCTACCGAGGTAACTATTCTGTAGTGGAGCAAGGCCTAGGTTTCATGACGCCATGGGCTACTGTGCGGTCAATTCCAGCCCCACGTGACCCAGAGTCATAATACAGGTGAAGTTCTGTTTTATTTAAAGTCCTTTGTTGAGCCAATAAATTAAAGTTACAGGGTTTATAATTTTAAAATGCAAGGGACCTTTTATTATGTATTATAATTAAACAGACAGCAAACGGAACTGACTATTTACTACCCCTTCCTCCACCCAACTCACCCCACTATCTGTTCACACAAACGCACACACAAAAACACATACACACACATACACAACAGAGGGAAAGGCTGGTGGAAAGGGAATAAAATTAAAAGGAGAAGGATCTTTGATGCACTGTTACACTTCTAGTTAGTGTCTTTCTGAAGTTCAGCTTTTGTTTTGATACTTCTTCCTTCCAGCTTGAGGTGGTTTTCTCTGACAAGGTTGTCTCCCTTCTCTACAGTCTTGGCATCAGTCCAGTTTAACAGCAAAGGATATGCGGGGCACTAACTGCTTAAAGAACAATAAAGCAGTTCTTCACTTCAGCAAGCAGAAGAGAGAGAGAAAGTATCCCTTTCACTTTTGAGGCCTAAATGCTTCTGACCAGTTCTCTCAGAAAGCATTACACAGGAACCTGCCACTGACCGTTGTCAGGCAGAACACTGCTCCATGCCAACCCACCGATTGCCAGTCAACCAATCGATCCGACTCCGTTGAAACCAGTGTTGCTAAGATCCACTCGGTGCCGAGGAGTATGGCTAAAAACAAAACCTGGAAACATAATGTTCTAACAAGCAGGCTGCTTCAACCTTGACTCTTCTGCTTAGAGGTACATTCTGATTCTGGATCCATGGACCAAAATGATAAAATAACATAAAAGACATGGGAAGAAAGGAAATAAACAAGAAGGACTCTGACATCAGTCTATTAATGATAATAAAGTCTGGTCTGCTTGTAAAATGTAGGACTGAGGGAATACACTATTTTAACATTTGCAATGTGCAGCGTTACTCCCGCTGATTTCTTTTTTCTCATGATAATCTGTTTTACCGATCGTTTAATTTATTGATGAAAAGTTGCATTAATATTGATGAGGCTAGCCTTAAACCTTGCAGTAGCCTATTCTGTTGTGCAGCAATTGATCATTAAACCAAATATTGTTCTTGTTTTGTTTTAATTTTTCGGCTTTATTTACCAGAGAATGTAAATTCTCTCATATTTTGAATTCCCCTTTACTTGCTGTGCAGTTTACCAGCTACCATTTTCATTTTGTTCTTTGCTTTCAGTTTCAAATGACTTTTCATCCTTCCCTGTCAACATTTGCCAGAAATCTCTGCATAAACTTTACATACATGTATAATAAGTGCTGCATTTATCTTCTTCCAACTACAATATTGAACAACAAGTCAAGTCTTTCATTTGCATCCATAGAATGTAATTGGAAAGGTAAAGGGAAAATTTCAATTGTCTCACTCTTTTATCAATCTGAATTATGCTTAAACGCCCAAATACTAATCATCAATTAAATTGCAGACAAAAAAGTCCTCTTACCAATTTAGTTTGATACATGTAAGACAGTAGAAAGTCATCTGGACTGAGAATATGATTTTGAGGATGATTAGGGCAGAGCAGCAGAGGAACCAGGGAAGAAAGATGAAATGAGTATTCAAGACATCACCGATTTTCAAGCTGGGAAATGACTGGTTCCTTCTCTTTTTAAAATGAGTGAATGCTGTTTTTAAGGTGCCCTTGACTGGATACCAAGGCCATGAGGTTCAGCTCTGCTGTTGTGCTATGCATATGCCAGCAGTGTACAGAATGGTCATAATGGGCGGCACGGTAGCAGAGTGGTTAGCACTGTTGGTTCACAGTGCCAGGGTATTAGGTTCGATTCCCAGCTTGGGTCATTGTCTGTGTGGAGTCTGCACATTTTCCCCGTGTCTGCGTGGGTTTCCTCTGGGTGCTCCGGTTTCTTCCTACAAGCCCCAAAAGTTGTGCAGTTAGGTGAATTGGGCATTCCAAATTCTCCCTCTGTGTGCCCGAACAGGCGCCAGAACGTGCAGACTAGGAGCTTTTCACAGTAACATCATTGCAGTGTTAATCAGAGAATAGAATTTACTCAGCCCATCGAGTCTGCACCGGCTCTTTGAAAGAGCACCCTATCCAAGCCCACACCTCCACCCTATCCCCTGTAACCCCACCCAACACTAAGGGCAATTTTGGACACTACGGGCAATTTAGCATGGCCAATCCACCTAACCTGCACATCTTTGGACTGTGGGAGGAAACCAGAGCACCTGGAGGAAACCCACGCACACACGGGGAGAACGTGCAGACTCCGCACAGTGACCCAAGCAGGGAATCAAACCTGGGACTCTGGAGCTGTGAAGCAATTGTGCTAACCACCATGCTACCGTGCTGCCCACATGTGAAAATGTAAGCCTACTTGTGGCAAAAAAGATTATTATTACATCAAAAGCCTTTGATCTTGAATCGGTGAGCAGTCGATTATTTTGGACCATGCAAGACCAGATAACCCCATCTCTAAAAAGCTCACAGTTATATTCAGTTCCATAAGCAGCCTGCCAGTCCCCTGCCCTACCCCATTAGAACGAATTAAAGACTAACCATGCAATCTTCAGGGGACAGGGTTGGGTGCCAGTGATGCCCTGAGCGATGCTTCTTCCTGCACAGTTGTCCAGTCCTCGTACTCTCAAAGCTTCTGCTGCCTGCGCCCAGGCCGGGTTGATACCGGTGGGTGGCAGCCTCCTACCCACCCCGGGGAATAGAGTCTTCCCCAGTAGTATCTTCAGCTCTGCGTGCGCAAACCTCGGGGCCGCACTCCACAGTGCCATCTTCTTGGCTGGAATGACATTTTGTGGGGAATGGAGTGTTTATATGTCGCTGCAGCTTGTCAGGCCCTCGAGTACCATTCCTGACCTCAGCGGATTACACACCGGCGCGTGTTGGAATTGCACTGGTTCCACGTGCTGTGAGTTCTAGCCCAGTAGAATGGCTCCAGCAGTCACACGCCCATTGGTACTGTGAACCACCCCATTCAGTCCCGACGTCAGCACTTAGTCTCTCAAATGGAGAATTCCGCCCATGGACTCCATTGCAGGGCCAGTTTAAAATCAGGTTAAACTTCCGTATGTGAATACATGTCATTTTGATCATAGTGTAGGGAATCCATAGGCCATTTCACCAGCAGATGCAGAGGAAAGGGTACATACTGTGATTTTCCAGGTGCCGTGCCAGCTGAGTGGCATTGTGGCACAGTGGTTAGTACTGCTGCCTCACAGCACCAGGGACCTGGGTTCGATTCTGGCCTTGGGTCTGTATGGAGTTTGCCTGTTCTCCCGTGTCTGCATAGGTTTCCTTTGGGCTCTGTGACTTAATCCCGCAGGCAAGATGTGCAGGATTGGCCATGGATGCGTGGATTGGCCATGATCAGTGTGCCGGGTATAAGGCGGGGGCCTGCTCTTTTGGAGGATCATCACACACTCGATGGGCCGAATTATCTCCTTCTGCACTGTAGGGATTCTACGGAACAAGCAGACAGGATCGTTCAGTTGGCCATTGCAGTCACATCCCATGAAAGCATTCCAGATAGATCTCTGCATAAACCCAAAAACACATAGCATTGAAGAGCTACTCAAGGATGGATGTATGTAGAAAGCGGTCCTCGCAGTTCGACTAAGATTCAAATCCTTATTTTTGACACACTTCATAGAGCCTAGCAAGCCATATGGAAGATTTGGCCTTCTGAATGCAGTAAGGAAATGCCCATTTTTTTATAAATATGAAGGCATGTGGCAGACAGGCCATTGGCAGCGACAGTGTTCTACAGCGAAGGCTATAAAGAACTGTATGTTGATCCAAACACGTCTCACTCAATGGATAAATTCAAACAATAGGAATGACCACGAGGTATCCCGTCAGAAACATCTAAAATGATGATGATGTACACAAGGCGAACAGAGGTGGACACGCTGTCAATCTCATAGAAGAGGGAGATCCATCTTGCTGCCCAAAGCTTTTTTCCAAGAATAAAATGATCTGTTCTAAGAAAGTTGGCAGCTACTCATTATTGGCCAAGATTGACACATGGCAAGTGTCAACATACTTCCCTTATTAATTCGAAAAGACATGTATCCAAAGACTTGGAAGGCCATGACAAAACCTACTGCGTAACGTTTGGTGCATAACAGTTCACTAAAACAACATGCAGGATCCATAGTCCTGGAGTGCAAGTATAATCAATCCTCCTCGGTTCACAAATATTTGACATCGTGGAGACTAATGGCCCAGTAATTGCAGGTCTATCAGCGTGCCATATCCTCATACCATGACAATCTATGGAATGAATTAAACTTCACAAGGCAGATCAACCTCAGAAGATGCTCCTCAGTTCATGACCTAACATTGAACTATCTGGTATGTTTCAACAAAATTAGCAGTTTCACGGGAGCTGCAACATTTCACTTGCAGGAGAATGCAAGCCTGCCAACTGATCCACCATGTCAGTACAGAATCCACTTACAAGACAAATTGAAGGTTGAGCTAGACAAAGTAGAAAAGACGGAATCATTGGAAGGGTAGAAGAGCACACAGATTAGTGGAGTTCAATTATGTGTGTCATAAAGAATGACAGACATTGAAAGTATGCCTCAATCCATGGCATTTGAACACAACTTTGAAAAATTGTCCTTATACATTTGAAGAGTCATAAGTAATTGAGTGATGGAGGTAACACCCTAGGAGAAGGTCCTATGGCGCATCGCATCTGCGCTGGTCAAAAACAACCACCTAATTATTCTAATCCCATTTCCTGGCACTTGGCCCATAGCCTTGTTTACATTGGCATTGCAAGTGCACACCTAAATACATCTTAAATGTTATGAGAGTCTCTGCCTCCACTATTCTTTCAGGCAGCAAGTTCCAGACTCCCACCGCCCTCTGGGTGAAAAGTTTTCCCTCACATTCACTCTAAACCTCCTGTCACGTACCTTAAATATAGGCCCCCTGGTCATTGACCCCTCAACCAAGGGGAAAAATTTCTTCCTGTCTATCAATGCCCCTCATAATTATATACATCTCAATCATGTTCCCCCTCAGGCTCCTCTGCTCGAAGGAAAATAACCCCAGTCTATCCAATCTCTCTTCATAGCTAAAACTCTCCAGCCCAGACAACATCCTGGTAAATGGCAGATGGAGTTCAACCCAGGCAAATGCGAGGTGATGCATTTTTTGGAAGATCTAATTCAAGACCGGACTAGACGGTCAATGGAAGAGTCCTGGGGAAAATTGATGTACAGAGAGATCTGGGAGTTCAGGTCCATTGTACCCTGAAGGTGGCAATGCAGGTCGATAGAGTGGTCAAGAAGGCATACAGTATGCTTGCCTTCATCGGACGGGGTATTGAGTACAAGAGTCGGCAGGTCATGTTACAGTTGTATAGGATTTTGGTTCAGCCACATTTGGAATACTGCGTGCAGTTCTGGTCGCCACATTACCAGAAGGATGTGGATGCTTTAGAGAGGGTGCAGAGGAGGTTCACCAGGATATTGCTTGGTATGGAGGGTGCTAGCTATGAAGAAAAGTTGAGTAGATTAGGATTGTTTTCATTGGAAAGACGGAGGTTGAGGGGGGACCTGATTGAGGTCTACAAAATTATGAGAGGTATGGACAGGGTGGATAGCAACAAGCTTTTCCTAAGAGTGGGGGTGTCAATTACAAGGGGTCACGATTTCAAGGTGAGAGGGGGAAAGTTTAAGGGAGATGTGCGTGGAATGTTTTTTATGCAGAGGATGGTGGGTGCCTGGAACGCTTTGCCAGCGGAGGTGGTAGAGGCGGTCACGATAACATCATTTAAGATGCAGCTAGACAGATACATGAACGGGTGGGGAACAGAGGGAAGTAGATCCTTGGAAAATAGGCGACAGATTTAGAAAAAGGGTCTGTTCTTGTGCTGCAATTTCCTTTGTTCTTTTTTTAATCTCTTCTGCACACTTTCCAGTGCTGTCACATTGCTCCTATAACATGGGGCGTGATTCTCCAACCCCCCACCGGGACGGAGAATTGCCGGAGGGCGGGGTGAATCCCGCCCCCGCTGACTGCCGAATTCTCCGGCGCTGGAGATTTAGCAGGGGTGGGAATTGCGCCGCACTGGTCGGCGGCCGCTCGCAGTGGCCCCCCCTGGCGATTCTCCAGCCCGCAATGGGCCGAAGTCCCGCTCGTTCTATGCAGGTCCTGCCGGCGTAAATTGGACAAGGTCCCTTACCGGCGGGACCTTGTGGAGTGGGCGGGCTCTGGGGTCCTGGGGGGGGTGCCCCCACGGTGGCCTGGCCCACGATGGGGGCCCACCGATCCCCGGGCGGGCCTGTGCCGTGGGGGCACTCTATTCCTACGTGCCAGCCGTGTAAGCCTCTGCGATGACTGGCGCAAAGGTGAACCCCCCCCCCCCCCGTGCGTGCACGCTGGTGACGTCAGCAGCCACTGACCCCCCTGCGCATGCGCAGACCCGCGCCGGCCGGCGGAGTCCCTTCAGCCATAGCTGGCGCCGCGCCAAAGGCCTTCCACGCCGCTCGGTGGGGCGCAAACCACTCTGGCGCCGGTCTAGCCCCTGAAGGTGCGGAGGATTCCACCTCCGCACCTTTGGGGCGGCCCAACGCCGGAGTGGTTCACGCCACTTTTTTCCAGCCGGTACCCCCCGCCCCACCAGGTACGGGAGAATCCTGCCCATGGATCCCAGAACTGCACAAAATACTCTAGCTGTGGCCTGACCAATGTTTTATACAGTTCCAGCATAACCTCCCTGCTCATGAATTCTATTCTTTGGTTAATAAAAGCAAGTATGCCATAAGCCTTCTGAGCCACTGTGTCCAACTGCTTTGCTGCCTTAAGGAACCGTTGTAGATTTGTTTTCTTTCAGAGAACGTGCAGTGCAGAAGGAGGCCATTCGGCCCAGCGAGTCTGCACTGACCCACATTAAGCCCTCACTTCCACCCTACCCCCATAACCCAATAACCCCTCCTAACATTTTTGGAAACTAAGGGCAATTTAGCATGTCCAATCCACCTAAACTGCACGATTTTGAACTGTGGGAGGAAACCGGAACATCTGGAGACACATAGAGAACATGTAGACTCCACACAGACAGTGACCTAGCGGGGAATCGAACTTGGGACCCTGGCGCTGTGAAGCCACAGTGCTACCCACTGTGCTACCGTGCAAACATGCACACCAAGCTCCCTCTGTTCCTCAGTGCTTCCCAGGGACCTGCCATTTATCATGTATTCCCTTGACATTTTCTCTCATCATCTCACACTTTTCCGGATTGAATTGCATTTTCCACTGATCAGCCCATTTGACCAGCCCGGCTATATCCTCCTGCAATCTAAGGTTCCACTTCACTATTTACCACCCCACTAATTTTTGTATCATCGGTGAAGTTACTGAAGTTACTCCTACATTCTTGCCTAAATCATTTATATAAACCACAAAAAGCAAGGGCTCCAACACTGATCCCTGAGTGACCGACTGGACACAGGCTTCCAGTCAGAAAAACACCTCTCGACCATCACCCTCTGTTTCCTGCCATTCAGCTAATCCTGAATCCTGGATCCATTTTGCCAAATTACCTTGGATCCCATGGACTACCATAGCTATCAGTCTCCCATGCTGAAGTCCAAGTAGACTATGTCAAATGCATTTCCCTCATCTATACACCTGGTCACCTCTTCAAAAAATTCAATCAAGATGGTCAGACCTGACCGCCCCTGAAGAAATCCATGCTGAAAAACATAACCACTGGTCTGTACTTCTCACCAAAGAAGTCTTAAAAGTTCACTGCATTTTGTCCCCTCCCTGGACAATACTGTTTTCAACAACTTCCTTTTGGGCTCTCAGTTATGCATCAGAAACATGGATAATGTACAACAGACACCTCAAATGCTTATATCACCAATACTGCCTCCGCGTGATCCTACAAATCCACTGGCAGGATAGGCGTACCAATGTGAGCGTCCCCTCCCTGGCCAATATCCCCAGTATCGAGGCACTGGTCACGCTCGACCAGCTGCAGTGGGCGGGCCACATAGCCTGCATGCCCGACAGAAGACTCCCAAAGCATGAGCTCCATAATAGAACATAGAACATAGAACAGTACAGCACAGAACAGGCCCTTCGGCCCTCAATGTTGTGCCGAGCCATGATCACCCTACTCAAACCCACGTATCCACCCTATACCCGTAACCCAACAACCCCCCCCCTTAACCTTACTTTTTGTAGGACACTACGGGCAATTTAGCATGGCCAATCCACCTAACCCGCACATCTTTGGACTGTGGGAGGAAACCGGAGCACCCGGAGGAAACCCACGCACACAGGGGGAGGACGTGCAGACTCCACACAGACAGTGACCCAGCCGGGAATCGAACCTGGGACCTGGAGCTGTGAAGCAGTTATGCTAACCACCATGCTACCCTGCTGCCCCTTAAAATGTTTCAATTTTCTCGGGAACGTATTGGTTCCCTGCAGTTTGAGCTCAGCTTCTCAAAGCAAACCCAATGTGAATGAATCCCGCCGTCTACGCCGCAAAGAAATGAAGAAAACATGCTGCTTGCCCAATGGAAACCCTCATCAAAGGGCTCATCCGGGATTTGAACCCGGGACCTCTCGCAAATTCCGACAGCGAGACACCCAAAGCGAGAATCATACCCCTAGACCAACGAACCCCAAATAATGGCAAGCAATCACAAGAAAGGCAGAGGAAATGCTATACAGACACTGTGAAAGCCTCCCTAACTAAATGCAACATCGTAACAGAGACGTCTGTGAAGACTTCCGCGACCTGATCTTTTTACGATTCTTCATTCCTATCTTCTGATCCCAGTATAAGTATCAAATGTTCAGCACACCCTTGGAGAAGATTGTCAGGCACAATATCATAAGGAAGAAATGTGGTCACTTCCCATTTTCAGTACAGTAGCTGCTGTATTCAAATGTGTTTGTAAAAGTCCAAATCTTCCAGTATGCAAGTGATTAGTGAATGGTTGCATGGGAGAGTGGATAAATGGGTGAGATGGACAGATGGGTTATTGCATCATAGAATCCCTGAGTCTGCACTGACCCTCTGAAAGAGCGCCGTACCTAAGCCACTCTATCCTGTAGCCCAGTAATCCCACCTAACCTTTTGGATACTAAGGCACAATTTAGCATGGAAACCCATGCAAACACGGGGAGAATGTACAAACTCCATACAATCGGTTACCCAAGGTCAGAATCGAACCCCTGTCCCTGGCACCGTGGTGCAGCAGGGCTAACCATTGTGTCACCATGCTGCAGGTCCTGGTCCAGGTGAGTGGCTGAGTAGGTTGTCAGAGGAGGAAGGGATTGTCTGGTCTGGCCAGAGATTAGTCGATGGTCGGAGGGTTTCAGAGAATAGTTGTGGCTGGTCAGAGGGGGTAGTCGGGTTTGGTCAGAAGGCAGCCAGGTGTTCGGGGGTAGTCAGGTGGCTACGGCAGGTGGTCAGCGATAGTATCCAGTTGGCTGGGTTGCCTCGGGTGAGGGAGGTATTTGGTGAGGTCGTTTGCGTTGCTCTGTTGAGTTAGATGAGCTAACCACTGAGACAGAACATTTCCAGGGTTAGTATACAGTAAGTCCTGCATATCTGGCCCAAGTCAATTCCCTGAGCTCAGGTCAGAGACATTCACAGAGAGTCCTAGGGAGTTGAAATCAGTCCACAAGAAATTTAAACTTCCCTGGCCATTTCCGTGTATGTCTGTGTGTCAGAATTCCCACAAGGTCCTGACGCACATTGTTGGAACCAACAATTCTACGGACACGTGCTTGTAGGATTAGAATAGCGGTTTTTATATACTCACAACAGAGCCAGCCGGTTAGCCATTGAACTTTCGGTGAACTGGCCGGCTGACCATGTGGCACTGATCTTTATACAGCAGCTCCCGGGGAGGAGTCCTGGGCAGAGCCAAGGGAGAAGCCCAGTACAATTCTCGAGCATTCCGAGAGCTACTCCCCCTGGTGGTCAGGTAGTGCAACTGCACTTACAATATAGGCACATGTAGATTATAATCCGGTGTGAATCACATTCACCACACACATCTCCCAATTTATGTCTCATCTCATCAACCCGGAGACCAGACAATTTGAGTCATGGGCTGGGATTCTCCACTACCCGACGGGGCGGAGGGTCCTGGCGTGTTGGAGTGGCATGAACCACTCCGGCGTCAGGCCGCCCCAAAGGTGCGGAAGTCTCCGCATCTTTAGGGGCCAAGCCCTCACATTGAGGGGCTAGGCCCATGCTGGAGTGGTTCCCGCTCCACCGGCTGGCGTGAACGGCCTTTGGCGCCACGCCAGCTGGGGCCGAAAGGACTTCGCCGGCCGGCGTAAATCCACGCATGCGCCGGAGAGTCAGCGGCTGCTGACATCATACCGGCGCATGCGCTGGGGAGGGGGTCTCTTCCACCTCCGCGATGGTGAAGACCATGGCGAAGGCGGAAGAAAAAGAGTGCCCCCATGGCACAGGCCCGCCTGCCGATCGGTGGGCCCCGATTGTGGGCCAGACCACCGTGCCCCACGGGGTCAGATCACCTCCCCCCCCCCCCCCCCCCCCCCCCCCGGACCCTGGCGCCTGCCTGCGCTGCCAATCTCGCCGGTCAGGTCGGTGGTTTAATCCACGCCGGTGGGGGAGGCTTGTCAGCGGCGGGACTTCGCCCCCGCCGAATCCAGGGTGGCGGAGAATTCGGGACAGGGCGGGGCGGGATTGACGCCGGCCACGGGCGATTCTCCGAGCTGGCGGGAGGTCGGAGAATCCTGTCCATGGTCTCTCTGTGTTCTTCCTACCAAAATGAAACATTTCACATTTCTCTGCATTAAATTTTATCTGCCCATTCTACAAATCTGTTGATATCTTTTAGAAGTTTTACACTATTCTCCCCATAGTTCACAATGGTTAATGTTTTGTGCCATCCTCATTATTTTGAAAGAACTATTTCAATAATATTATATAAAATATAACTTTTCGGTTTTGTTTACCATTTCAAACATTTCATATGTTGGATTCCAATGAAAACGAAGACCACAACTTGCAATTATGTTGAACCTTTGAGCTGACTAAACACCCCAAGGCACTTCATAAGTGCAAAATCTGATCAAATTTGATACAGGGTTGAAAGAGTGGGTGGACCCAAAGGTCAGTCAAAGGAATTTGTATGAAGGGGAGAGAGAGATGAAGAAGTGAAAGCTTCAGCAAGGGATTCCAGAGCTTAGTGTTTGGATGGCTAAATGCTGGACTCCATTCATACGGCACATGGAGTTAGGGATGTTAAAGAAGTCAAAGTAAGAAGACTGTAGATTTCTTGGAGCATTGTACTTCTAGATGAGGTTTCATGAATAGAGAGATGTTGTAAACATTTTAAATTATAGATGTTGCCAGATGAAAAGTCAATAGAGACACACCTGTGGATTAGACTTGAAGCAGATTAAGATATGTGCAGCAGAGTTTTGAATGCCCTGAGGTTTATCAAGCTTGGTAGATGGGAGGCTAATGAGGAGAGGAAAATAAATTAAGTTTTCTGATATTAATGCATGGATGTAAATTCCAACAGGAATGGAGATTGGGGATTTTACAGAGATTGGATGAAGGAAGTCGTCATGATGGAAAGGATACAGGGTTGCATGCTCAGGTCGAGGTCAACTGGGGCATGAAGATAGAAAACAGTTGCTTTTTTCCTTCCCGCCCTTAGTGCTACATTTCTGGCCAGGATAATTGAAGTCTCTTCATATTGCTGTCTTAATTTGCATACCTTTGAAATTTGCTAAGAAATTTGCTCATCTAACACTTTCTCACTGTGTGGAGCTCGATACAAAAAGACCTCTTGACAATTTAAAAGCTTTCACTTTGTTCCTCAACTCAAACCGAAATGTTTCATTCTTTAGAACCACCTAGCATATTGTTTTTCCTCATTCAAACGATCACATCTTAATCAATTCTACTTACGCCTTTCCGTCACTTCAACTTTTGGGATATTTTTAATGTTAAATTCAAGAAATGAAGTACATCTACACACAAAATATATTTCAGAATATCAAATCCATAGTGATTTCCAATGTACCTTAACTGGCCCATTATCTCGCTCACAGCCATGTGCCTATATGCTGCACTCTTTACAGCCATCCGGGGTTTGTCACAGGAACAGAGTGGCTGCCAGCTGAAGATCGGAAAAGAAAATTGTCCACCCACCAGCTTAGGCAGAGAATTCTCAAGGTCCGCCCAATACAATTTACAGGCAGGACGTGGAATGGCAGCTCGTATTCCCACCCCAAAAGGGGCTAGTTTAGCACAGTGGGCTAAACAGCTGGCTTATATGCAGAACAAGGCCAGACAGCACGTTTAATTCTCGTACCAGCCTCCCCGAACAGGCTCCGGAATATGGCGACTAGGGGCTTTTCACAGTAACTTCATTGAAGCCAACTTGTGACAATAAACGATTATTATTATTTTGCAAACCACTGTGAGTGCAGAAAGCGGAAAATAAATGTTGCGTTGGAGGTTGAACGCAAGAACATGCCTATTGGGGAATGACAAGTCTACGATTCAGACCAGAGATGAACTATTATTGAGATAAGTGAAGATCCTCCAATACACAAAGGTTAAGTACTATGAACAAAGGGGCAAACATGCGAGGCTCCCAGCATGCATTCTGCCATAGCAGGTACATTTAAAACTGTGGTGTCAATTACGAATGCAGAGGGCAAGTTAGCAGGAGAGTCTTATGACATCAGTGAGACGTGTGCAGACCCCAATGTCAAAACACAACAACCTCTTGTCATGAAAATCCACTCAATTCAACAGCTACCTAGTGGGTTTTATCAGGTTATGTTTCCTGAAATCCTACATCTCGTCCACCAGATTCCATAACTGGGTTCTCTCCCAGGTACTTCCAAGGAATCTATAATTCTGGAAATCTTCAAAAAGGATAAAACCTCCAATCTTTGTTCAAACTATAAGGTCAGATATCAACACTGACTATAAAACAGTTGCCAAGATCCTCCCTTTCAGGGAGGGCACAATTGCTGGGCTGCAATTTACTTCACAAAGAAAGTATTAATCTTGATAAATGTGGATTCTGACTGATGATAAGGTTAAAACATTGTCGCTTTTAGAACAGATTACCAGGATTTGAAATGACATTTTAAAAGCTGCAAAATGCTTCCAGATGCGTGGCAGAGAATCCCGTTGCATTCATTATTTATATCATTTATTTATTGTTCATTTGTGGGAACACAGCTGGAGTAATTTTCCAAGACTGATCAAGCGAGGAAGTTGAATCAATACAGCAAACTCATTAGTCAAGACAGCTTGCACCAAGTCACATAATTTTAGTTGCATTTTCTAATTCAATTCCCTCGGCTTGTTGGACTTGGTTGCTCCCCAAGCATCATCACTTCTGTTTCCACAAAGAAATGAACACGTCGGCAGAAACAAATGAGAAAGAATAGACTAACGATCAAATGTGACATTGTTATTGAGTTATTTGTTGATCTGCTGCAATATGTATTGTGTCCTGAAACATGAGCATCCTGTGCATGTCGCAGTGTTGGCATGCAAGGTAAATAGCAACAGGGTTTATCAAAAGTCTTATCATCGCCACCTTGCTGCACTTTGTGCAACCAACAACAATTTCAAAGAGGTGTTTTGGCTCACAGGGATAAGCTGTCAAAAGTGTCTAATTTAAAGGAGCTTCAGGAGGAGCTTTCCTGGTATCTTAGCTTTCCCTACAGTTATTTATTTTGTTTCACCCCGAGGTAGAATAAATGCAACCTGTTGTTGTTGTGTATAATTAGGCGGGATGGCTGAATTCACTCGATAATGAATACCCTGGAAGGAATATTGGGGGAATAATCCATTTTGGAATTATATCAAAACAACAGCAATGGCCATTCAGTTTTGGGACGGAAAGTTCAGGAAGCAGCACACGTTGCATTTTAGGTCTCGGCCATTAACCGTTTGCAATGTATTGGATAGGAAAGGATTCCAAATAGTTCTCGATGAGAAGCAACTGATTCGGTTCAAATGCATGATTTGTTGGGAGTTGATGCAATGGGCGGAAGTGGGCTGATGGAACTGAGGGCTGCAGGTGTGGTGTGAGCGTAAAACCGGGTGGGATGGCAGGGGTAGCAGTGCCTATCACCTACCTAGTGTTTTCCATTAAGCAGCATAGGTGTTGGATAGTCTGCCCAGTCCTTAACTGGCCAATAAATGACTACTTAAGCACATTTTCACACTGCTGCTGCTATTTTTCCGGGGGGGGGGGGGGGGGGGGGGGGAGGGGGGGGGGGTGCGGTAAAGGTGGGCTTCCTATGCCATTTGGCAAGACCACCAATTATACTCTGGCAGCCTATCTGTAAGTCAGGGGTTGGCTCTTCCTGTGTCCATGGAGTGCTTCTCCAGAGGAAACAGTTGGCTACATAACAGGGTCCAGCCCGCCCCATTTACCTTCTTCTTTACCTTCATTGCTGGTTTTCTCAGGGGTCTACTGCAGTCCCAGCAGTGGCCATCACCCCCAAAAGAACTGTTCGGACTGAAGAGCTGCCAGACCTCCAATTTGCCAATAGTTCTTAGAGGCAGTGCATCCTGCCTCAGGGGGGGCCAGGGAGCTAATTGTCTGAGTAATGTAAAATCGCATTGCACCTCACAGGCCAGCAGTCAGCTAGAAACAATCTGACTGATGGTGACTTTGCTCCCATTTTTGTGAATTCACTTCAAGTGACATCCTCAGCAATTGGACAAAGGGCAGAACTCAGCTATGGAATGGTGATTAAGCAGAGTCTTGGATAATGAATACCCCTGGAAGGAATGTTGGGGAAATAATCCATTTTGGAATTATATCAAAACAACAGCAATGGCCATTCAGTTTTGGGACGGAAAGTTCAGGAAGCAGCACACGTTGCATTTTAGGTCTCGGCCATTAACCGTTTGCAATGTATTGGATAGGAAAGGATTCCACGTGCTTTCATATATGAATGCTAGATAGTAGGTGTACTGTAGTATGCTGCCAAACTCATTCTAATGCAGGACACAAGCCCACACGTAATATTCATTTTTTTCTCTTTATTGATACTGACTGAGTTGCCATGTATTTTCAGTAGTTTCTGTTTTTCAATCATGAAGAGAACATTTTTTTCCAATCACAAATGCGGCAAATATCTGAGTACAGAGCAGAAAATATCATCACTGTAAACAAATAGAAGTACTTCTCCCTCTTATATTCTCTCCTTGCAGGAGAATGGAGCACATCTCAGGAAAAGTAGGGAATTTCTGGAGTGTGCCTCGGACAGTTTTCTGCAACTTTCTTTTTATTTGATGGGTCATGGGTGTTGCTGGCTGGACCAGCATTTATTGCACATCCCTAATTGCTCCTGAGGGGGCAGTTAAGAGTCAACCACATTGCTGTGGGTCTGGAGTCACATGTTGGCCAGACCGGGTAAGGACAGCAGATTTCCTTCCCTAAAAGGAATTAGTGAACCAGATAGGTTTTTCTGACAATCAAAAATGGTCATCATCAGACTTATAATTCCAGATTTTTATTGAATTCAAATTTCGCCATCTGCCCTGATGGGATTTGAAACCGGGTCCCCATTAGCCTGGGTTTCTAGTTTACTAGTCCGGTGACAATACCACTAATACCACTATGCCACCGCCTCCCCAATGCCCTTCAATGAACAAGGAGGCAGTCCATATTAAATTTAATAGGTATAAGGGTCTCAGCAGCCTCCTCCTGCCAGAACTCAAGCACTCATCACTGCACACTGTTCTGCAAGGCACAGCAGATTTCCACCATTTTGGGTACCATACTGGTCTACCCAGGCACCTGAATTGAACCTTCAGCATCATAATTGCTTGTTCAGTTAGAGCCCTCATTTGAATTGGACCGTTGCTGCGTGTCAGTTTTGGGATCCTCACAGAGGCCAAGGGGACATGCGCTGACTCTGCTTCAGGAATGAATAGTCAAAGAGCCTTGACTAGTGCAGGGTGAACACAATGGCAGTCCCGAGGACTCTTACACAAACAGATATTGTGGCATTTGTGTTGTTGAGGAAGCTTCTTGCGTGACCTTGGGTGCCATGATTACCACATGCGTGCATTTGTAAAAAGCCAGACAGGTCTGAAACTGCAACTGTTTTATCTCTAAATTAGCTGCAAAGAGAAAAGATATAGAAGTACTCACAACTTACAAACACAATGAGAGGTTTTATTAAGAGGTGTTGTTCATACAATCCAAGATGAAGAACTGAAATAATTTGTGAATGTCACTACACATTACATGGCGTTTCACCAGCAATTATGTATTCTCTGATACATACCACCCACCATCCCCTCAATCCGACTGCCTCACAAATTGTGAAGTGCACATCCCAGCAAACATGGCAATGGTCACCTGTGAGATACATTTGTGGGCAGAGATTTCAGGATTCTACAAGCATCACCAGCAGATTGCTGGATGGAGGCAGAGTTGAAATAATGTCTGTGCTTGACCACAGTGTGCCCACCTGGCCCATTTGAGCAGAGACCATCTTCCGGGAAGCTTCAAATCTCAACAACTACCTGAATGGAAAATCTGAGCCTTCCAAGTCACTGGCGCTCAGTCACATCCAGGAGGCCTATCTCCTGTATTTATACACTGTGCTGGAAGTATCGCCTCCTGTGAGCTAGAACTCCTGCTGTGCTCATTGTCTCTGTTCTGCCGAGTGCCTGGTGGTTGCACAGAAGAATGATGCTTCTCCTGCTGGGACATTTTCCGCTAATTAGAGAAAATTCTGATTAAACGGTTGAAGAAGCAGCAAATGAGCAATCTGCATGTATGGATGGCAAACTCCAGCACTGCCAGGGGCCTCCAGCAGAGGGATCCCTATGTGGGTGATGTACGATCAATTGCACAAAGACGAAAGTTGAATACAACTGAGGCTTTATTTCACTGAGATGTGTGGCCTTCGACAGCAGCTGGCAAAATGGCTGCTGTACGGGGAGCACACATATTTATACTCTGCCTACTGGGTGGAGCCAGCAGACAGGGACTACCCCGTACCTGTAGGACAGGGCTTTACCATACATACCCTAATATATACAGCAGTGGTTACTACCACATTCACCCCATGTTAAAATTGAGTCCGGCGGGTGTGGTAGAGAACTATATACAGCACAAGTTTAATATACAGAGCAAAACATTTTGAGTCCAGAATCAATTACAGTTTTAGCCGTTCCGGAGCCTTGATCTCACGTTGCGAGCGACGCAGTGGTAGCGGCGATTCTGGCGTTGGTCGGGTCCTTGGTGACTCCGGGAGCGTGCCGAGATCTTTTTCATCCTTGGGCGTGGGCAGGGGAAGGACGGATGGTCCTGGGGGGGTTGCTGCTGGGTGCGCCGGGGAGGGGAGGTGGTGCCAGGCTGGGGGTGTGTGTGTGTGTGTGTGGAACCTGCTGGTGCCAGGTCCCTGAGAGAGACAGTATCTTGGCAGCCATCGGAGTATGCTACGTAGGTATACTGGGGGTTGGCGTGGAGTAACTGCACCCTTTCCACCAACGGGTCCGCCTTGTGGAGTCAAATGTGCTTACGGAGGAGTACGGGTCCTGGAGCTACGAGCCAAGTTGGGAGCGACACCCCGGAGGTGGACTTCCTGGGTAAGGGAAAGAGGCGTTCATGGGGTGTGTCGTTAGTCGCATAGCATAGGAGCGACTGAATGGAGTGCAGTGCATCGGGGAACCACCTGCCAGCGGGAGGCCGGGAGATTTCTGGACCGTAGGGCCATCTGGACAGCCCTCCAGACCGTCCCGTTCTCCCTGTCCGTTTCCCCGGGGGTTATAGCTGGTCGTCCTGCTCGAGGCGATACCCTTGTGGAGCAGGAACTGACGCAGCTCATCGCTCATGAATGAGGATCCCCTGTCGCTGTGGATGTAGGCGGGGAAGCCGAACAGAGCGAAGACAGTGTTGAGGGCTTTGATGACGGTGGCAGACGTCATGTCGAGGCATTGGATGGCGAAGGGGAATCTGGAATACTCATCGACCACACTGAGGAAATACGTGTTCCGGTCAGTGGAGGGTAGGGGCCCTTTGAAGTCCACGCTGAGGCGTTCAAAGGGGCGGGAGGCCTTCACCAGGCGTGCACGGTCCGGTTGGTAGAAGTGCGGTTTGCTCTCCGCACAGACCTGGCAGTCTCTGGTAATGGCCCTGACTTCCTCGATGGACTAGGGCAGATTGCGGGCCTTAATGAAGTGGTACAACTGTGTGACTCCCGGGTGACAAAGGTTGTCGTGCAGAGTCTGGAGTCGGTCCACCTGTGCGCTGGCACATGTACCTCGGGATAGGGCATCGGGGGGCTAGTTGAGCTTACCGGGGCGATACAAAATCTCGTAGTTGTAGGTGGAGAGCTCGATCCTCCACCTCAAGATTTTATCATTTTTGATCTTGCCCCGCTGTGTGTTGTTAAACATGAAGGCTACTGACCGTTAGTCAGTGAGGAGAGTGAATCTCCTGCCGGCCAGGTAATGCCTCCAATACTGCACAGCTTCAACGATGGCCTGGGCCTCTTTTTCGATGGAGGAATGCCGAATTTCGGAGGCATGAAGGGTTTGTGAAAAGAATGCCATGGGCCTGCCTGCCTGGTTGAGGGTGGGGGCTAGAGCGACGTCTGATGCATCGCTCCTTGACTGCGTGCATCACGGCCTTGGCAATGTTGGCCCTAATACGGTTGAAGGCCTGTTGAGCCTCGTCCATCAGGGGGAAAAGGCTGGACTGGATGAGTGGGAGGGCCTTGTCCGCATAATTTGGAACCCACTGTGCGTAGTAAGAACCCCAGGCAGCGTTTGAGGGCGTTGGGGCAGTGAGAAAGGGGGAGTTCCATGAGGGGGCACATGTGGTCGGGGTCAGGCCCCAGAACTCCATTCTGGATCAATAGCTGAGGATGGCTAAGCTGTTTGTGTTGTATATGCACTTCTCCTTGTTATAAGTGAGGTTTAGGAGCGTGGCGGTGCGGCAAAATTTGGCAAGGTTGGCATCATGGTCCTGCTGATCGTGGCCGCAGATGCTGACATTATCTAGGTACGGGAAAGTGCCCGCAGCCCGGACCGGTCGACCATTCGGTCCATCTCCCTTTGGAAGACCGAGACCCCGTTGGTGATGCCGAAGGGAACCCTAAGAAAATGGTAGTGGCGGCCATCTGCCTCGTAGGCAGTGTCTGGGCGGTCCGCCTTATGGATGGGGAGCTGGTGGTAGGCAGATTTTAGGTCTACAGTTGAGAAGGCCCGGTACTGTGCAATCGGATTGACCGTATCTGATATGCATGGGAGGGGGTACGCGTCGAGCTGCATGTACTGATCGATGGTCTGGCTGTAGTCCACGACTATTCTGTGTTTCTCTCCCGTTTTCACCATTACCACTTGGGGTCTCCAGTGGCTATTGCTGGCCTCGATGATGCCTTCCCGAAGCAGCAGCTGGACCTCGGACCTGATGAAGGTCCTCTCCTGGGTGCTGAACCGTCTGTTCCTGGTGGTGACGGATTTACAATCCAGGGTTAGGTTTGTGAATAGGGAAGGTGGGTTGACCTTTAGGGTCGCGAGGCTGCACACAGTAAGGGGTGGTAGGGGCCCGCCGAATTTTAATGTTAGGCTCTGGAGGTTACACTGGAAGTCGAGGCCGAATAGCAGGGCAGCGCAGAGGTTGGGGAGGACGTAGAGGCGGAAGCCGCTGAACTCTATGCCCTGGATAGTGAGCGTGGCTATACAGTACCCCCGGATCGCCACGGAGTGGGACCCGGATGCCAGGGAGATTCTCTGATTGGCGGGGTGTACCGCGAGGGAGCAGCGCCTTACCGTATCGGGATGTATGAAGCTCTCGGTGCTCCCGGAATCCAGCAGAGAGGAGATCTCATGCCCATCGATCTTCACGCGTGTGGAGGCGGTTGCTAGATTGTGCGGGTGAGACTGGTCGATGGTGACCGAGGTGAGCCGCGGCTGGTCATCGCTGGTGTCGGATGATCGGGTGCCCGAGGGGGCGCATGGGTCCTGGAACGGTGGTGGCGCCCATGTACTGTGTGGGGAGGCAAGAAGGCGGCGCCTGACGATCCTGAGGACAAGATGGCGGCGCCCACCGGCCACACGTGACGGGGGTTGAACAAGATGGCGGCGCCCATGGGCCGCACGTGGCCTGGGGAGTGGAAGACGCACTGGCCGTGTGTGGTCCGCGGGGGGAGATGTCGGCGTCCGCTGTCCGTACGCGGGGGGGGGGGGGGGGGGTTTGGAGTGATAGTGGCGACTGAGCGAGCCTAGCATACCACAGCGAAGTGCCCCTTTTTGCCGCAGGCCTTGCAAAGGGTGCTCCGGACTGGGCAGCATTGGCGGGTGTGTTTTGGCTGCACACAGAAGTAACATCTGGGGCCCCCGGGTTGGCTGGTTGGCGCGTGGCACAGGCGTAGGGTTGACTGAGTGGGATCCCCGATGGGGCGGCCGTCTGCAGGGTCCTCAATGTGTCGGAGGGGTGGGCCGTGCGGCCGGGGTTATAGGCCTGGATATTGCGCGAGGCAATATCTGTTGCTGGTGGATGTGATCTGAAACAATTCCCGTAACTAAAGCTCCCCGCATGAGTAAATTTGAGTGTTCCGTGGCCGTGATGGCCTGACAGTCACAGTCTCTGACCAGGGGAATTTGGGCAGGCCAGAAATCGTCTATTGACTCACCAAGGAGTTGACTACGAATTGAGAGGACGTGCCTGGCATAAAGCGTGTTAGTCCGCTGAGCGTAATTCTCTTTCAGTAGCACCATGGCTTCATCGTAGTTCGGCGCATCCTGGATAAGCGGAAAAACGCTGGAGCTCAGTCGCGTGTAGAGGATCTAGATCTTCTGAGCTTCCGGATTTGAGTCTGGTGCAGACCTGATGTAAGCTTCGAAACAAGCTAGCCAGTGCTTAAAGTCCTTTTTGGCATTGCTTGATTCCGGATTCAGCTGCAGTCGATCCGGCTTGATGCGCAGGGCCATCTTCTGAAAACTTTAGTGTTATAAATTGATGCACGATCAATTGCACAAAGACGAGAATTGAATACAACTGAGGCTTTATTATACTAAGATGTGTGGCTTCCTACAGCAGCTGGTGAAATGGCTGCTGTACGGGGAGCACACAGATGTATACTCCGCCTACTGGGCGGAGCCAGCAGGCAGGGACTACCCCCGTACCTGTAGTACAGGGCCTTATCATACATACCCTGATATATACAGCAGTGGTTACTACCACAGTGGGAGTCCTCTATTTTTCCATCAGAGATCTGGCGTGGAGGGTGTTGCATGCCGCATTGCTATGCAACCGTAAGTTAAAGTGGTTCATAGACTCACAGGCCACATTTGTTTTCCGCAGCCAAGGTGAGTCCTTGTTCCATATGTACGTAGATTGCCCGCAGTAGCAGCTCCTATTCCATTCTTTGTAGGAGCTACTCCCCAACCTTTGGTTGCATCTCAGCCCCACATTCGTGATCTTTGGTCACCCAATGCTGGGGGGGAGGGGGGGGGGGTGCGAGATGGCCGGCGGGCAGGGGGCGCTGTGGCGATGGCTGGGAGATTGGAGGATAGTCAACGATGATTAGAGATAGTCAACATGGTTTTGTGAAGGGTAGGTCGTGCCTCACAAACTTCATTGAGTTCTTAGAGAAGGTGACCAAACAGGTGGATGAGGGTAAAGCAGTTGATGTGGTGTATATGGATTTCAGTAAAGCATTTGATAATGTTCCCCATGGTAGGCTATTGCAGAAAATATAGAGGCATGGGATTTAGGGTTATTTAGCAGTTTGGATCAGAAATTTGCTCACTGATAGAAGACAAAGAGTGGTGGTTGATGGGAAATGTTCTGACTGGTGTCCAGTTACTAGTGGTGTACTACAAGGATCTGTTTTGGGGCCACTGCTGTTTTTCATTTTTATAAATGACCTGGAGGAGGGCTTAGAAGGATGGGTGAGTAAATTTGCAGATGACACTAAAGTCGGTGGAGTTGTGGACAGTGCAGAAGGATGTTACAAGTTACAGAGGGACATAGATAAGCTGCAGAGCTGGGCTGACAGGTGGCAAATGGAGTTTAATGCAGAAAAGTGTGAGGTGATTCATTTTGGAAGGAATAACAGGAAGACTGGGCTAATGGTAAGATTCTTGGTGGTGTGGACGAGCAGAGAGATCTCGGTGTCCATGTCCATAGATCCCTGAAAGTTGCCACCCAGGTTGAGAGGGTTCTTAAGAAAGCGTACGGTGTATTAGCTTTTATTGGTAGAGGAATTGAGTTTCGGAGCCATGAGGTGATGTTGCAGTTGTACAAAACTCTGGTGCGGCCGCATTTGGAGTATTGCGTGCAGTTCTGATCGCCACAGAATGGCCTCCTTCTGCACTGTAAATTCTATGATTCTATGATAAATTGCTCCTTAGATTCGATGGGGTTGCAGGGTTACGGGGATAGGGTAGAGGTGTGGGTTTATCTCGGGAGCTCTTTCCAAGAACCCATGCAGACTCGATGAGCTGAATGGCCTCCTTCTGCACTGTAAATTCTATGAGCTTCTATGAGGAGAGAGGTGTCCAGGGGAGTGGGGCATAGGGCAGAGACGTACAGGAGTGACGTGTGCAGGAGTGACGTGTGCAGGAGCAATGTGCGCAGGAGATAGGCGCGCAGGAGAGAGGCGCGTAGGAGAGAGGCGCGCAGGAGAGAGGCACGCAGGAGAGAGGCGCGCAAGAGAGGGGGACAAAGGCGAGAAGAGCAAAGGTGGGAGGTGTACAGGGGAGAGGTGTACTTGAGAGAGGTGTACGGGGAGGGGGCAAAGGATAGAGGTGTACAGGGGTGTGGTGTACAGTGGTATGGTGTACAGGGCTATGGTATACAGGGGAGTGGTGTACAGGGGTATGGTGTACAGGGGAGAGGTGTACAGGGGTATGGTATACAGGGCTATGGTATACAGGGGTATGGTGTACAGGGGAGAGGTGTACAGGGGTGTGGTGTACAGGGGAGTGGTGTATAGGGAAGAGGTGTACAGGGATGTGGAATACAGGGGAGTGGTGTACAGGGGAGACATGTACTTGAGAGGTGTACAAGAGGAGAGGTGTACAAGGGTGTGGTGTACAGAGGTGTGGTGTACAGGGGAGTGGTGTACAGGGGAGTGGTGTACAGGGGTGTGGTGTACAGGGGTGTGGTGTACAGGGGAGGGGCGTACAGGGGTATGGTATACAGGGGAGAGGCGCACAGGGGTATGGTATACAGGGGTGTGGTGTACAGGGTAGGGGTGTACAGGGGTGTGGTGTACAGGGGAGGGGTGTACAGGGGTATGGTGTACAGGGGAGGTGTACACGGGGGGCAAAGGGGAGAGGTGTACAGGGGTGTGGTGTACAGGGGTATAGTATACAGGGGTATGGTATACAGGGGAGGGGTGTACAGGGGTATGGTATACAGGGGAGTGGTATACAGGGGTATGGTATACAGGGGTGTGGTGTACAGGGGAGGGGTGTACAGGAGAGAGGTGTACAGGGGTGTGGTGTACAGGGGTGTGGTATACAGGGGTGTGGTATACAGGGGTGTGGTATACAGGGGTGTGGTATACAGGGGTATGGAATACAGGGGTGTGGTATACAGGGGTGTGGTATACAGGGGTGTGGTATACAGGGGAGTGGTGTACAGGAGAGAGGTGTGCAGGGGAGCGGTGTACAGGGGAGCGGTGTACAGGGGAGAGGTGTACACGGGAAAGGTGTACAGGAGAGAGGTGTACAGGAGAGAGGTGTACACGGGAAAGGTGTACAGGAGAGAGGTGTACAGGAGAGAGGTGTACAGGGGAGAGGTGTACAGGGGAGAGGTGTACAGGAGAGAGGTGTACAGGAGAGAGGTGTACAGGAAAGAGGTGTACAGGGGAGAGGTGTACAGGAGAGAGGTGTACAGGAGAGAGGTGTACAGGAGAGAGGTGTACAGGAGAGAGGTGTACAGGAGAGAGGTGTACAGGGGAGAGGTGTACAGGAGAGAGGTGTACAGGAGAGAGGTGTACAGGAGAGAGGTGTACAGGAGAGAGGTGTACAGGGGAGCGGTGTACAGGGGAGAGGTGTGCAGGGGACAGGTGTGCAGAGGAGAGGTGTGCAGGAGAGAGGTGTGCAGGGGAGCGGTGTACAGGAGAGAGGTGTACAGGAGAGAGGTGTACAGGAGAGAGGTGTACAGGGGAGAGGTGTACAGGAGAGAGGTGTACAGGAGAGAGGTGTACAGGAGAGAGGTGTACAGGAGAGAGGTGTACAGGAGAGAGGTGTACAGGAGAGAGGTGTACAGGAGAGAGGTGTACAGGAGAGAGGTATACAGTAGAGAGGTGTACAGGGGAGAGGGAAAAGGGGAGAGAGGAACTGGTGGATGTACTGTACGTAGGATTCCAGAAGGCATTTTGAAAGTGCCACATCAAAGGTCATGGTGTAAGATGTAATATATTGGCATGGATTGAAAATTGACTAACAGGAATGAAAATTGGCAAAACTGGGTCTTTTTCTGGTTGACAGGATGTGACAAGTGGTGTGCCACAGGAATCACTGCTGGGGCCTCAACTTTTACAATTTGTATAAATGACGTGGGTGAAGGGACTGAAGGTATGTTTGCAAAATTTACTGATGACGCAAAGATAGGTTGGAAA
Source organism: Scyliorhinus canicula (assembly GCF_902713615.1). Classification (NCBI taxonomy): domain Eukaryota; kingdom Metazoa; phylum Chordata; class Chondrichthyes; order Carcharhiniformes; family Scyliorhinidae; genus Scyliorhinus; species Scyliorhinus canicula. Next base: position 37,772,943 of record NC_052153.1, read on the forward strand.
GTATGTAAGGAGGCTACAAAGGACACTTAGATTAAGTGAGTGGGCAGAAATTGGACAAATGGAGTATAATGTAAGCAAATGTGAAATTGCCCATTTTGACAGGAAGAATAAAGAGCTTATTATATAAATGATTACAAAGCTCTGAGGCGAGAGGGATCTGGGTGTCCTTGTGCATGGATCACAACAGGCTGTGTTCGGGTACAGAAAGTAATTGGAAAGCAAATAGAATGATATTGTATATTGTGAGAGGAATTGAGCATAAAAGTAGGGAGGTTATGCTTCAATTGTACAAGGCACTGGTGAGACCACATCTGGACTATTATGTACAGTTTTGGTCTCCTTATTTAAGGAATTATGTAAATGCATTCGAAGCAGTTCATAGAAGATTGAGGCGAATACCAGGAACGGGCAGGTTGACTGATGAGGAAATGTTGGATAGGTCAGGTTAGTATCTCCTGGAGTTTAGAAGAAGAAAAGGCGACTTGCTCAAAACATTTACGATCCTGAGAGGCTTGATGTGGACAGGATCTTTATTCTTGTCAGAGAATCTAGAACTAAGGGTCACTGTTTACTAATAAGGGATTGCTCATTTAAGATAATGATGAGGAAAATGTTTCTCTCTCAGAGGGTTGTGTCTCTGGAACTATCTTTCTCCAAAGGCAGTGGAAGCATAGTCTTTGAATATTTTTAAGACAGAGCCAGATAGATTCTTGATTAACCAGGGGACGAAAGGTTATCGGAAGTATGGGGTTGAAGTTACAATCAGATCAGCCGCGATGTTATTGAATGGCGGAGCAGGCTTAAGGGGCTGAGTAGCCTAATCCTGCATCTGATTTGTATGTACAAGGGAGAAGTGTACAGGAAAGGGATGTACAGGGAAAGGTGTGCAGTAGACAGATGGAGTTAATGATGGTATAGCATCAAAATTCAGGGAAATCCTCCAGTACTGGGGTGGAGCATTAGGAGCTGGATAACCTGAGTTTTCAAAGTTTGGTTGCCGAGAGGATTGTACAGATTCAGATCATGATCTCCGTACTGGTGGACCTTCAAACATGGCACCAGCACTGCCTCTGCATTAGGTGATAACACAGCCACCACCTCAAATTCTGCCTCCAGCTGTTGAGTAGACACCCAGCCAGCCTGTCAGTCATTATTGGGTGGCCAGTGTGAGGTTTCTATGGGAACAGGAGGGTCATCGCTACCTGCTTCTGGTTCCACCTTTATCTCCCAGCTGGGTGCCATACAATCCCAGCCATTGTTGCTATAATAACCAGGGTGAACATCAAACATATTTTCAATGAATAATAGTGCATTAGAAACATTTCACCTGAAAGAAGGACACAGTTTGATATTACACTGTCAGTCTCATCCTTCAAGGATGTAATCAAATAGTAATCTTTGAAAAAGCACGCATTTTCATAGTATCTAATGGTGCATGTCCAACTTCTAATCTTCTTTCCACAGCGCGAATATCCCTTTGATCAAAGATTACAAATCTTTCACTTCATGCTCTGGTGAGCTAACTTCCTTCACCTCAGTGCTGACATGGAGGGCAAGCTTCACACACTGATGGCAATTAAGGTACTTAAAACAGCAGTCAGTTGGCCTGTTATGGTGCTTTCTGAATTTTAAGGGTGCAGGGGAACCATGAGGCATCAGGGCTTTGCCTGGTTGAAGAAGGCGGCAAGCAAACAGAGACTCAGTGCTGATCTCTCTCTCTCTCTCTCTCTCGTCAAAATAACATGCCAGGGAAAATGGAGCTGTGCAGACACTGGAAAACGAAAGCGAGGGTGCGGGGGGAGTGGAGGAGGATGACCAAAGAGCAATGGCATGTGGCCCCGGAAAGCTAAGTGATGTACCATCAATTCGACTCAAGACACAATTAGGATCCAAACTGTGGCTTTAATCAGCTAGTTGTTAGCCCGGTGGTCGACTACAGAGTAAGGCCTACTGCCGGGAATGCTGGGTACTTATACCCCGCCTCGGAGGCGGGGCCTACTTGCCTCTCAACCAATTGGAGAGTAGTCACATGACTAGTCCCAACCAATCGGATGAGAGGCACATGACCAGCCAGAGCCAATGGGGAGCCAGTGCTCTGCATCAATGGCAGAGCTCATATCCATACCACTACACTAAGGATGGTTTATTACACAGCCCCTTACTAGTTGTTGGACCTATGCCCGTAAGACTTCCCTTTCTGCAGCCTTGCTGTGACTTGCTTAATTTTCCATTCCACCGCCATGTGCCCAGTTGTACATCGCATAGTGACAAGGCTAAAGAATTGAGCACATGAATCATGGACCCAAATTAGTAATCCCCGTAAAGGAAAGTTTTGTTGAAATTCTTAAGGGCAGCAGAGAACTGGAAGGAGAAAAAGCAACAACAAATTAATCCTTTATTGTGCAGCACAATAAATGTGAGGCTCTGCATCTACATCTGTGTAGCTCGCTGTTCCGGTGTTCTTCCTAAAGGTTTAGATGGGTGTTCGTTCTGTACTTGCAGCTGAGGCGGAGGCAGGTTGCTGACTTTGCTGCCCAGAGCTTGGGATGGACTCGGTGGCCATCCACTGGCTGCCTGATATCCATAGGATCCCAGCAGTGGGATTCTGGCAATGGTGCAGGACCCCACTATTTCATTGTGGCTACTACAGGCACTGGAATCACAAGCAGAGGAGCTAAGTGACCACGATTCACACTGGCAGCACCTAATGAATGACTCATAGGGCACCCAGAGGAAACTCACGCAGACATGGGGAAAACATGCAGACTCCACACAGATAGTGACCCAAGCCGGGAATCAAACCCAGGTCCCTGTAGCTGTGAAGCAACAGTGCTAACCACTGTGCTACCATGCAGGAAAAGCAGCCTGACTGTAAGGGATGGGTTAATTCTGCTCAGTATGAGGTTACTTGGCATCCTTCCGGGGCCAGGATGTTTATTGGAACCTGAGGCACCAGATGTCCAGACTTCCGCGTTCCATGTATCTTGCTGACTTTCCCAACTATTTATCTTATCTATTGGACTTATTTACTCCACTGTATAACTATCAGGCCTTTTGCTCGTTCATTGAACTTCACCTCGGACCTGAGACGTGACAGAGGCCAGGAGCTGAATTGCGCAGCCACTGTCGACCCCAGGGTCCCCGACGAGCAGATGGGCTTGAGATAATTGTGTTGTCTTCTTGTTTTATATTCCTTTTATGTTATATTCTTATATCATATTATTCTCATCAATACATTAGAGTAGACAAACTTCTGTCGTTGTTCTCTTAATTACATTGTGTCCGAATCACAAAGAACCCTTGGAGCAATCCTGGACATGGATAAACTACAGTCCATAGGCAATTGGGGTCATTGTTGTACCCACGATGGCTAGGTATTCCCCCGTGTAGGTTGCCAACCTCACCTCGGTGTCCCATAAGTTTAGCTGTTGGATTCCTGTCATGATCTTTTTGAACGTCTGCCGTCCGATCATTCAGACTGTGGCATATTGATGGGGGAAACCCATAGCGCAGAGATGCAATTCAATTGCATGCACTCGTCTTCATTGGGCTGCTCCAAATGGAGGACATTGCCTGGAGCCGGATGCCACCTTCGACCAGGGCGATGCACTTGCCGGCTGATCTGCCATTGTTTGCCTCTGTGGTTTCTCCGGCCACAGGTGCCGCACTTCCATGGATCTTGCTCCATTGATTCTGGGGAGTTGCCTTGCCTGGTTATACTGGCCCCCGGCCAACGGGCCAGTCCCCAAGGACAGCATGGTGGCGCATTGGTTAGCACTGCTGCCTCACGGCACCAATGCCTCGGGTTTGATCCTGGCCCCGGGTCACTGTTCATTCTCCCCGTGTCTGTGTGGGTCTCATCCCACAACCAAAAATATGTGCAGGGTAGGTGAATTGGCCATGCTAAATTGCCCCTTCATTGGAAAAATATAATTGGTACTCTAAATTAAAACATTTTTTAAACGGGCCCGAACCCGATAGTATTCGGGCAAGGGCGATGTCCTAGAGGTCCCACTCCTGCTCGTCTGAATGGGATGCATTTTACGCTATTCAACTCCATCCTTGACATCCCCTGGAGCTTCTGGACTTTTTTCTCGGCATTCTCTTGTGAGAGGGAGATCTCAACATCCTTTTTAGGTTTGGCAATGGCTCGACCAGCAATTTCAGCTGGGTCTTCATGTTGGTTACAGTGCATACAAGGCGATCTCTTAGCATCATTGATCGGAGTGGCCTGTAGTCTCAGAGTTCCGCTAGTTTGGGTAACCTTGCTAAAAACTATGTAACAGACACCTGCGTGGTTCTCTCGGCCCTGTTAAATTGGTATCATCGGACAATGACCGACGGCCTGGCTTATAGTGATTTTGTCATGAGCGCCATTAATTCCTCAAATGTCTTTGAGTTCAGGGTCGCAGAGTAGCTGTTGAGGAAATGATAAGTCAACACTTTGAGTTTTCGCCAAAGGTCTTTTAATAAAGCATGAATTCACGGAGGGCTGGATAGACTCAAGTCATTCCAAAATTACCTCCCGTACAGAGGTAAAAACACATATTTATAATATGCAGTAAACAGTATCTGGGACAAAATACGGCTTTAGATTAGAGAGAGAGAGTCAAAAACAACAGCCGGAACCATGTTTTAATAACAAACATTGGGAAATAAACTGCTATTTTCCCAAGCAATAAAAGATCATGTTGTCAGCAAAACAATGTGCAGCTGTACATTGTTTCCATTGTATGACCGTCTGACTATTGCATACAGAACTCTTAGCTGAAATAAGGCTAAATATCCATCCAGCTTTGCCAAGTGCCTATTCTCATGAAATATAGTCAAGCAGATAGTTAAAATGAATACCCTGAAGCAGGCAACTAATCCGCACACCAAAGTCCCTTCTACAGTAGGTTAGTCTCTTTATGACGCTGAAAGTGGGGACCCACAGGTGGTCAAAAGACTCACCTTCTGCCGATCTTCCCCAGTAACTGCGTTTGCCCAGAAAAAAAAATTGCACACACTCCGCATCATGAGCCCAGTCTTCCACACTCGCATCAAGTCTACCAAAGAGTGGCATGTTTGAAACAGTGCAAACCTTACTCCTTTGTGTTGAAAAGCAGAGTAATTTGAGTGGCCAGTAGAGCTACCTGTGGTTCCGTTTTATCCTCATTGCCAATATTGTAGTCAATGAGGAGTCCCAAAAAGGAGGGTCAAACATAGTTTATTTCCTCCTCACATTGGGAAATACCATAACTAAGTAACAGTCTAAGTCCCAGCCGGGACTACCCTGAGATACGGCTCCTTCTTGGTCTGGCTTTTGTCTTGAGGAATTAACAAGCCAGTTGTTGGGTCTCTGCCCCTCAGCAGGGGAGCTTATACTCAACAAGCTCCTTGAGGAAACCAATCGGGTTGTTCCCGTGGGTCCTGTAAGTGTTATAACAGTCGCCAATCTCTCCATGGAGGAACCCATATGCACGCAGCCGACATGTTGCTGCAATCATGGCTTTACTGGAATAAAAAAACAGAAAATGCTGGGATAACTCAGCAGGTCTGGCAGCATCCATGGAGAGAGAAACAAAGTTAACGTTTTGAGACTGAATGACTCTTCTGTAGAGCGGAAGTTTTACGGGTTGAAATGTGAGTGGGGAGGTGTTGGAGCAGCTGGAGCAAAATAGAAGTTCAGAGAATGATTGGAGGTCAGGAGAGATTGAGATACAAAGATGTCAGGGGCACAAAACAAAGGACGTGGTAATGATAGTGTTAAAGACTAAAGTAAGTGTGAATTTCAGCATCGTGATCGCACAGCCTGAAAGCAAGCTAGTAGAATGCATGAAAAATAAAACAAGTGTCAACACTTCTGAAAGCAAAACATGAGGACAAAATACAGACTAGTACTTGGGGGGTGGGGGTGGGGGGGCTTTGGTGTGGGGGGTAACAGGGCTGGTAAAATGGAGAACAGAGTTCATGGTCCAAGTTCTTGAATTCAATGTTGTTTTCCTAATTTTTCAAATTAATGGACAATTTAGCATGGCCAATCCACCTACCCTGCACATCTTCTGGGTTGTGGGAGATACGGGGAGAATATGCAAACTCCACAGGGTGGTTTGCCCCGAAAAAATGGTGAATAGGAATGGCAAATGACAGGAAGGTTGGAGTCATGCTTGTGGACCAGTTGAACGTTATCCACAAAGCTGTCATACTGTCTGTGTTTTGTCTCCTCAGTATGCAGAAGACAAATTATAAGCTGTGAAATGCTGCTTGACCTGAAAGGAATTTATGGGGCCTGGGACAATGATAAGGGAGGCGAGTGCATGCAGAGGTGCCACGGGAAGGATATGGGGTGTTGGGACTGATAGAGGAGTGGACAATGGTGTCACAAAGGGAATGGTTCCAACTGAATTCTTGGACAGAAGGTGAGGAAAAGAGGTGATCATAGAATTTACAGTGCAGAAGGAGGCCATTCGGCCCATCGAGTCTGCACCGGCTCTTGGAAAGAGCACCCTACCCAAGGTCAACACCTCCACCCTATCCCCATAACCCAATCCAACACTAAGGACAATTTTGGACACTAAGGGCAATTTTGGACACTAAGGGCAATTTATCATGGCCAATCCACCAAACCTGCACATCTTTGGACTGTGGGAGGAAACCGGAGCACCCGGAGGAAACCCACGCACGCACGGGGAGAATGTGCAGACTCCGCACAGACAGTGACCCAAGCCGGTATCGAACCTGGGACCCTGGAGCTGTGAAGCGATTGTGTTGTCCACAATGCTACCGTGCTGCCCCTCCAATGGATTGGATTGGATTGGATTTGTTTATTGTCACGTGTACCGAGGTACAGTGAAATTAATTCTAAAGCTAACATTATTACTAACCTCTGTCTTTTATCCTGTCTTGCAGGCCTGAAGATCCTCCGAGTCCCTTGGAGACCTTGTGACCCGACCCGACCTGACCTCCGTGACCTGGAAGAAGATCGGGCCCAAACCGGAAGTGAAGCCCCGACCTCGATTTGGAGCCGACCCGGGCTTCGGAGCTCCAAACCCGGCCTAACAACCGACGCAAGCCCCCGGATCGCCCGGCCTTGTCCCCGGAGCTCCCGACCCGACCCCCGACGGCAAGACACGGCTCAACGCGACCCCGAGAGACCCGCCCAGCGACCCGACCCGGAGACGCCCGCCCAGCAACCCGACCTACCTGGTGATGGAAGAAGGAAAAATCCACATGGAGGCCCCACCGTGCCGACTTCAAGATCCGACCCCAGGAGCGCCCAGGAAGGGAACAGACCATGGGACCTAGCCCAATCGGCCCCAGGAAGCCCCTGCCCACGACCCAGGACCCCAAAAACAACGGAGACTGCGCGCGAGGACCCGAACACGCTGCAAGGTATTCCCGCGCCCGCAGAACGCCGGGACCCATCCGGATCGCAGACTCACCCCCCCAGCAACCCCTCTACCTCAACCAGCGCACGGGGCCCTGCCAGACGCGACCCCGGAAATGTAAACAGCGCCCTGGACCTCGCTAGCGCCCTGGATCCCGCCAGCGCCCTGGACCCTGCCAGACGCAACCACCTACCTTCCACAAGGGCTGACGTCTCTCATCGGATCCCAGGATCATCCAGCAGCAGCCGCCGACCGAGAAAGCGAGGGAAACGCAGCGGTCTGCAGGTTAGACTGAAGGAACGCGGTTTCAAGACCCCTCTCCCCAGCATACTCCTGGCAAACGTCCAAGCGATTGAAAACAAGCTGGATGAACTTAACGCCAAACTTACCTCTCAGAGGGAAGTAAGAGACTGCTGTGTGCTCTGTTTCACAGAGACATGGCTCACCCCCGCCTCACCGGACTGTGCCATACAACCTGAAGGCTTCTCTATTCACCAGGCAGACCGCACGGCATCTTCAGGCAAAGCGAAGGGTGGAGGGGTTTGCCTCCTCATCAACTCCTCCTGGTGCTTGGATGTGGTGACCCTGGCGACCTACTGCTCCCCAGACCTGGAATACCTGACCGTAAAGTGCCGCCCATACTATCTTCCACGTGAGTTCACTTCAGCCATTATCACAGCGGTCTACATCCCACCCCAGGCAGAAGTGAGGAAGGCGCTGGATGAACTGTACACAGTCATAAACAACCATGACACAGAACACCCGGAGGCCCTGTTCATTGTGGCCGGAGACTTCAACAAAGCCAACCTCAAGAGTGTACTGCCAAAATTCCACCAGCACATCTCCTGTACCACCCGGGGCGACAACACTCTTGACCACTGCTACCCAAAAATCAAGGGCGCCTACCGTTCCATCCCCCGACCGCACTTTGGGAAATCAGACCATAAGACTGTGCTCCTTCTCCCGGCTTACAAGCAGAAACTCAAGCGGGAGAATCCAGCTAAGAAGGATGTGCAGTGCTGGTCTGAGGAGACAGAAGAGCTCTTACGTGACTGCTTGGAGACAGTGGACTGGTCCATATTTAAGAACTCAGCGACTAACTTAAATGAGTATGTCACCACCGTCACAGACTTCATCAGCAAATGTGTGGACGACTGCGTGCCAAAGAAAGCAGTACGTACGTTCCCCAACCGGAAACCATGGCTCAACCGCGAGATTGACTCCCTACTGAAGGACAGATCAGAGGCGTTCAAGGCAGACGACCCTGTCCTATACAAGAAATCCAGGTACGACCTCCGCAAAGCCATCCGAGATGCCAAGAGAGAATATCAAACTAAGCTAGAGTCACAGACAGACTCTCGGCGGTTGTGGCAAGGACTAAGCAACATAACGGGCTACAAAGCGAAGCCGAGCAGTATCTCTGGCAGCAGTGCACCCCTCCCCGATGAACTTAACGCATTCTATGCTCGTTTGAGCAGGTAACCAACAACCCGCTATCGAGTGCCCCAGCAACCCATAATTCACCCATACCCACCATCACAGTCTCCGAAGTCAGATCGGCCTTCCTGAAAGTGATCCCACGGAAGGCGATGGGCCCGGACGGGATCCCTGGTCGTGCACTCAGAACCTGCGCGGACCAGCTGGCAGAGGTCTTCACAGACATCTTTAACCTATCCCTACTCCACTCCGAGGTCCCCACCTGCTTCAAGAAGACCACCATCATACCGGTACCAAAGAAGAACCAGGCAACGTGCCTCAATGACTACCGCCCGGTGGCCCTGACGTCAGTTGTAATGAAGTGCTTTGAGAGGCTGATCATGAAGCGCATCACCTCCATACTCCCGGAACGCCTTGACCCACTTCAATTCGCATACCGTCGCAACCGGTCCACATCAGACGCCATTTCCCTGGCCCTACACTCATCCCTAGAGCATCTCGAAAACAAGGACTCCTACATCAGACTCTTATTTATTGACTACAGCTCCGCCTTCAACACCATAATCCCAGCCAAGCTCATATCAAAGCTCCAAAACCTAGGACTTGGCTCTCCACTCTGCAACTGGATCCTTGACTTTCTGACCAACAGACCACAGTCAGTAAGAATGAACACCAACACCTCCTCCACAATAGTCCTCAACACCGGTGCCCCGCAAGGCTGCGTACTTAGCCCCCTACTCTACTCCCTGTACACACACGACTGCATGGCAAAACTTGGTTCCAACTCCATCTACAAGTTTGCTGACGATACGACCATAGTGGGCCGGATCTCGAACAACGACGAGTCTGAATACAGGAGGGAGATAGAGAACTTAGTGGAGTGGTGCAACGACAACAATCTCTCCCTTAATGCCAGCAAAACTAAAGAGCTGGTCATCGACTTCAGGAAGCATAGTACTGTACACACCCCTGTCAGCATCAACGGAGCCGAGGTAGAGATGATGAGCAGTTTCAAATTCCTAGGGGTGCACATCACCAAAAATCTATCCTGGTCCACTCATGTCGACGCTATCACCAAGAAAGCACAACAGCGTCTTTACTTCCTCAGGAAACTAAGGAAATTTGGCATGTCCACATTAACCCTTACCAACTTTTACATCCTCTCGGGCTGCATCACAGCCTGGTATGGCAACTGCTCGGCCCAGGACCGCAAGGAACTTCAGAGAGTCGTGAATACCGCCCAGTCCATCACACAAACCTGCCTCCCATCCATTGATTCCATCTACACCTCCCGCTGCCGGGGGAAAGCAGGCAGCATAATCAAGGCTTGCAGAAAAATACTTTTCACTGTACCTCGGTACACGTGACAATAAACAAATCCAATCCAATCCAAAAGTATTTTTCCGCAAGCAGCTCAACAGATCATTCAGTACATGGGAAGAAAAGGGAATTAAACAAAATTCAAGAAAATACAAGAAAATACATAATAGGGCAACACAAGATATACAATGTAACTGCATAAGCATTGGCATTGGATGAAGCAGACAGGGTGTAGTGTTAATGCGGTCAGTCCATAAGAGGGTTATTTAGGAGACTGGTGACGGTGGGGAAAAAGCTGTTTTTTAGTCTGTTCGTGCGTGTTCTCAGACTTCTGAATCTCCTGCCCGATGGAAGAAGTTGGAAAAATTAGTAAGCCGGGTGGGAGGGAGCCTTGATTATGCTGCCCGCTTTCCCCAGGCAGCGGGAGGTGTAGATGGAGTCCATGGATGGGAGGCAGTTTCCTGTGATGGACTGGGCGGTATTCACGACTCTCTGAAATTCCTTGCGGTCCTGGGCCGAGCAGTTGCCATACCAGGCTGTGATGCAGCCCGATAGGATGCTTTCTATGGTGCATCTGTAACAGTTGGTAAGGGTTGATGTGGACATGCTGAATTTCCTTAGTTTCCTGAGGAAATATAGGCGCTGTTGTGCTTTCTTGGTGATAGCGTCGACATGAGTGGACCAGGATAGATTTTTGGTGATGTGCACCCCTAGGAATTTGAAACTGCTCACCATCTCCACCTCGGCCCCGTTGATGCTGACAGGGGTGTGTACAGTACTTTGCTTCCTGAAGTCAATGACCAGCTCTTTAGTTTTGCTGGCATTGAGCGAGAGATTTTTGTCGTTACACCACTCCACCAGGTTCTCTATCTCCCTCCTGTATTCGGACTCGTCGTTATTCGAGATCTGGCCCACTATGGTTGTATCGTCAGCAAACTTGTAGATGGAGTTGGAACCAAGTTTTGCCCCGCAGTCGTGTGTGTACAGGGAGTAGAGTAGGGGGCTAAGTACGCAGCCTTGCGGGGCCTCGGTATTGAGGACTATTGTGGAGGAGGTGTTGGTGATTGTGGTCTGTTGGTCAGAAAATCGAGGATCCAGTTGCAGAGTGGAGAGCCAAGTCCTAGGTTTTGAAGCTTTGATATGAGCTTGGCTGGGATTATGGTGTTGAAGGCGGAGCTGTAGTCAATAAATAGGAGTCTGATGTCGGAGTCCTTGTTTTCGAGATCTCTAGGGATGAGTGTAGGGCCAGGGAAATGGCATCTGATGTGGACCGGTTGCGACGGTAGGCGAATTGAAGTGGGTCAAGATGTTCCGGGAGTATGGAGGTGATGCACTTCATGATCAGCCTCTCGAAGCATTTCATTACAACAGACGTCAGGGCCACCGGGCGGTAGTCATTGAGGCATGTTGCCTGGTTCTTCTTTGGTACCAGTATGATGGTGGTCTTCTTGAAGCAGGTGGGGACCTCGGAGTGGAGTAGGGACAGGTTAAAGATGTCTGTGAATACCCCTGTCAGCTGGTCTGCGCAGGCTCTGAGTGCACGACCATCCGGGCCCGTCGCCTTCCGTGCGTTCACTTTCAGGGAGGCTGATCTGACTTCAGAAGCTGTGATGGTGGGTATGGGTGAATTATGGGCTGCTGGGGCACTCGACAGCGGATTGTTGGTTACCTGCTCAAACCGAGAATAGAATGCATTAAGTTAATCGGTGAGGGGTGCGCTGCTGCCAGCGATAGTGCTCGGCTTCGCTTTGTAACCCGTTATGTTGTTTAGTCCTTGCCACAACCGCCATTAGTCTGTCTGTGACTCTAGCTTGGTTTGATATTCTCTCTTGGCATCTCGGATGGCTTTGCGGAGGTCGTACCTGGATTTCTTGTATAGGTCAGGGTCGTCTGCCTTGAACGCATCAGATCTGTCCTTCAGTAGGGAATCAATCTCGCGGTTGAGCCATGGTTTCTGGTTGGGGAATGCACGTACTGCTTTCTTTGGCACACAGTCGTCCACACATTTGCTGATGAAGTCTGTGACGGTGGTGGCATACTCATTTAAGTCAGTTGCTGAGTTCTTAAATATAGACCAGTCCACTGTCTCTAAGCAGATTGGTGGTGGCATCATGCTGGAGTTGACGGAAATGGCAGAGGAAGATCCTTTGAATACAAAGGCTGGTCGGCAATGAAGTCAGGACAAGGGGTTCTGGGAGCGAGGACAAGGGTGAGGGAAGATAGGTTGGATGCGTTTGAGGACTCTGTCAATCACAATGGGGGGTAATCCCAGCTCAGGACAAAGGAAGACATATCAGAAGCATGGTTGTGGAAGGTAGCATCATCAGAACTTTCTATGACAGAAAAACGGGGTGAATGGGATGGAGTCCTGACAGGAAGCAGAATGTGAGGAGGTGCAGCTGAGATAGATGTCTGTGGGCTTGGAATAAATATTAGTCTCTCACCAGAAATGGAGACAAAGAAGTCAAGGAAGGGGAGGAAAGTTTCAGAGATGAGTCATGTAAAGGTGAGAGAAGGGCGGAAATTGAAAGTGTAATTGATGATTTTCTCTAAATCCAGATAGGAGCTGGAAGCAGCACCAATACTGCCATCATTATAATGGGAAAAAGAGTTGGAGGAGGGGGCCTGAGTAGGACGTGAGCAAGGAACATTCCACATGTCCCACAAAAAGACAGACATAACTGGGGCCCATGCAGGTACCCATTGCCACGCCTATTTTGAGTGAGTGAGACAAGTTAATTGTTCAACCAGACAGTGGAGGATGGTGGTGAATGGGAATCATTTGGCATCTGTTCAAGGAAGAAGCAGAGAGCCCTCAGACTGTCCTGGCAGGAGATGGAGGTATAAATATACTGGACATCTAGAGTGAGGTGGAGGTAGTTAGGGCCAGGAAAGGGGAAATTGTTAAAATGACACACTGTCAGAAGAATCATGAATGTGGATGGGAAAATTAAGCGATGAAAGGTGCTAAACGGCCGAGCTGGTCTCCTCCAATCTCACACATGGGTACGCATTGCCTCCGGCAGCTCTGTAAGGTGTTCCCTTCATGCACTCTACAGCTGCAGCATTGTCATTTTGTTGACAAAACCAGAGGCCTAACATCATCCTGGGGTTCAGCACCGGCCTGGTCTCCCACAATCCTCCAACTATCTTTGGCATCGGCTGTCATAGCTTCTGAAAACTGTTTGCTACTCTCTGTGATGTACTCACCAGGTTGTGAGCTGAACGATAAGTATGATGCCCATCAACATGAGAATATCTGCGCTGGTGGAAGGTGTGGGAAAATAACTTGACAATACAGCCACTGAGTTCTCTCCTCCTCTTCAGAGGCAACCAGCTTCTCCTGACTCTCCAGTTCTCTGCTCTTCACCTGACCCAGACCTGTTTGAACAGATAGATTGATTTCTTATTGTATCTTTCCACTATTCCTAATGTTTTGGATGCATCTAAACCTGCACTACATCTTTTGTGTACCAGATGCCCTAACTTTGATCCACTCACTTCACTTGACTGGAGATCTTGCCTCACCACCAAAAATGGAGAGGCCACTGTGCTGCCTGTCAAGGCCTGACCCTCCTGACCACCAATCACCCAAACCTACTGTCTGCCCTGACAGAGAGAATGACAGTCAGAGGGAATGACAGTCAGAGGGAATGACAGTCAGAGGGAAAGACAGTCAGAGAGAATAACAGTCAGAGGGAATGACAGTCAGAGAGAATGACAGTCAGAGGGAATGACAGTCAGAGAGAATGACAGTCAGAGGGAATGACAGTCAGAGAGAATGGCAGTCAGAGGGAATGACAGTCAGAGAGAATGGCAGTCAGAGGGAATGACAGTCAGAGGGAATGACAGTCAGAGAGAATGGCAGTCAGAGTGAATGACAGTCAGAGTGAATGACAGTCACAGGGAATGGCAGTCAGAGAGAATGGCAGTTAGGGCGAATGACAGTCAGAGAGAATGGCAGTCACAGGGAATGGCAGTCGGATGAAATGGCAGTCAGAGGGAATGGCAGTCAGGGGGAATGACAGTCAGAGGGAATGACAGTCAGAGGGAATGGCAGTCAGAGGGAATGGCAGTCAGGGGGAATGACAGTCAGAGGGAATGACAGTCAGAGAGAATGGAAGTCAGAGGGAATGGCAGTCACAGGGAATGGCAGTTGGAGGAAATGAAAGTCAGAGGGAATGACAGTCAGAGAAAATTACAGGCAGAGTGAATGGCAGTCAGAGAGAATGACAGTCAGAGAAAATTACAGGCAGAGTGAATGGCAGTCAGAGAGAATGACAGTCAGAGGGAATGACAGTCAGAGAGAATGACAGTCAGAGGGAATGACAGTCAGAGAGAATGGCAGTCAGAGGGAATGACAGTCAGAGAGAATGGCAGTCAGAGGGAATGACAGTCAGAGGGAATGACAGTCAGAGAGAATGACAATCAGAGGGAATGGCAGTCAGAGTGAATGACAGTCAGAGTGAATGACAGTCACAGGGAATGGCAGTCAGAGAGAATGGCAGTCACAGGGAATGGCAGTCGGATGAAATGGCAGTCAGAGGGAATGGCAGCCAGGGGGAATGACAGTCAGAGGGAATGACAGTCAGAGAGAATGGAAGTCAGAGGGAATGGCAGTCACAGGGAATGGCAGTCACAGGGAATGGCAGTTGGAGGAAATGACATTCAGAGGGAATGACAGTCAGAGAAAATTACAGGCAGAGTGAATGGCAGTCAGAAAGAATTACAGGCAGAGTGAATGGCTGAGATAATGACAATCAGAGGGAATGACAGTCAGAGGGAATGACAGTCGGGGGAATGGCAGTCAGAGAGAATGATAGTCAGGGAGAATGACAGTCATGGGGAATGACAGTCAGAGGGAATGACAATCAGAGGGAATGACAGTCAGAGTGAATGACAGTCAGAGGGAATGACAGTCGGGGGAATGGCAGTCAGAGAGAATGATAGTCAGGGAGAATGACAGTCATGGGGAATGACAGTCAGAGGGAATGACAATCAGAGGGAATGACAGTCATGGGGAATGACAGTCAGAGGGAATGACAATCAGAGGGAATGGCAGTCAGAGAGAATGGCAGTCAGAGGGAATGACAATCAGAGGGAATGGCAGTCAGAGAGAGTGGCAGTCAGGGTGAATGACAGTCAGGGTGAATGGCAGTCAGGGGGAATGACAGTCAGGGAGAATGGCAGCCGGGGAATGACAGTCAGGGGGAATGACAATCAGAGGGAATGGCAGTCAGAGGGAATGACAATCAGAGGGAATGGCAGTCAGAGAGAATGGCAGTCAGAGGGAATGACAATCAGAGGGAATGGCAGTCAGAGAGAGTGGCAGTCAGGGTGAATGACAGTCAGGGTAAATGGCAGTCAGGGGGAATGACAGTCAGAGGATTTGGCTGTCAGGGGGAATGACACTCAGGAGGAATAACACTCAGGGGGAATGATAGTCAGGGGGAATGACAGTCAGGGGAATGGCGGTCAGGGGGAATGACAGTCAGAGTGGATCACGGAGAGCATTAAAGTCAGAGAGAATGACAGGTAGAGTGAAGAGCAGTCAGATTGAGTGAGAGGCAAAGGGATTTTCACTCAGTGAATGATGATCAGCAGGAATGAGAGTCAGAGGGAATGAGAGTCAGAGGGAAGGAGAGTCAGAGGGCTGTAATAGTAACAACCCCCCCCCCCCCCCAAATAAGGGCCCCTGTGAAAGGGTGGGTCACCCTGTGAAGTGAGCTTGTCAATTTTCCATTCTTCCAAACCATTTGTAAACTGTGCCGACATGACATCACATCATACTGCATCTTTCAGCATGGGGGGAGGTTACAGCGGGGAAGCCCGCTAATTACAATTGAATATATGCTAATGGATTTCCTGACATTTTGCGACAGGAACATCATCACATCATTGAAGTGGTCAGGGGCTGGAAATCTCACTGGTGCTTTTGTCCTCTCAATATTTTGCACCCTTTGTCATTTATACCCATGGCAAACAGGGGTGCAAACTCCAGGCCTATGAATTTCATTGGCACATGCTGTACTGCTCCCAGTACAAGTGAAAACTTGCTTCAGCTGACTGTATTGTGATTATTACTTGGATGAACAAATTCCACGCCGCACACCAGCTGGAGCATGTAACAAAAATGCAATAGGTGAAAATGACCAATGCCCCCTTAGCCCACCACAAGGTCCACCATGCCAGGGCTGCGATGGTAAAGACCATCGAAGTCCATCACAGGTCCAACCCACCCTGCACCACAGATTAGCCCCGTTGCCCACCCTCCACCCCCTGCACCGAACAGCGCCCCAAACCCCAGATTGTCTGGGTGCCCCCTACTGCTCCACCCCTCCACCCCCCAGGGACCCCTGCAATAGTGAGACACCCCCACAAGGGCCCCTGTGATAGGGTACGGCCCCTGTGATTAGGGACTCCCAACAGGGACCCTCTGCCTTAAGGAACCCCCTCTACAGACAAACCCCCCCCCCCCCCCCCCCCCCCCCCCACACACACACACACACACAGATCCCCGTCCGGATGCTAGAGAGCAGTCCAGACAGGGAAGTGGGAAGCATTTTAACTGTAATCCATACTTTGCAACTCCACATGTTCACTCCATGAAGGAAAGTAGCTGTGCATGCATCTGGTTTCCACAAATCCACTGTCTGCAGACCAGTCATAGCTTTCGACTAAAGGTCCTTGTTTGACAGCTCGAATAACCATCTGTAGCTTTGATCCATTCATATCCCTTCACGCCTCAGTTGCCTAAGTGGTGAAACCCCAATGTTTGGAAATATTGACCACACCGTGGAGATGTACGTTGTACTAAGTGCATTACAATTACTTAAACATGCGATTTCACTGCACTTACCTCCCTTTGATGATTTACGGTTGGGAGGCACTCAAATCCACTGATTTGGGATTAAGTCACTATCCCCTACTGCCCCAACCCAACCATCCCCAACAAACCCAGGAGATTCCAAATGTTTTTCAGTTTTTTTTAGTCTCCTGCTTCCCCTCCATAACTATGGCGCCCAGTCCACGTTTGTATATAGTTTTAGTAATTCACGCCCATGAGACTTCCGCATGTGAGGAGTAGAGCATCGCGGAAGGGCGAAGCATATTGTGTACAGCTCGCTAATAACATTTAAATGTATGCAAATGCCAGTTTTGCATGCCGCTGCCGGCACGAGGTGGAAACCTTGTTGTTGCCACCAGCGAGGAACCAAAGCATGGTGCCCTAATTGGCACTTGGTGTAGACCTCCATTTTGGCCAGAAGCCTGATTCTCTGCCCGATCACGGTTCGTGTTAGTGGCGTCGTGAGTTCCAGAATTTTACCCGAGGTTTAGGGCAGCGCAGTAGCATGGTGGTTAGCATAAATGCTTCACAGCTCCAGGGTCCCAGGTTCGATTCCCGGCTGGGTCACTGTCTGTGCGGAGTCTGCATGTCCTCCCCGTGTGTGCATGGGTTTCCTCCGGGTGCTCCGATTTCCTCCCACAGTCCAAAGATGTGCGGGTTAGGTGGATTGGCCATGCTAAATTGCCCGTAGTGTCCTAAAAGTAAGGTTAAGGGGGGGGGGGGGGTTGTTGGGTTACGGGTATAGAGTGGGTTTGAGTAGGGTGATCATGGCTCGGCACAACATCGAGGGCCGAAGGGCCTGTTCTGTGCTGTACTGTTCTATGTTCTATGTCTCCAGCATAGTTTAAGGAGGAACTAGAGATCCCAAATTCAACTACAATATTATTCTACTTCCAAACTCTTGGAAACTTTTCCTCAATAAGGCCCTGATTGTATAAGGGATTTGGAATTCAAACATGGAATATATTGCACTTTTCATTTATACATGGGATGAATGTATTTATTGCTCCCATGGACATCCTACAAATGATGGCTTGAACTGAAACATTCAAGTTGCTCTTTCCGCAGATTAGTTTTCGGTTTATAGAGGAAACAACGTCATCCTGAAATGACTAAGCGTCTTGCCGGGGTATTTTGTTTTCCTCAAAGAGCATTTTTGGTTGAGCATTTTTGGTTGAGCATTTTTGGTTGACTATGCCCAATGGAAATGGCAGCCAAGGATATGGAAATATGTTTCAGGCCTGCAACATGCTATTGGAATTTTAACAATATGTCCAGATGCAATTTGAAGGTGAAGAACAAAGTTTTATTTCTCCTTCACTGTAGCTTTTGAGCTTGGTTTTTAATATTCTCTGCATAAGATATCTACACACGTTCGTACAAAAGATCTTCGACAGTTTGAACATATTTTTCAAAGTAGTGCTTATCGGAGGTTTAGCAGCCATTCTCTGAAATGTATGGCATTAATCTAAAAAAAGGACTAGTACAATATTATTGAAGGGTCTTGCTGACTCTAACTATGGGACTCACATTCCCACTCACTCGGAAAGCAATTTTGAGAGAAAATGTTTTGCATTTGCATTTTGCAGTAATTGTGCAATGCTGTGTGAAGAATTCTGCTTCGGAGACCATGAAGAAGGCTTCAAATATGTTCAGAGCAAGTCTTTATTAAAACCTGTTAACCATGGACATATTTACAGTAGAAGGTACAGATAAGGAGCAGACCACACCCGAGATCTTAACCAAATTGTGTCCATCTCCAAGACTGACCCTGGCTCTGGTTCAGGTGTCTACATCACTGTGTGGGCAGAACAGTACTCAGTTCCACATTAAACCTTTATGTACCCATCTCTTCTACTACATTATGGGGCCATTCATGAATTGACTTACTGCGAGGAGCCATGAGGAATGTGTCCTTGCATCCTGAATCATGTTGTTCTTTACAATGATTTACTCCAAAATTATGAGTCTAGATCTTGAATTTTGTATTTTGGAGGAGATATCAAAGTTGTTCAGTGAGATAACATTCAAACCTTTACATTTCAAAGTCAAAGTTTATCAACATATATATCTGAACTAGGAGACATCCTCTGCATTTCACACTATGCAGCACGGTAGCACAAGTGGCTAGCACTGTGGCATCACAGCGCCAGGATCCCAGGTTGGATTCCCCACTGGATCACTGTCTGTGCGGAGTCTGCACGTTTTCCCCTTGCCTGCGTGGGTTTCCTCCGGGTGCTCCGGTTTCCTCCCATAGTCCAAAGACGTGCAGGTTAGGTGGATTGGCCATGATAAATTACCCTTAGTGACCAAAAAGGTTAGGAGGGGTTTTTGGGTTATGGGTGTAGGATGGAAGTTAGGGCTTAAGTGGATCGGTGCAGACTCAATTGGCCTCCACAGTCTTCTGCGGCAAAGAGTTCCACAGATTCACCGCTCTCTGGCTTAAGAAATTCCTCCTCATCTCTGATTTAAAGGATCGTCCCTTTAGCCTGAGATTGCGCCCTCTGTGTCTAGTTTATCCTGCAAGTGGAAACATCGTCTCAACGTCCACTCTATTCAGGCCTCACAGTATCCTGTAAGTTTCAATAAGCTCCCCACTCATCCTTCTAAATTCCAATGAGTACGGACCCAGAGTCCTCAACTGCTCCTTATACGACATTCCACATGCAGCGTCCCAATAGACTGTGATGACTGGACACTTTGCCTGAACACTGGAGCCATCATGACCACAGAGGCAGCAGCCAACAATCAAACACCCAACACAAGTTGGGCTTCAGCACTGAGGACATCACCATGCCCAGAGGGTGTGTGTGTGTGTGTGTGTGTGTGTATGTGGATCGGGGAGGGAACCTACGCCCCATCCAAGTAATGTTCCCGACTGAGGTCAGGTGTCCGGGTTCCGATGTCCAGGGCCTCTGGTGTAGCCAGGGGTGCGTGTGCAGGGCGGGGTCCTCTAGCACAACCGACTCATTGGATGTCACCCTTAGTTAAGGAGGGAAGCGTAAGGAGGAGCGAGGCTTTGGGGATTTGATAGGATCAGAGTGGAAGCCCAAACTGATTATCGTTCTCTCACTCTCTCCAATTCTTTACAGATATCACATGAAACATGATATTGTGGACCCCACAGCAGTTTCCAGCATGGTGTTGATGGTAGTCCAGGCGGCCAGATGCTGGAGAAGCCAGAGGTAGCAGCGTCAACAGAGGATCGAGGTGGCAACCCATGTGCAGGGGCCGACCCCACATCCTGAGGAACTGGCCGCCCATGAGGGGGTGGCTGATAATGGCCTAAGGTGTACAGGCATCTCTGGTCGTTTGAAGAAATGCATGTGCCGCAGGAGGCTCCACCTCAAAGGGGACGGTGCTGCATCTGTGCCATGTCCTTGCAGATGTGGCACCACGTGGAGAAGCCAGGTACTCTCTCACAGTGACCGCCAAGGTCACTACAGCCCTGAGCTTTTACACCTCGGGTTCATTCCAGGGCTCAAGCAGGGATTTGTGTGTCATTTCCCGACCAACAGCCCACAAGTGCATTTGTGAATTAATGGATACTCAGTTTGCCCGGGCAGCTAACTATATAAACTTTGACCTTAATCAAGACCATCAAGGTGCCTGAGGTGCAGGATTCTCCGCCATTGCCGGGATGCTTCAGTTCCAGAGAGTAAGAGATGGCACGCATGTTACATTGCGCACACCAGGCAGTCTGGGAGCACCCTTCATTACCAAATCCAGATTGGTCACACAGGCCATGCGACCCTTACTCTGCTGTGTTGCCCTGAAAGGGACAATCACCACAATGCATATCTTGATAAAAAAATACTTTGTTCTTATTTCTTTTTTGCTGCATATGTTATCATAATAGAAGCAACTTGCATTTTGTCTCTTCGTATTAAGGATATGCAGAGGAAGGTGCCAGTCACTGGTGTTGGGCAAATCCATGCGCTGAAAAGGGAATTTAGGAGTTGACTCCGAAACAAGGCAGTTAATTGGCAAATGCTCAATAAGATTTATTGTCCCAAAATAAAAATGACAACAGGTATCCAGCTGAGCAAATCTGCATTTATGATTTCAAACGTACCCTCCAGGTTATTTTATGTTCCAATGTTTGCCTCATAATACAGGACTAACTGACGTTCCTGCAGGACAAAGTACACAACATAAAGCTATCATATTAATTCATTTTAATTGCTTGTCTCTTTTAAAATGTCACAGGAATCATTATCTGTTTCCCTGTTGCAACTTAGATCAAGTAATAGCTGGCAGAGAAGAGAGTTTTATGTTGATTGATAAGATTTGTTAATTCTTGTGTAAGCTTGCATCGAGGTGAGGGTTCACACGACTGGGGAATTAAACATTTTCTCATTTTTGCATCGGGGATGCCAGCAAGCATTTCCAATCAGGGACTGCTTACCTTTCATTTATTTTTTTTCTCAGATGTAATAGAATCATAGGATCCTGCCTGTGCAGGAAGAGGCCATTCGGCCCATCGAGTCTGCACTGATCCTCCGAAAGTGCAGCTTCTTCCCCAAATCCACTAGATTCCTCAACGACTCTTCCTCGGACTGATCTGTTCCCTGTAGGAACACTATTCAAGATGCCCTATGCTGCTCTTGCTCATGTATTTGCTTTGTTTGACCCTTGTTCCGCACTGTAACAATCAGTATTTGTCAATGTACTATTTGTCAATGTACTCTGTTGATTATTCTTTTGTCCACTGTGAAAACATTTACTGTGTACGTTCACTTGGCTGCATAAAAATACTTTTCACTGTACTTTGGTACATGTGACGATAAATAAATCAATCAATCAATCAAGAGCACCCTACTCAGACCAATGGTCCCTCCCTATCCCCATAACCACACCTAACGTTTGGATACTAAGGGAAATTTAGCATGGCCAATCCACCTAACCTACACATCTTTGGACTGTGGGAGGAAACCGGAGGACCCGGAGGAAACTCACGCAGATACAGGGGGGGAATGTGCAAACTCCAGACTGACAGTCACTCGAGGTCAGAGTCGAACCTGGGTCCCTGGCGCTGTGAGGCAGCAGTGCTAACCACCGTGCCGAGAATCCGGGAACTTAGTTTTTTTTCACACTTCTGATATCCTTAAAATGAAATGCAAATTTAGTTTTGAAATCATACTTTAAGCATGTGCTGCAAGTAGGATGTGTGCTGTCACCTGTTATCAAGATGAGCGCAACCTACACTTGACAGTGCTCCAATTCAGTTATCTCATCAGCTTTCTTTAATGGCTGCCCTTGGCATGTCCTCACTGTTTCCTGTGTTTTTCAAATTGCATTGTAGCCACAGTCCTACTTAAAAATTAAATGCATACAATATAACTCTAAACAGCCTGCATGCATTCCTTTTAATCATATCTTACTAATTAAGTGGTGCTTTTCAGTTTAATATTTTGTGCTCTCAATATTTTTTTCAAACATACAATGTTCCTTTCGAAACCCAGTAAATGAATACTTAGGTGCTTCAACAGCTAGGAGGTGCCATCAGTGAGAATTAACACAGTTCAAATGTCATAGCAGCCTGTAACATGTTCGGATTAATATCTAAATTAAGTTGAACTGATAATTACAATTCTCATGTGGTCCCTATGTTTAAGTATTCATTGCGATGTTAGCGGATTGTTCACGTGTCAGCAAATATTGGCTCTCTGCCCGAAATGAAACATAATGCACATCCTCAGGTCTTATATTTGCCCTTATCAGTAAATTCAATGAGACCTTTACGTGTTCCATAAATTACGTAATATCAGTTACATTTCTTGACTTTACCTTTATCGCTCAGGTGGAATGGTGGAAGACTTTTCAAGTCGGTTTCTTCAGTTTAACTGCTCAAGATGAAATCATATAATTCAGGCTTTTAATTTCTGCTTCAAAATGTGTTTTAATCGTTTCCAGACATCTGTTTTTCAAATTGCTAGGTTCATTGTTCAAATTGGAGAAATGAGTGTTCAGTATCTTGTAGCATCAGTCACTGTTTGATTTAAGGATTCTGTTTAATGATTCAAGATTGTGCTATTTACAATTCAGATTTATAAATATAATTGGGAATGCATATACATTTTCTGCTGGGGCGCTTTTGTTCTGCACCATTGAAGCAATGACTCAACAATACAACTGCAAAGACCTTTTGGAACTGGGTTAAGAAAATGCCAAGATGTTGATTTACATAGAGCGTGAGACGGAAATGACCCATGTGGTAACCCCATCCTTCTCCGCAGTCAAAATATTTTGCACGCTGTGTTATATTGTTAGATGGTTTGCAAAGAGCAGGAACTAATTGGTATTTGAATATATAATCTGGGGAGCCAGATTCACTACTGCAATGCAGTTATGTGCTGAGTAACAATGTATCAGTCTATCAGCCACATGGAGAGTTGAAAAATATACACTGGATGAAGCTCCAGTATTTTGAATCTGAAGTGTGATCATTGGGCGGCACACTGGTTAGCACTGCAGCCTCACAGCGCCAGTGACTGGGCTTCGATTCCAGCCTTGGGTGACTGTGCGGAGTTTGCACATTCTTCCCGCATCTGCGTGGGGGTGCTCTGGGTTCCTCCCACAGTCCAAAGATGTGCAAGTTAGGTGGATTGGCCATGGTCAACATATAGTGATTAGGTTGGGGGTGAGGTCCCAGGTAGATTGCTCTTTCGAAGGGTCAGTGCAGACTTGATGGGCTGAATGGCCTCCTTCTGCATTGTAGGGTTCTATGAATTTTAGGGGGGAAAAAGGAAAGGATTTCTGAATGATGACAATAGGTTGTCTGTCAATAAAACTCAAACATTTTAAACACAGTTAATGCTGAATTAATTAGATTGAAAAAAAAAACTTGAGTTAGTTTCAAAGAGAGAAAACGTGAGTGAGTTGTGCGATAATGAAATGGCCGCTGCCGCAATGAACAAACAGCTCCAATCCATGATTAACTGGAGGCTGATGATGTTGTAGAGGCATGTTAGAAACTCAAAAACAAAATTCAGGCTGACATTCATTGGCTTTCTAAAGGACAGTACAGAAGAAAAAAGGGTCAGCGACATCCTTTTGTGGGCAGGAAAGAAAGGTTTAAATTTCTTTAGTAGCTGGGAACTGAATGAAGACGACAGCAAGAATCTAGAATTTATTTTTCTTGAAAAATTCAGCACACATCAGCAGCAAAAGTCAAATCATTGGATCTACCAATATGAATGTCAAGGCCAGAGGCAGGAATCAGGTGAGCCTGTTGACAGATGCCTGACAAGATGTAAAAATGCAGTTACAAAATTTAAGGACACAGATAAAGGTGCTCGGCCACTTGTTTTTACAACACTGAAGTACAAAAAATATTTAATTGGCAAGGACAGTCTCACAAAATCTGCAGACACCGACAGAGCACATGAAGTCATGAGTGGGCAGATGAAAACAGATATTGTCCCCCAAACTGGTTTACCTTCAGTTAAGTCAAGAGAAAGGCAGCAGGGATAATACAGTGAAACAGCACAAAAATAATGCACGCCAGGCAAAGAGATATGCAAGAGATGTGTTCGATCACATGCGATCAAAGACAGAAGGAAATGTCTGAAATATGGGTCAAATTGCAGAGCATGTGGAAAGACCAATCATTGGACAAGGATGTGAAAAACAAAGTGACAGAGCACCAGGGCAAATGAACATACAAACATCCAAACATATGAATAAGGAGCAGGCTCTGCCAATTAATAAAATCATGGGTGGTCTGATAGTAACCTCAATCAGCACCCTGCCTACCCCCAATAACTAACATCCCTTGCTTACAAAAGCCTAACCATCTCTGCCTTAAAAATATTCAAACGCTCAACTTGCACTGCCTTTTCGGGAAGAGACTTTCAAAGACTCACAGTCCCCTGAGAGATAAATGTGAAGCAACAATTTTTGAACCAAAACTTCAATGCACTGGAAGAAGAAAATGAATAGGAATAGGAACAATGTAACTGCATGAAATGGCTGGATGTGACAGTTCCCAGAGAAAATACATGGATACAAACATTAAGATCAGGAAGAGGACGAGAAATAAACCTTCCGCCATAAATCTGATGCTTGAAGTTTGAGAACAGAGCACAAAGTAATATCATCCTGCTCAGGCTTTACAGAAGATCTTTCTTGAAAATGTGAAACAAAATGGATACCCAAGGAAAGATGTGCTGAAACTGAGTAATACCATGCTAATCGTAAATTGGGAAACTGAGATTCGACAGCTAGAATGAAGCCATACAATGTGACTCACAAAGGAAAAAATGTTTACTGTATATTCTACATCACTGAAATAGATGTTCCTGCAATTTTGGGGTTGAGCAGTTGCCAAGAACTGCTACTTATCTTAGTGAACCATGAGATGAAAGAGACAACACTAAATTATGAAGGTAGTACACCCATGAAAAAGCACTCTTCAATCATAAGGAAGAAAGACTTGGCCCAAATGTACCCAAAGTGTTTTGAGGAGCCAGTTGGATGCTTTGAAGATTTTGAGTACCACATCAACTCAATCACATCAGCTCAATCCTGCGACAAAACCAGTGATTCATCCCCCACCAAAGCACCAATTGAGCTAAATGGAACACTTGAAAGAGAGATCAAAGAGATAGAAGAAAATAATGCAATTGCCAGAGTCACAAAGCCTACAGATTGGCTGAATTCCATTGTTATGTCAGATAGAGGGATGCCAAATAGATGGTTAAGAATTTGCTTGGATCCTATTGATGTTTAGCAATAATGAGGAATCACTGCCCTATTGCAATGAGAGAGAAAAATCGCACCAGCATTGGCAGGGGCAGGAATCTTTCAGCAAGCTTAATGCCAGAAATGAATACTGGCTTTAAGAAGAATATTCGCTGTTGACAACATTCAACACACTCTTTGGCTGGTACATATTCATGCACCTACCTTTTGACCTTAAAGTAAGCCAGGATGTGTTTCAACAGGAAGTAGGTGAGAAATACCTAGGGCAGCACGGTAGCACAAGTGGCTAGCAGTGTTGCTTCACAGCGCCAGTGTCCCTGGTTCGATTCCCCGCTGGGTCACCGTCTGTGAGGAGTCTGCAAAATTGCCCTTAGTGTCCAAAATGGTTAGGCCGGGTTAGTGAGTTACTGGGATAGTGTGGAAGTGAGGGCTTAAGTGGGTCAGTGCAGACTCGATGGGCCGAATGGCCTCCTTCTGCACTGTATGTTCTATGTAATGCCTAGGAAGTAAAAGAGAAGTCAACATAGCTGGTGATATCTAGATCTATGGTGCAGATGAAAAAGATCATGTCCCAGACCTTCTGTTCCCCGGAGGGTCATTGTTATGGATCCAGACAGGAACCTCAATTTTGGTTAAGGTTCAGAACTAGAACCCAACTATTTGCATTTGGTAAAACAGTTAGGAAATGTTACGGCACCACAGGAGTGATAAATCAAAGTAGCCAACTTTGATATTCAAACAAACTTCAATTTTAACACAGAAGTAAGCACATTAGCAACAAAGAAATATGTTGACAGTTAACATGTTAAATTGCTTTCTGAAATCTGCTTCTATATTCCAATTAAGTAACCCATATGTTTCTAATACCATTTAAGTTAACAGCCAGGTATTACAGAACACAGAACAGTACAGCACAGAACAGGCCCTTCGGCCCTCAATGTTGTGCCGAGCCATGATCACCCTACTCAAACCCACATATCCACCCTATACCCGTAACCCAACAACCCCCCCTTAACCTTACTTTTATTAGGACACTACGGGCAATTTTAGCATGGCCAATCCACCTAACCCGCACATCTTTGGACTGTGGGAGGAAACCGGAGCACCCGGAGGAAACCCACGCACACAGGGGGAGGACGTGCAGACTCCACACAGACAGTGACCCAGCCGGGAATCGAACCTGGGACCCTGGAGCTGTGAAGCATTTATGCTAACCACCATGCTACCCTGCTTCCCTGCAAGCTTTACTTGCTTATCTGGATGCAGAATCCTTGGAGAGAGAATCATTTTGTTAGAATCAAGCTGAAAACATTCAGCTCAGCTTAGAACCCTGGAAGCAACTTCTTTGTTTAGACAGACATGGCCCCTCTCATTAGGTACACCAGCTGCACACAAGCCCACATCATGCTTTTGTCACAAGATGCACGTTGCTTTGTTTAGCCAGGCTCAAAATGTTACAACATTACATCAGCATTCTCTCCACAAACAGGTAAATTGACTTTTTAATCTATCAGCTAAACACTTCCCCTGCACAAATCACTGATAACATCACTTTTAATCGCACCTCCAGCTGATATACTGAGCGGGATTCTCCCGCAATTGGCAGGATGGCCCAACGCTGGCACCAAGAACGGCACAAACCACTCCAGCATCGGGCCAACTAGAAGTTCTGGAATCCTCCGCACTACCGGGGGCTAGGCCGGCGCCCAAGGGGTTGGCGCCGCTCCAACCAGAGGCGAAGGGACTGCGTGAGTTGGCACATGCGCAGAACCGCTGGCGTGGTTCCGCGTATGTGCAGACCGGACGGCGTGTTCCTGCACATTCGCAGGGGGGTTCTTCTCCACGCAGGCTATGGCGGAGCCCTACAGAGGCCGGCACGGAAGGAAGGAGTGCCCCCACAGTACAGACCCGCCTGCAGATCGGTGGGCCCCGATCACGGGCCAGGCCACCGTGGGGCCTCCCCGGGGCAAGATCCCCCCCACACGCCCCCCCAAGGACTCCATTAGACAGCCTACCAGCCAGGTCCCAACATGTGGGATCATGTCCATTTTATGCCAGCTGGACTGGCCTATCAAGATTCAACACATTTTGAACTCCTGAGTAACAATGGGTAATGACACTCCTTGAACCATTCCCCATCCACTGGACCCCCCAACTAACTCCACCCCTGACCTGCATCGTAATGCCTTATCACCCTCCATCCTCAACCACCGCTATCCTCCAAGCCCCCACAGACTAGCTGACTAACTGCCTGCATCCCGTCTACTACCCAACCACCCGATTACCCCCCTAACCACCCCATTACCCCACTACCTGGCTCTCCTGACTAAGTCCCACTCCAGCTGACGTCATGACTCGCCATGACGACCCAACAGCCTCTCACCCCTTGACTACGCCTCAACGCAGGACCACCACCGACCACCCTTCTAAACAATCAGGCAGCGTTCAGAGAAGGAAGAAGCTGCTCAATCAGGTCCTTACTCTCACAGCCAACATTGAAACAGGTTTTCAGAAGCTACAGAAGACTGGAGTTTCATTCATGCGCTTGTCATCGGTATTCAATTCATTCTGGAAGAATTAAATGAAACCTTTAACCAGTGCTTCAAAGCTCATGGATATAATACTGTCCTAACCAGAAACTTCTTTTATCTTGGCGATTAAAACAGCCAAACACAGGGTGTGGGCAATATAACCACCTGCTGAAAATGTGGAAGATAAGCGACCACCGTAAATATGATTGTTGCCCTCAAGGACCAACAGATCTCCAAATGACGGAGATCCAGTGCAATAGACGACTGCTTCTGTCCCGAAGGACAGTGGACCACCTGTGCCAGGTTTTGCAGGAGTTGGTATCACATGGGCTGGGAGGTTATCCATTGCCGTTGGTTCTGACGATCACAGCCACACTGAACTTTTATGCCAGTGGCTCATTTCAGAGATATATGACGGACCTCTGTGGCACCTTATAATCTGCCCACACAGGAGTGTATAAGGGAGGCGGCCGATGTGCTAGAAGGGTCACGACTGCATGAACTATGATGAGGACCAGGCTAGCAAGGACACCAGGACCATGGGCTTTGCTGGCTTGTCACAAGTGCAGGGTCTGATTGATTTCATACATGTGGCTCTGCATTCCCCATGGCAGCATGGGGTAAGCTTCATGAACCGCAAGGTATTCCACTCCCTTAATGTGCAGATCATCTGCAACAATAGAAATTAATGCACATTATCCAGGGGGCATCAACGATAGCTACATTTTGCGACACTCTCAGATCCCGGCCATTTTCTAGAGAAAGCAGCAACTGGAGGAATGGCTTCTCGGGGACATAGGGTATCCCCTCAGGAGATGGCTGATGACACCAGTGTGTAGGCCACAAACACCTACAAAGCCTTGTTAGGATGAGGCTTATCCAGCTACACTGTCGCCGATGGAGCAGACAATTGGCCTGATGAAGGCACAGTTCGGGTGCCTGGATCGATCATGTGGGAGTCCCCAATAGAACCCCAGTGGTTCTCATGCATCATCACGGTGTGCTGTGCACTGCATAACCTGGCATTGCAACGGGGTGAGGCATCAGATGAGAAGGAGATGGAGGAGCATCACACCTGCTCAGATGAGGAGAAAGTCAAGGATGGCGGCGAATAACAACCCCAGAGGTGGCAGAGGAAGGACCTCACTTGATGGCCAGGGCCCAGATAGGGTGCATAGCTCAGGATGCCCTGATTGTCTTTAACTTTGGGAATGACCAGGACTAGGGTGAGCCAGCATATCCCCTCTCATGGGGGCTGAGACCTTCTTACTTGTGTGCTGCCAGTAGGCGGTCTCCTCGCTAATCGCTGCTTTCATGGGCAGGGTGCAAAATCCCAAAAACCAGCAGACGTAGGAGAATGATGATGACTTACAGTGAGGACTGAGCAATGCTTCTCAAATCTCCTGCAAATGTCTGACAGAAACCTGAGCATGACCTGCCACTGAACTGGGTGATCTGTGAGCGATGAAATGCTGAGTGATCCATTTCTGCTGCTACTGCCTCCTCGAGGATAGGGGTCCCGGTGTGGGTCAGCACCAATTGCGCAACTGGACAGACTCTCACAAGCTTTCAGCTGATGGCTTCCTCATGCTGAATGAAAAGCTTGCACACATGAAGCTGTGCCTGGGTTGGGGTTTGGGGGTGATGGTGCCCATAACCAGATTATATCAGCATGACCGGATCATTACAGTGGGGTTTGGAGAGGGGGGGGGGGGGGCATTGAGCTGCCAACCTCTTTGAACAGAGATTGATGATGTGCCGCTTACAGCCTGAACGGGGGGCTGCTACAATGAAATGAGAGCGGGGAGGGACTGTAAGGATGCAGAACATGACTTTTAACACAAGAAATGGTACTAAGATCAGTGAATAATCTATATTTGTGCTGAAACTCACCCATGCCCTGTGCTGTGACTATAATTTCTTAACCTTCCTCACCCTCCCGCTATGTATCGGTGTCTCCACAGGATCCACAGCTGAGGGTGAGGCAGCCTGTTAGTGCCATGATCTGTTCCTTGATAAGATCTTGACGAAAGTTCCCTGGTGGGTAGGACCTTGTGGATCCGGGCCTTCTTGCAGGGAACACAGGTGTTGACATGCTACCCTCCTCGGTGTGCGGGGCTGGAGGGGAGTCAGATGGGCTGGACACCCTCAGGGTCTGCCGGGTGGAAGGCTTCAGGCTGTGCAGCAGGCGATCCTCTTCTCTGTGGGTTCACGGGGACCCCTGGACTCCTCCATGGGATGGAGGGGCAGCTGGATTGAGATCCAGAACCCCATTATCCTCTGCCACTAACATTCATGGATTCTCACAAGTGTCTGCACCATGCAGTTGATGCCCTGCTCATTGCAGCTGATGCTCCCAACAAAGGAGTGCATTACCTGAACCATGGGGTGGTGTGGAAGGGACTTTAGTTTGTGGATTAGTTGCCTGCTTAAGGGTAATCATTTTAACCAGTTGCTTGACTATATTTCATGGAAATAGGCACTTAGCAAAGCATGATGGATATTTAGCCTTATTTCAGTCAATAATTCTGTATGAAATAGCCAGAAGGTTATACAATGTAAACAAGCGTACAGCTGCACTTTGTGTCATAATATCCACTCATGTATATAATGAGATACAGACAGGCAGTGATTGACACACAGGATGACCAATAAACACAAAACACAGAACAACCAATCACCAGACAGGACACCACCACTATAAAGCCCACAGGGCATTAAGACTCCTGCTCTTTCAGGACCCGGATACTGAGACAGTCAGAGTGCACAGGTTAGTGGGCACTATTGCCATGTGCCATGGTCAAGCCAGTAAGAGCTCATCAGTAGGATTAGCAGAGTGCCAACCCCACAGCTGAACATGTACAGCAGTTCATAGTTAAATAAACAGTGTTGGATCATCTCCGGTGTCAGACATTTGTTTCCAG
This sequence comes from Scyliorhinus canicula, assembly GCF_902713615.1. NCBI lineage: Eukaryota > Metazoa > Chordata > Chondrichthyes > Carcharhiniformes > Scyliorhinidae > Scyliorhinus > Scyliorhinus canicula. The sequence goes on from NC_052153.1 coordinate 37,804,078, forward strand.
CTTCCCTGCATCCAGTTGCAGTCGACGTCGAACCAACCTGCCTAACACATCACTTTGTTTTGCTGACAACATGATTTTATATGGCTTAGGCAAGGAACCCAAGGTTCTGTTATTAAAACATAACTCTGTCCTGCTTGGTTTTCTGTCTCTCGCTAATCTAAAGTAATGCTTTCTGTCCCAGATATTGCTTACTGTATCATATAAATATTCTAGCCCCCACAAATGGAGTGATAGTCTTCAGATCGGGCATGGCTCCATCAGGCTGTTCTCGATTTTGTCCTTCAATTAGACAGGTGGGTAGAGTGAAGTCAGGACAAGCACCAGGTCAGATGGTAAGGCTGTCTGGCAAGTGTGGCAGGTGAGTGGGAGTGGAGATGTGAGGATGAGAGAATCCACTGGAGGAATAAGAGGGGGCCGTGGGGAGGACGGCAGTGCAAGTGTAAGGACCCTGTGAGGTGGCTGGGAGTGAGACCATAGTGGAAGCGTGATGGGTTAACGGGTGTGGGTACACACAGGAGCAGGGTGGCTTACCCTGGCTGCGCAAAGAAGGTAATTCATCTTCTTCCTGTACTGGATCCAACTCCTCTTATGAAGTGAGCCGATACTCAATATCGCTGCCACCACCTCTCTGGCTGCCCATTTAACCATGCAAGGGTCATTCACCTGAAGAAGGAGCCGTGCTCCGAAAGCTCGTGTTTGAAACAAACCTGTTGGACTTTAACCTGGTGTTGTAAGACTTCTTACAGGGTACAGAATGTCATGCCTTTTCCCTACCCCATCTTAGTCAGGGCTCCTTCTGAAAAAGCTGTGACTGGTCCTGGCTGCCCTGACTGGAGTTGGAAGAAGTGATGGAAAGGCGTTTAAAAGGTGCACCTCACTGATTACAGAAATAAAGTAATCCCAGGGCGAGTGAGTCAGAGGCATGCCACCCTGAGCACTGCTTGAAACAAGCGAAAAATATTTATTATTAAAAAATGGTTGAAGATACGGTGATTTTTCTCACCAACAACGCTGGTGGGATTCTCTACGGTTTTCTCGCCGAACAAATTATTAGGAAATTCCGCCCAACACCTCTGAACGTTTCCTGTTTGTGGGATGGCATTCACAAACCTGTGAAATAATAGCCGTGAGATCTCTCAGAGGATCAGTGACATTCAATTGGTAACTGCACAGTTTCACTATATGACCCCGATCATGATCACATAAATGAAACAAACTTTAATTGTTGCAACTTTCAGTGGATAAATGGAAACATACAAAAATCAATCAAAATTCTTTCCAATTCATCAGTTCTATTAAGACACAGTACTCTCATCTAAGCACTAAATGTTAAATTCATGAGGATTGAATGATGCAAATATTTAATGAATGTTTATTGAAAAATATCTGCAAAGTAGAAATCCATTTATCTCTGTGAATCTGAATGTGTACATGCTGTGTTAATCTTCAAAAAATACTGGTATTAGAAATAGCGCACAATAAAGTACATGGGGGACTCATTTCATCAGGTCATTCTGAGGAACCTTGGGCCACTTCCATTTTGATTCTATTTGATCACAGGGTATTTTGTTACTAATAACCTTGACCAATTTTTTTGGAACTGTTATCATTGACAGGCACACTGATATATCATTAATGGATTAAGACATTAAAATAAAGGCAAGCATTATTAAAAGGGTAAAGATATTATGATTCATATACAAAGGAATATATGTGGAATTAATTCATTGATTGATTGATTTATTGTCACATGTATCGAAGTACAGTGAAAAGTATTTTTCTGCAGCCAAGGGACATGCACAGTAGATACACAGTGGACAAAAAGGAATGGTGGGGGAGAAAGAAAATTAATAAAGCTTTTGACAGAGTGATGATAAAGAATTGGTCAAATTTAAATACAATTGATACATTTCTAAATTTACCTAAAAAGCACCCGTTAATAAATCTGCTTTGAAAAAAGAACTACTGCCTTTACAACCTGATAAAAGTATCCATCTTACAGAGCTAATAGAAGTGTCACTTCACTTTAAACCTTTTAATCGTATCAAAATAATGATACAGACAAGAATTCAAAGAAAGAATAACTTACTATAACCACATAAAGATGTTTCTTTTTAATGTAGAGTACCCAATTCATTTTTGCCAATTATTGGGCAATTTAGTGTGGCCAATCCACCTAAACTGCACAGCTTTGGGTCCACACAAACACAGGGAGAATGTGCAAACTCCACATGGACAGTGACCCAGGGCCAGCATCGAATCTGGGACCTCGGTCCCGTGAGGCAGCTGTGCTACCCACTGCGCCACCATGCTGTCCCACCTCATAAAGATTTTAATCAATCAAAGCAAACACTCCACTTTCAATTGTGAACACAGACTCCATGCTGAGCTAATCCATGAGTGAGACTTGGAGCTCAGACAAGAATTCATACTGACATCATCTGTTAACTGCATCAACCAAAAGAAATGAAGAGACATGTTTCATCAGATGTCCTTATCTTAACTGCTTGATTGGGCTTCAATCATTAATAAATTAGCTCAGCAGGGAGATGTTTTCACAGGTAGACGTGGAGTCTGATTACTTGTTGAACCTTGCTGTACTCAAGTTCATTGTTGCATCACCACAGTGACTGCACTTCAAAAACAATTCACTGGGATATTCTGAGTTTGTGAGAAGTGCTGCATCAGTTCTCCCTTTTCTTTACCTAATTCTATTTTATTTATCTTCACTTTGTTTCCTACTGATCTCTTATGGTTCACTCTTTCATTGTGTGTTTCTTTTTTTAATGGGAGTTGAGGGGAGGGAATGGAGTAATATGAGAAAGAAAAGAGCCTCCACATCTACAAGTTGCAATTAAGTCAGCGGTTACAAGGAAATTAATTCATTAGTGGCCCCTCACCTTTCTGCCTCTTAGTCAATAATGTGTCCCTTTCCCGGCATCTCCCATTACACACTTCACCCTTCTACTTCCCATTGTCCCTCCTCTTCCAATTACTTTCTCACTTCCATCAGTACCCCTCCCAACATATTCTCTTTTTATCGTAGTACACGGTTGATTTCTTAATGTGGCTGGGCCTTTTATATCTTCTGGTGTGGCCCTGGGCCCGAGATGCCGGGGAACTCTGGGAACATTGAAATTACCTTTCTCCCTTTGAACTATTACCTTAACCCAAGTATCCACCTCAAATTATCTTTAATTACCAATTTAGTTCTTCCATCAGACATCTCCAGGCACCGAGCTCTCTGACCCGTCCAAAACATCTTCGGCGCCAATATGGATGGCGATAAGCTTGCTCACTTTCAATCGGTTTTCTTCATGTTTACTTCCATCCCTTCAAATCTGTTTGCCTCAAAGATGACTTGGTTCGCGTGCAAAATTTAACTTCTTTCATCTAAAAAAAAATCAAACTGTAATATCAATCCCCATTCAGAAAGGTTTTTTTAAAATTCTGATTCCCCCTTTATAAATGGTGGCATAATTTCCCAACCCTTAAATTTGGAATTCATCGATTAATAGCTCACACAGTAAACTTGAGGTAAGATGAAAGCAAATAGGTTGGTTTATTTTTACACACACACGTGAGAGGAGTTTTGCAACACCCACCCCTTTTACGAACACACAATTAAAGGGGGATAAGGAAAGAGGAAGAGGGTACAGAGAACAACCACAATAAACCACAATGCACGGTTTTACGCATCCAGAGACCGGAATCGGAAGTCTAATGGCAGTATTCTTCCGAGAGGAGGTTGGCGAATAGTAGAGTGTTCCGTCTTTCCACAGCGAGACTTCCATGATGACAGAAACACGTAAAGTGAATCAGTCTGGAGGCATAAATTCCAAGATTCAAGAAGCTTTTGATGAGGCCAGAGTTATTTCTGCTGCCACTGGCTTGATAGTGGACAGCACAGGCTGTCGCCTGTAGTTCTGTTCATTTTGGAGGTCAAAGCAGTAATTGTGAAACTTCAATTGCACTGGACAATATGAAATGTGCGGGGCCCATGAGTCATACCTCCCAGCACTCCTCCTTGATGCAGGACAAAGGAGGTATATTCCATGGTTGGAATCTTGATGTGTTTAATTGGAGTCAGGATTCCCTTTGTTCTGGGAGACTTTGGGCTCAATTTTCCGGAAAGATTTCTAAGTGTGCAGCGAGCGAGAATTGCCGCGAGCTTCCTGGTGCTCAGCCCAGTGAGCCTGGCAATGGATTCATTATTAATTGGTCCACTTAACACGAGGCCTCACGGGTTTCTCATCACAAATGGAGGCTCGCTAGCTGATTTGCCGGGACCACACTCACCAGCCCCCTGCTAAGAAGGTCGAGTAGCACTTAAGTTGCACTTGTTCAACCAACCCCAGCCAGCTCGCAACAATGGGGCCGTGGAAACCAGCCCAAAGATTCGGGGACGCTGACCTGGGGAGGCTACTCAGCGCTGTGGAAGCCAGGAGGGAAGTCCTGTTTCTCCGAGGGCCAGCAATAGGGCCAATGGTGCCTAGAACAAGGTGGTAGTGGCAGTGAGCTCGGTGAGTGTGACCAGGATGACCGCCCCCCAATGCAGGAAGACGTTCAATTACTTACACTAGGCAGCATGAGTGAGTGGACACCAATGCCATGTGAGACATGTTAGTGGTCAGGCTTCTGGAACATAATCTGGTGAGCATCACACTGCTGCTGATGTACACCAGGGGGAGGCAGAAACCCCCAGACAAGGCAGCAATCGGAGGTCGGCTGGACCCCAAGACCCAGCTGGGTCTCAGCCTGATGCTGAGTCTGTGGAAGAAGTCATCCTGGAGCTGATGGAGATGTTAGGGTGTTGCCGGGACATTCAGAGGGAGATGTCAGCGTAACTCCAGCAGATCCACAGCCGCTTGGAGGAGTCCCAGAGGCTATGGACACAGGAGATGTCAGCAGTAATGTGTGGCACTGAGTCCAACACTGCTAGGGTGGTACAGCAGTGGAGATGTTGGCGCCATTAGTGAAGGTATCCCAGGCGCCGCCCTGCGGAGCTTGCCCCAGTCGCAGGTAGCATTGCCGAGGCACCGCAGAGCATGGCCCAAGCATTGCTGAGAGTGGCCACACAATGGTGCGGACAATGGGGAACGGCCAGAGCTGGCAGAGCCAGATGATGCAGGGCAGCCGGGGCCCGAATCAGCTGCCCCTCCATCCCAAGGTGAACCCCATGACCCAATGGGCACCGACCGCGAGGAATGGGGCACTGAATGCCAACCCGGACCCGTCTGATGGAGTGTAGATGGTGGCCACCAGCTCCTCCAAGATCCGCCCCTCTGATGAGGCCGCAACTCACAGCCAGCACACGGGACAGGGCTGCCAACAAGTTATCCGGGGCCCTCCGGCCTCAGAGCCCCAGAAGACGCCCGCCAGGGGGCATCGAAGGCCACGGGACATGGTAAGCAGCCGGCTGTCTCCACCTCTGACGTGCATCCTGGAGACACACCTAGACGTTGTGGTGGAGCGAGGAACAAAGTACATCAAGGATCACTGAGGAGGGGGTAGGGGGTGGGAGGGGTAGGTAGGGGTGAGGGGGCTTGGGGTGGAGGAGTTGGCACCATTATGAGGGTGGAGTATTGCCAAACACAATAAACACCTTTGTATACAACCAGTATGATGCCTCTGTCACCTTCTTCTGCGGGCTGACCTCTGAAACCCTGGCCTATCTCTCCAAGCATCTCCCCCTCCCATGGCAATCACCCACCCTCCGCCCGTGGACATGTCCCCCGGAGTTGTATCCCATCCCCTGGGTGTTCAGTTGTTGGTTGCTGCGTGTATGTTGTTTCCTCCCGCAATGTTCAGGCAGAGTGTACATGCACCAAGGCTTGATTGGGATGCTAGGCAATGACTCCCACATGCTACATGGCCCACCCACCCACAGGGATCCACTTGGGATGTGTGATGTGCTGACTTAACCATGATTGCCAATTCCCAATTAGCAATAACCGTCAGCTGCACGGCCAGTGTCCTTGGTAGTCGGTGGGGGATATCGGTGGTCTGGGGCAGACAGACAGGGACAAGGGTTGCCCCAAGAATGGGTACACATGATTCAGGGGTTGGCATGGTGGTGCTGCATGCAGTTTCCCCCGAGTTTCCCCCCCCCCCACCCTCCCATGGCAGCCCCCCCTGCGGAGGGTCCCACTCCCCCAGTTGAGGGTGCCTCACCCCTCATTGAGCACTGGGGTGGCAAGCGTGTGAGTAAAGATGTCTGCTCACCTCCTTGGCTACACACAGAAGCCTTTCCATCAGGTTTACGTTTTTCAAAAGGAGTGCTAATCGACGCCACTTGCTGGGGAGGCTGCTGAATGATGGGAGGCCATTGGATATGGGGTGGCTCTCATTAATTGCATGGAAATAGGGCTTAAGTGGTGATAATTGGTTTCTTGCCACGCTACGGTGAGATCCCGATTTCACCAACGGGAGTGGACCAGTTACATCGCAGTTACATCGCAAACTGGTTGGCTCTTGGTATGGTTCTCATATTTGGCCTCTCCCGCTATTCACCGGCCTCGTTTTGCTTGAGCGAGGCCAGAGAATCCCACCCAGTGGTTTCAGGTTGTTACAAGGTCCTTGTTTAAACCGTTGTTATAACAGTTGATGCTTCGGGCATTAGCACCATTACTGGGGGTTACGATCTGCGACGGGTTGTTTTTATTCGAAGTTGGCTGGAGCAAATGGCTAAAGTTGGCTATCTGCTGGGTCACTCTGTCAGCTTGTTGGAATGTTTGCACTATGAAAGGAGTGGAACATTCCAGATGGTTGAAGTGTTTTGCCTTTATTAACTTTGAAAATACTGGAAGCCAGCATGTGACCAGCTGGAGACATCCTGTCAGCCCAGCAACTGTCCATTTTGAAAGGCACAAAATAAATTTTATAAAGCCGTCTAAATGATGGATATATATTTTCCTTCACGTCTCGACTGTGACACGCCTTCTCCCTTACGAAAAATGAAATGAATTCTATTTCATTTCACTTTTTTTCTGTTATGGTCTGAGGAAGATTAAATAGGGAAACGTGGAAGTATGCAGATATTCTTTCATTCACACTGACATCTCAAACACAGTTCACAGTGGAAATGACAGTTCCCTGCTACATCTTTCTTTTTGAGGTTTCAAGGCTGTGGTGAATGTGATTCACACCGGATTATAATCTGTATATACATGTGTCTGTATTATAAGTGCAGTTGCACTACCTGTCCTCCAGGATTATAACCTGGAGTAGCTCTGGGAATGCTCGAGTTGTACGGGGCTTCTCCCTTGGCTCTGCCCAGGACTCCTGCCCCGGAAGCTGCTGTATAAAGATCAGTGCCACATGGTCAGCCGGCCAGTTCACCGAAAGTTCAATGGCTAATAGGTTGGCTCTGTTGTGAGTGTATTAAAACTGTTATTCTAATCCTACAAGCACATGTCCGTAGAATTGTTGGTTCCAACAAAGGCATTTGCACGGACACTGTCCTTTCCAACAATGTGGATGATTTGGGGAGGATTTGAAATTGATCTGCCTGGGGAAGTCTATTCAGTGCTAAAATTCTGACCCCACTTTCCTCTGGTGGGGGTCAGGCATTTCACCCTCCTGCATCTTCGAACGGTCGGGGGTTTTCCAGGGTGATGAATACCCAGGGGTTGAGTGTGGGTTCGGCAGCTCTGTTCAACGTACAAGGGAATGCTGGACATCTCACTGCCTCCCTGCTTCAAATGGACTGGCCGAGACAGCCATCCAAACATTCAAAGCCACCGTGAGGAGACAATCGTCGTCCTCTCTGGAGACCAGACTGGCTCGTTTCCTGCTCACCACGGTAGCATGGTGGTTAGCATCAATGCTTCACAGCTCCAGGGTCCCAGGTTCGATTCCCGGCTGGGTCACTGTCTGTGCGGAGTCTGCACGTCCTCCCCGTGTGTGCGTGGGTTTCCTCCGGGTGCTCCGGTTTCCTCCCACAGTCCAAAGATGTGCGGGTTAGGTGGATTGGCCAGGCTAAATTGCCCTTAGTGTCCTAAAAAAAATAATGTTAATGGGGGTTGTTGGGTTACTGGTATAGGGTGGATACGTGGGCTTGAGTAGGGTGATCATTGCTCGGCACAACATTGAGGGCCAAAGGGCCTGTTCTGTGCTGTACTGTTCTAATTTTATACCTCTCGAGCAACACCTCAGGTCACCACAGTTGTTATACCTTTCGAGTTGCTAATGGGCAGACATTGGAACATGGTTGGGTCTGATATTTCTGAATGTGGTCGGGAGGGTGGAGGTAAAACAGAACTCACAAAGGAACATCACGACTCGAGAAAAGCTGGGAGAATATTTGAAGTGGATATGTAAAGAATTTTGGTGCTGTTCCCAGTTCAATCCCTGGAGTGGTCATGGCCAGAACAGGTCCAGTGTCAAATGAGATGGATGTCCTGGGAAAAAGGATGAAGAAACACCTGGATCATTTGAGAAGGTGAAAATCACACACAGAGCTGGTACCTAGTATGCCTGTCAGTGATGGTGCTACGGGTGAAAGTAATACTGCAGCAAGCACCCCAACGAAGAATTCCAGGGGGAACTGGGGAAATTATCTGCACAGACGCACCTTTGCAAAGTCGAGAGTCAACCCATTGAGGTTCAAACCGAAGTTACCTTTACAACGGAAGCAGCTGCTCATGGATTTCGACACTCCCAAAGAATCAGGAAGCCCCCAGACTGATTTACCTTGCAAAGGACTATAAGGGGGAGTTCTTGGAGGATCATGTGACGATAGTGTTAATCGGGCCGGAGCACGCACACCCTGGGGTTGAACTTGGGTTTTACTATAAGTTAGGAGCTGTGGTGTCCAGAAACCTTTATCTCCCTCTTTGTAAATCATTTTTTATTGCAAATAATTTGTAAATAAATTTGCCTTAAAAAATCCTTGATTCATTAATCTACTTGATGGTCACCTATCTTTCAAAATAGTACATGGAGGTAGTTTCCTCACCTGCCTGGGGTAGTTGGGAATCCTGTTGGTCTCCTTCCAGCTCACCCAGCAAGGGTGTGGGCATCCTTTAGTTTGACTCTGAGAGAGGTTCTTTTCCCTCTTTGAAAAGTTAAAGGAAGCTTTTGGACAACTAGGCTCATGCTCCTCCAGCAGGGATATAGGCTCCCTCCTTCTTAAATTGGCTGAGGAGTCTCTGTTTCCCTATTTAAAACCAGAAAATAACCTGTTAGCCATTCTTTGGGCAAGACCTTAACCTTTTCCTCTCCAGGTTTAATACCCTATTCTAAAAGTGGGGCATCAGCTTCATTATTCCTTCCCCTGCTTGAGGACTTCTGTGGTCCCTATTCAGTTTAGAGAATTTTGAAACATCTACTTCAGATTCTAGGGGCCTTCTCTGGACTCGGTTTAATTTTACTGGCCTTGAATTGGCCTTGCTGCCTTTGAGCAGCTCACTCCAGGTCTGTGGGGGCTATCCTACCCTTTTGAGCTTCTTTTTTTAAATACATTTAGTGTATCCAATTATTTTTTTCCAATTAAGGGGCAATTTAACGTGGCCAATCCACCTAACCTGCACATCTTTGGGTTGTGGGGGCGAAACCCATGCAGACACGGGGAGAATGTGCAAACTCCTCACGGACAGTGACCCAGGGCCGGGATTCAAACCCAGGTCCTCAGCGCCATAGGCAGCAATGCTAACCACTGTGCCACCGTGCTGCCCTCCCGTTTGAGCTTCTTGACCATTGCCAGTTTCTGTCCTTCTGCAGATTTGTGCTACTTGGCCTTGACTTCTTTCGGTTTTACTGGTGAATCGCTGTTTTTCTAAATCCAGGTGACTTTTCTGGAGCCATTTTATTCCAAAGTGTTATTTTGTTCCCTGCAGGGTCTCTGGACTTTTTCAGACCCCTGCCTCAGTGGCAGAATTTTGCTAAAATTCCCTGGGTTGTCCAGCCTCCCTGGACTGTCCTAGCTTCCTGGCGTACATTGCTTGGGCCCTGACCAAGACATCTCCCCACAATTTAGCTATTTCCCTCATCTCATTTTGGAATTTCCTCTTTGGCTCTTTGAGCCTTGAGCCTTTACTGTCTCACCTTCAGCATCTTTTGCTGATTCTCTCTCTCTCTCTTTCTTGAAAATCCCCTTGTATTCTCTGGACCTCTTTCACTAGCCTCCTCCTTTCCAGCTCTACTAACTGTTTTGCAGCCAGGGTAGCTATCTTAACTCCAAGTCTCAAATCATTGCTTGGGTTCTGAATCTTCTACTTATCCTAAATAGAGACTATGAACATAAGAACTAGGAGCAGGAGTAGGCCAACTAGGGGCAGCACGGTAGCATTGTGGATAGCACAATGGCTTCACAGCTCCAGGGTCCCAGGTTAGATTCCGGCTTGGGTCACTGTCTGTGCGGAGTCTGCACATCCTCCCCGTGTGTGCGTGGGTTTCCTTCGGGTGCTCCGGTTTCCTCCCACAGTCCAAAGATGTGCAGGTTAGGTGGATTGGCCATGATAAATTGCCCTGAGTGTCCAAAATTGCCCTTAGTGTTGGGTGGGGTTACTGGGTTATTGGGATAGGGGGAGGTGTTGACCTTGGGTAGGGTGCTCTTTCCAAGAGCCGGTGCAGACTCGATGGGCCGAATGGCCTCCTTCTGCACTGTAAATTCTATGAAATCTGACCCTTCGAGCCTGCTCCACCATTCAATGAGATCATGGCTGATCTTTTGTGGACTCATCTCCACTTTCCAGCCTGAACATCTTAACCCTTTATTCTTTTATTCTCCAAAAAACTATCTATCTTTATGTTGACTAAGTTCTAACTTCTCCAAACATACTTAGAGCACCACAAGCTATTGCTCCTCAGGAAGAAGAAAGGTATTTCATTATTCTGATTACCCCCTTTATAAATGGTGGTGCATTTTCCTTAAATTTGGATGTTCCAATCCTCTATGAAACACCTGCACACTAAACCCGAGGTAAGATGAAAATAAAAAGTGTTGGTTTATTTTCAGACACACACACTTGAGCGAGAGAGGGTTTTGCAACATCCACTCCTTTTCACTGACGCAATAACTGGTAGATAAGGAAAATGGAAGTGGGTTCAGGGCATGATCACAACAAAATACAAATTAGGGTTTTATATGTGTCCAGAACCCGGAATCAGAGGTCTATTGGAAGGTTTCTTCTGAGGCGAGGTTGACTGATTGTAGGGTGTTAACTTTGAATATGCTGGAAGCCAGCATGTGACCAGTTGGAATTATCTTGTCAGCTCAGTAATTGTCCATTTTAAAAACACAAAAAAATGACTTGATAAAGTAGTCTGACTGATGAATATATATTTTCCCTCAGGAATCGACTGTGGCATTACCCTTTATAGGTGTTAACCGTTAGAACTTCTGAATCGCAGGTGTCAATAAGTCAAGCACTTATTTGTTTCTAACTGTCAATAAATTATGGATGAAATAATCAAAATCTATCTATTTTTTATCTCATGTGTATTAATTATGGAACTTTTGATAGGTCGAGGTGTAGCATTGGCTCAGTGCAGCACTTGTGTTTTTCCAGTCAAAAACTGTAAGTTCAATTTCCAATATGAAATGGCACACACTATTCAAACAGTCTTTAAACAATTTATATTAGATTCTATCTGTGATACTCAAAGGCTTGAGGGAGCCAACTATTTCAGAATATATATATACGTAGTCGTTTGGTAGTACAGAACTTGAGTATTGCGTAAAAAGAGACTTTTTTGTCAAAGCTTTTCATCCTGCACTCATCAGGACAATTCACAACAATACTAAATGTAAGGGCCACAAACATTTCTACTAAATGAGAAAAAAAGTGCTCCTGAGTTGGCAAGTGGATTCTATTTCGGAGCAGCATTGCCATGGAGGATGTACCAGTTGATGGTGACTGACAGTTAACTGCCAAGCATGCAATTTAAACCATGCAGGATGAAAAGCTTTGACAAAAATATATTTTGCAGCAATACTCATCATTACATCTCGTTAAAATGATACAAGGAGTAAATAAGTCAAAATATTGTTTCTACCTATCAAGCAGTTAAATAGTGAATAAGGCATGATATAAAACCTGACGTACATCAAAAGGTGCTTAGGTAATCAGATTCGGATTGTTTTCACTTCACCTGAATATGTTTAGTTCCCCTCCAAACACATTCTATCAACAGAGTTTACATCTTTGTTATATTCATTGAAAAAACATCCTTATTCATAAGGTCCTTGTTTGTTCTCTTTGCTTTTGTCTAACAGCCATTTGTTTGGCTATTTTATCTTAGATAACATAGTATATGATCTCTGGCTTTCAAGAGTGCAGAAGAGATTTACGAGGATGCTACCCGGACTTAATGGTTTGTGCTATAAGGAGAGGCTGGATAGGCTGAGATATTTTTCCCTGGATAGTAAGAGGGGTGATCTGAGAGAGGTTTATAAAATAATGAGGGGCATAGATGAGGTAGATAGAATAGAATAGAATAGAATAGAACAGTACAGCACAGAACAGGCCCTTCGGCCCTCGATGTTGTGCCGAGCCATGATCACCCTACTCAAACCCACGTATCCACCCTATACCCGTAACCCAAAACCCCCCCCCTTAACCTTACTTTTTAGGACACTACGGGCAATTTAGCATGGCCAATCCACCTAACCCGCACATCTTTGGACTGTGGGAGGAAACCGGAGCACCCGGAGGAAACCCACGCACACAGGGGGAGGACGTGCAGACTCCACACAGACAGTGACCCAGCCAGGAATCGAACCTGGGACCCTGGAGCTGTGAAGCTGTGAAGCATTGATGCTAACCACCATGCTACCCTGCTGCCCCATAGTCAACATATTTTCACAAAGTTGGAGGAGTCTAGAACTAGAGGGCATAGGTTTAAGGGTGAGAGGGGAAAGATACAAAAGAGACCAGAGGGGAAATTTCTTCACACAGAGGGGGGTGAGCATCTGGAATGAGCTGCCAGAGGCAGTAGTGGAGGTGGGTACAATTTTGTCCTTCAAAAATCATTGAGACAGTTATATGGGTAAGATAGGTATAGAGGGATATGGGCTAAATGTGGGCAATTTGGACTAGCTTAGTGTTAAAAACTAGGTGGCATGGACAAGTTGGGCCAAAGGGCCTGTTTCCATGCTGTAAATCTCTATGACTCTTTGACCAACCTGACTGGAAACTATGTAGCTGCTCCTTCACTGTACTGGATCAAAATCCTGGAAATCCCTCTTGAATAGGTTTGCGAGTATAACTATACCACAAAGACTTTACATTCAGTCAAAATTATCAGGACGGATGTCAGACCATGAAATCATAAAGGAACAATTTCAATTAACATTTAAGATCATCTAATTAATACCATTTAAAATTAAATTGCGTACAAATGATTTGAGAAACTGTTATTAATAATTGGTAATTAGAATTATGAACCTTAAAAGTAAAAAAAGCGGTTTACTTCGATTAGACATAGACATAGAACAGTACAGCACAGAACAGGCCCTTCGGCCCTCGATGTTGCGCCGAGCAATGATCACCCTACTCAAACCCACATATCCACCCTGTACCCGTAACCCAACAACCCCCCCCCCTTCTTAACCTTACTTTAGGACACTACGGACAATTTAGCATGTCCAATCCACTTAACCCGCACATCTTTGGACTGTGGGAGGAAACCGGAGCACCCGGAGGAAACCCACGCACACACGGGGAGGGCGTGCAGACTCCACACAGACAGTGACCCAGCCGGGAATCGAACCTGGGACCCTGGAGCTGTGAAGCATTTATGCTAACCACCATGCTATCGTGCTTACAATGATTACAATACCGTGATTACAATAACTCCGAATTAGCTCTGCTTTTCTGCATATGCAAAATCATTTTTTTCTCAATATTTGAGATTGACATAAAGTCTGCAAGGTAAATTTACAGGTTGACTCCTTGCCCAGTTGAAAAATTAATAGCTTTCACTAACAAATCTACCATGTAAATTTAGTCGAGTCCAGTGTCAACACCCTCATCAGCAAATTATTTCATAACTTCATGTAACCTTGCCCTTCTAAATTGATCTTTGTATCTTTGGCTGTTCGCTCGCTACATGTCACCTCGGGAAATCAACTTGTTCAACGCTATCTGTCATTATGACATTCATTTCTTCCTGAGCTGTCTACCCCTCTCTTATGGGTGTACATCCAACCGGCACATCAATGGTTATATTTTCCAATCTTAACTATGTGTACAGTGGGTGAGTTTTGAGTGAATTAAAGTCAGGTTCTATAATCTCTCTTCCTTTGGATCTTGAACTATTATAGCAAAAGTTCACAGTGATTCAGTGAGATGGATGCAAACACCATTTTAGCACCGTTAAGCTGCTTCTCCTTCTTCCGTTCTCTGCCTGCAGTGAAGGCAAGGAAGCAGGTCCCCAATCTCAGCGTGCACGAGGAGAGAACCAGTTGCTGTTGGTATCAACCTGATCCACGGCAACCCTCCAGCCAAATGAGCCAACCAACATCGCACAAGGAGAGAGACCAAGTCGCTATAGTAACATATACTTTTAGGTACAGATTGTAGTCTGCAGACATGGATAGTGATGGTAGAAGCCCCAATTTCTTTCCATCACAAAGCAAACAAGGATTCTCTTCCCCTCTTACCATTTGTCATTGACGCACGAGGAAGAATTTACAAGTTGACAGTCAACCTGTTTGGCCTTGTTATGAATGCACCTTCCTTGGCCATCAAGCCGTTTAGTGGAACTTGCAGCTAGAGTTTCTGATGCAGGTCGGAACACTACCCTGTACGTTCCAAGACCTCCTCTACATGTCCTACAGGCTATTAAGTCTGCCAAAACTGTCCTCTCATTGTCTGGCAACTTGATAGTAGTAATTGATGAGCACCCTGATCCAGCCTTCTGTTCTAAGTTTGGCAACTATGTTAGTCCTCTTAAGCAACACCAAAAATCTTCAAGTAACAACGGTCAATAAAAATATTCAGTTAATGGTTTAACTATTTGAAAAATGATTTTCATTTCTGTTGTTGGTGAAATGTTCTTCCTACGTCATGGCATGCTCTGCTTTCTGTAATTCCACAGAACTAGGGTGACAAATATATCTTCCATGTATCTTACTCATTCCAGAAGCAGAAGTTTACTCCTTCTGCTTCTCACACTTATGCCCACATAGTCCTACTTGGAACGAGTACTCTGATTCTTCTGCAGAGTATTTGCTTGTCATTTGGCATCATCGGTATTGTTGGGCTGTGGGCATTGTAACTCCACAGACTCAGGGTCAAATCTATGGTTGCCTGCATTGTTTGGACACACTCTTTGTCAGTACTGTTATAACCCCCACGGGGAAACCATTGCCGATCTCCCATGAACTCATAGAATATGAGTTTCCCAGGTAGGGGGCTGAGGCCACCCAGCTGGAGCTCGTTAAAGCCTACACATAAAATCCAGCCTCAGTAGGGTCCGCAGTTGTTGGTTGTCCCCAACTGGATTGGGAGAGAGTTACTGGGGTGGGAAGAATATTGCACACAGTTCAATAAATCCTTGTTCCACTACCACTGGCTTCCTCAAGTCATTAAGAGTACACAGGTCAAATTACCAACTCAAATATCTTGCAATTATTTTTAACATTAATTAATCACAATCAAGGATAGCATGAGTGCTTTTACTAGAATGGTGTATTTTTATATGCTTATGTTGACAATGTTATTTTTTTAAGTGTAGGTTAATAATAAAACTTTAGATATTCTATTTTAAGCGTGACATTCAATCTACATGCCTTGGGAAACTAGTAAAGCGATGATGAAGAGACACTTGTTTGTCAAGCTTTTAAAATTAAACTCCCTGAGAGACCAACACAAATGCAAGCAAGAGAAACAACATTTATAATACATTCCAGCGAACGACACCAGTATTTTTAAAGACTAGGGCGGGATTTTCCGGTTGCCCCACTGCCAACATTTCTGACACGAACTCAATGAACCTTTAAATGGTTCGTCAGATTTTCTGTCCTGCCCACAATGATTCTTGCGGTGAGCAGGACCGTATAATTAAGGTCTCGCATTGATATAAGGTGCTCCAACTAAATATAAAATTATTTTCCTGGAAGATTGACATTCGGGCTTCACAATGTAAAATTACTGGAGAAAGCAAAAAGAAGATAGACAACTGTCTGGGCAGATACAAATCATGGTATAAACAAATGCCGCTGGACATATTGGGGATTTTGTTTTATTCATAGGACAGTATGGTTTGTCAATATTTTGTACTAAACCCATTCCCTGGAAAAGGGGAGAAAATATTGAACACATCGGAGATGTGTATTGCAATCAAGGACTGAAATGCGTTCTGGATAAGGTTCAATGATCTCTGGGAGTTTTCTGTTGAATCTTGCCCTGTCCTGCCATTCAGTGGTCTCCTTTACTATAAGGATGGCATGGGGCATGTGTGTATCCAATCGATTCAGCATATTAAGTGACAGAACAATCAGGCAGATGCATCTTGAGTGGCAACAGCGTGCATTTGACGATCATGTTGGCAGTAGCATTTGAGGATGTGTGGGTGAGCTGACTGCGGTGGTATCCTCATTCACCAAGTCCCACACTCCTTTCTTTTCCTGGTATGGGAGTATAATTTTTTTTTTAAATTTTAGAGTACCCAATTCATTTTTTCCAATTAAGGGGCAATTTAGCGTGACCAATCCACCTAAGTTACACATCTTTGGGTAGTGGGGGCAAAACCCACACAAACACGGGGAGAATGTGCAAACGCCACACGGACAGTGACCCAGAGCCGGGATCGAACCCGTATGGAAGTATAATGACTATGTCAATAGAGGATCTAGCACAGCAGTCCATTTTTTAACAATGGAATCAGAGGCATGTGTAAGGAAAAGGGAAGAATTATATTTATGCGCCATTTTTCAGGACTTTGAGATATCCGGAAGAACAATGAGGTACTTTTGAAGTGTAGTCACTGTTGTTCTGTAAGGAGGTAGGATACAGAAGTGGGGCGGCATTCTCCATTCCGCTGCACCCGTTTTCTGGTGCGGTGCGCCCCCACTGGCAGTGGGATTCTCTGTCCCGCCAGCCGGCCAATGGGGCTTCTCATTGTCGGCACCCCCACACCTTCAGGAAATCCGCGGACATGAGTATGCTGCCGGCAAAACGATGCAACCCGCCGATGGTCTAATAAATCAGTCCGTGGACTAATAGATGTACTTTAGTTTGCAGAAAATGACTACTGATGACATCAGAGATCTTTGCTGGTGTCTAGGCTTTTCTCCATATTCATCATTGAATAACGTGGAGGAATAGAGAGACATAATGCCAAGTTTGCAAACAATATTGAGTTACGAGGCACAGTAAGTAGTTGGGTGCAGTATTGTTGCAAAGGAATATTGACAGATTAAGTGAGTCAGCAATAATGTGACAAATGGAGTTCAATGTGTGGAAGTGAAAAATCGGAGAAAGATAAATCAGTGTATTTTCAGTATGGTGACAACCTTGGAGCTGTGGCAGAGCAAAGAGAATTAGGGATTGTTGGAGAGATGTTACAAATACAATAGGCACAAACAATATTTCACAGGCTTTAAAGACACACATGGAGTATCAGATTCAGTACTGGGTGCCAGTCCTCAAAAAGATGTATTAGTCTCGGAGTTGGTGGAAGACAAATTCACCAGAATGATACCAGGGTCAAAATGTTTAAATAGTGAGGACAGGTTAGAAAGACTAGATTTGTATCCACATGAGTATAGACAATGTGGTGGTATGATTTGCATAGCTGTCTGCCATTGGTGCAGAACACCGGCTTACCATTGGCCCTGGTCGGTCATGTGCCTCTCGACCGATTGGTTGAGACCAGTCATGTGACGGCTCTCCGGTTGGTCGAGAGGCTGAGTTACCCACGCCTCCATACCGAGGTATAAGTAGTCAGAACGCCCGGAGGTCGTCCATTTATTGTAGTCAACCGCAGGGCTAAGTTCTAGCTTATTAAATCCTAACTTTTGTACAGCAACTCGTCTCACGTGCAATTGATGGCTCATCAATTTAATAAGCTAGATTTTTGAAGATGGAGTTCCGGATCAAGCCCGAATGCCTCCGCATCAGTCGCAAATTCAGAACGCTTCAGAAATTTTTCAACATTGGCTGGCATGTCTCGAAGGATACCTGGAGTCTGCAACCAGCCCCCCCACCATGGCACAGAAGCTTCACATCCTCCACTCCAGCGTGGGCATAGCAGCCTACGCGATGATCAAGGAAGAGAAAGATTACGATGCCGCCTTGCTTAAGCTGAATGGACAATTTCTTAAACCAGTCAACAGAGTATTCGCCCGACATCTGCTGGCCACCAGACAACAGCTCCTCGGTGAGTCAGTAGACCAATTTTACCAGGCCCTCGCTATCCTGCGGAGGAATTGCTCCTGCCTCCCAGTTTCAGCTACGGAGCACATGGAACTGCTGATCAGAGATGCTTACGTGGCTGGGATGCAGTCCCCCGCTATCCTCCAGCGGATGCTGGAGAAAGACGACCTCAGCTTAACTGAGGCACGGACTCTCTCCACCTCCCTGGAGGTTGCCGATTTAAACGCCAGCGTCTATGTCCCCAGCCAAACTGCACCATCCTGGGCCTCCTGGCACGCTTCCCCACCGCCATCCGCCGCTCCCGTCCTCCCTCAGGCCTGCGCCGCGGGACGCCCCGACAAGTCCACGGGGCCCCGCTGCTATTTTTGTGGGTTCACAAAACACCCTCGCCCGCGCTGCCCAGCCCACTCCGCCCTCTGTAAGAACTGCGGGAAGAAGGGCCACTTCTCCACTGTCTGCCAGGCCAAAATGGTCGCTGCGGTTCCGTGCAGCGAACAGGGATCCCCCCCCCCCCCCCCCCGGGCCCTTGCTGGCCCCTCCTGGACGCCGCACAACTCTCTCCCCCCCGCCCCCTGGCCCCTGCGCCCGGCCTGCGCGCCTCTCTCTCTCCTCCAGGCCCTCCCGGTCCCCTCCTGGACGCCGCGCAACTCTCTCCCCCCCCCCCCCCGCCCCCGGGACCCTGCGCCCAGTCTGCGTACCTCTCTCTCTCTCCTCCGGGCCCTCCCGGTCCCCTTCTGGACGCCGCGCAACTCTCTCCCCCCGCCCCCGGGCCCCTGCGCCCGGCCTGCGCGCCTCTCTCTCTCCTCCGGGCCCTTCTGGGCCCCTCCAGCACACCGCGCAACTCTCCACTCGCCGCCCCGGGCCCCTACGCCTGGCCTGCCGCTCCGATCGGCCCGCCGGCACCGCTAACCCCGCCCCCAGCAACCACGAGGGCCCCACGGGTGCCGCCATCTTGGGATCCCAACTCCACGTGCGGATCCTAGGCACCGCCTTCCGGGACTGGCACGCAAGGTTCTTCCAGCATCTACTCGGACGATGATGACGAATATGGATTTTCTCCATGGCTCGCGGCCATTCAGCTCGACCAGTCACGTCCACGTACGCTCGCCAAACCGACAACGCTGATCTACCTCAACGGCCACGAGACGGGCTGCATGCTGGACTCCGGGAGCACGGAAAGCTTCGTTCACCCTGCCACGGTAAGACGCTGCGCGCTCTCTGTCCATCCTGTAAAACACAAAATCGGGTTAGCCTCAGGTTCGCACTCCGTCCGCATCACCGGGTGCTGCATCGCGGACCTCACGGTCCAAGGGAAGGTTTTTAAAAATTATAAACTCCTTGTCCTCCCTGACCTTTGCGCACCGGCACTCCTAGGACTGGACTTTCAGTGCAACCTGCAGAGCTTGACCTTCCAATTCGGCGGCCCTACACCCCCCCTCACTGTCTGCAGCCTCGCGTCCCTCAAAGTGGACCCCCCCTCCTTGTTTGCTAATCTCACCCCCGATTGCAAACCCGTCGTGACACGGAGCAGACGGTACAGCGCCCAGGACCGGTCCTTCATCAGGTCCGAGGTCCAGAGGTTGCTGACGGAAGGGGTGTCGAGGGCAGCAACAGTCCCTGGCGAGCCCAAGTGCTGGTGGTCCGGACTGTGGAGAAAAACCGGATGGTCATCGACTATAGCCAGACCATCAACCGGTTTACGCAACTGGACGCGTATCCTCTCCTACGTATTTCCGCCATGGTAAACGATATCGCAAAATGTCTTCTCCACTGTGGACCTTAAGTCCGCTTACCACCAGCTCCCCCTCCGCGCGAGTGACTGCAAATACACCGCGTTTGAGGCAGATGGGCGCCTCTACCACTTCCTTAGGGTTCCATTTGGTGTCACAAATGGGGTCTCGGTCTTCCAACGGGAGATGGACCGAATGGTCGACAAGTACGGATTACGGGCTACCTTCCCGTATCTCGATAATGTCGCCATCTGCGGCCACGACCAGCAGGACCATGACGCCAACCGTCTAGCCATCCTCGGCTACATAGTGCGTAAAGGAGTGATAGGCCCCGACCCCGAACGCATGCGCCCCCTGATGGAACTCCCTCTCCCCAATACCCTCAAATCCCTCAAACGCTGCCTGGGTTTCTTCGCTCACTACGCCCAATGGGTTCCCAATTACGCTGACAAGGCCCGTCCCCTCATTCAAACCACGACCTTCCCGCCGTCGACAGAGGCCTGCCAGGCCTTTAGCTGCATCAAAGCGGACATCGCAAAGGCCACGATGCGCGCCATCGACGAGTCCCTCCCCTTCCAGGTCGAGAGCGACGTATCAGAAGTTGCTCTGGCCGCCACCCTGAACAAAGCGGGCAGACCCGTGGCCTTCTTCTCCAGAACTCTCCAGGCTTCCGAACTCCGCCACCCCTCTGTGGAAAAGGAAGCCCAGGCCATAGTCAAAGCTGTGCGACATTGAAGGCACTATTTGGCCGTCAGGAGGTTTACCCTCCTCACAGACCAACGGTCAGTAGCCTTCATGTTTGATAATGCACAAAGGGGCAAGATTAAGAACGACAAGATCTTACGGTAGCGGATCGAGTTGTCCACGTACAACTATGAGATCTTGTATCGTCCTGGGAAGCTCAATGAACCTCCTGATGCCCTGTCCCGCAGTACCTGCGCCAGCGTGCAGATGGACCGCCTCCGCTCCCTCCACATGGACCTCTGCCATCCAGGGGTGACCCGTCTCTACCATTTCATTAAGGCCCGCAACCTGCCCTACTCCATCGAGGAAGTCAGGACAGTAACCCGTGACTGCCACATCTGCGCAGAGTGCAAACCGCACTTCTACCACCCCGAGCGTGCACACCTGATCAAAGCATCCCACCCCTTCGAATGTCTCAGCATTGACTTCAAGGGGCCCCTTCCCTCTAACAAACGCAACATTTACTTCCTGGCGGTAATCGACGAATTTTCCCTCTTCCCCTTCACCATTCCCTGCCCCGACATGACAACATCGACCGTCATTAAGGCCCTCCTCTCCATCTTCTCCCTGTTCGGCTACCCCGCGTACATACATAGCGATCGGGGGTCTTCATTTATGAGCGATGAGCTGCGTCAATTCCTGCTCAACAGGGGCATTGCCTCTAGCAGGATGACCAGCTATAACCCCCGGGGTAACGGACAGGTCGAGCGGGAGAATGGTACCATCTGGAAGACCATACTACTGGTCCTCCGGTCCAGAGATCTCCTTATTTCCCGATGGCAAGAGGTGCGCGGTCTCCCTCCGGGACCTGGCACCCGCCGGCGTGCGGCCTCCCCCCCCCCCTTCACCACAACCCCCCCCCCCTGTTATTTCCCCCCAGCGCCCCACCCAGGCCACCCCTTCCCCATCCATGGCGTCTCCACAGCCAGCTCGGGTTACGGAGACTGTTGAAGGACCATCGCTCCCGGACTCCAGGACGTCAGCGGAACCACCACCATCGGCTGAACCGACGTCACCTACTCCACTGCAGCGGTCTGATTGGTCGAGAGGCTGAGTTAACCACGCCTCCATACCGAGGTACAAATTGTCAGAACGCCTGGCGGTTGTCCATTTATTGTAGTCGACTGCAGAGCTAAGTTCTAGCTTATTAAAGCCTAACTTTTGTACAGCAACTCGTCTCACGTGCAATTGATGGCTCATCAGACAATAAAGCCTGCGGGAGCTTGAGACATACACTGGAAACTTCAGTCATTAACAAAGGGGTTAATTGATGAAAGGCAAAGGCAGTTAAGTAACAAGCACAGAACACAGTAGAATAGATCGTAATCCTTCGACTCTGGGGTCCATACTGCCTGGGGTCCTGCTCCCAGGGTTCCACGCATATTCCCTATTGGCTAGGGTTAACATGCTCCCGCGCGATTGACCCTCAGATGCTCATGTGCTCTGTTGAGCCCACCGCCCCTAAGGGGGCTGTGCTACCACAGGGGGTAATCAAATAGAAATGTTTATGATGATTAATTTGATCGGTTTGATAGAGACTGGTGCGGAAGTGCAGAACAAGGGGCAGAGAGTTAAAATTAGCATCAGGCCCAGATCCAGGGGCGGGATTCCTCCCTACCCGGCGGGGCGGGGGGTCCCAGCGTAGCGGAGTGGTGCCAACCACTACGGCGTCGGGCCTCCCCAAAGGTGCGGAACTCACATTGAGGGGCTAGGCCCGTGCCGGAGCGGTTGGCACCACACCGACTGATGCCCAAACCGGCTCCAGCGGCCTTTGACGCCCGCCGCCCGGCGCCAGGGCTGGCCGAAAGGCCTTCGCTGGTTCGCACATGCGCCTGTGCGTCAGCTACCGCTGATGTCACCACCGCCACATGCGTGCTGGGGGATTCTCTTCCGCCTCAGCCATGGTGGAGGCCGTTGCGGCGGCGGAAGAAAAAGAGTGCCCCCACAGCCCGCCCGCCATGGCCCGCCCGCCGATCGGTGGGCCTCGATCGCGGGCCTGGCCACCGTGGGGGCACCCCCCGGGGTCCAATCGTCCCACCGATCCCGCTGCCACCAGAGGTGGTTCAAACCACGGCGACGGGATTGGCCTCTCAGCGGCGGGATTTCGGCCCATCGCGGTCCGGAGAATCGCCGTAGGGGGCCCGCCCTGCGGGGGGTCGGAGAATTTCGCAATCCTCCTCGCATAAAGCTGCTGAGAATCAGTAAATTGAAAATTTCAAATGTGATATTTACTAGTGGTTAAACTGGCTAACTCCAGCTGGGGTAAAAGGATAATACATCTGTGGAGGCAACTGTTTTACACTAGTTTGGTGCAGAGAAATTAGCGTGGGCTTCAATGGACCAGGCTATAGAGGAAGGCTGATAGGCAGCGAATCCCTGCTAGAAAGCCTGTGCACAGTGTCAAAGAGTCTGCAGGAGTCCAACATCAATTTGTCACTGATCATTGTGCAGGTTCCTCGATTTAGGGTCAGCAGCCTTACAACATCCATGGTGTAGTCACCGGTGAAACACTCAGCAGGTAAATAAAGACACAAGAACATAGAAAAGGGGCAATAAGGGGGTGTACCAAGTGATAGGTTTATTTTTATAAGCATGAGACCTTGATTCAATATATAAAATGCAATGCAAGCTTTGTTTTGTTAACACTTGTGTTATTGAAAACATTTGATGGTCAGCGGTAGAGTAAAGGTAAGGAGTGTGGGTCTGTTCGTGAGTGGGGCGACCTGGCTGAGGTTACTCATATCAACCATTCATTATTTGATCAGGTCGAAGGTGGGCAATAATCAGACATCTATATCATATTCTCCTCGTACTCTTCTATGTGCTCCTTACCTTCTCTTCTCTTAGCTGATGACATGACAAATTCACTCATACCATCAGAGAATGTTTAACATTCAAGTTTGCATACACGTCAGCTCTCTATAGGAGCAACTCAGCTCGTCCCACTCTACAATTCTTTCCCTGTAAACCTGCAATTTTTTTTTCTCTTCAGATAATTATCCAATTCTTCCTTGGAGACTGTGGTGATATGCATCACTATAAATACACAAGGGGTTAACGTAAATACACTAAGACTAAGTAAACACTAGAGGGAGCATCGGAGATGTCATGACATGCCGACATATAGCTAATGAACACATAGAATAGGACACGACCAATGAACATACAAGACGCCCAGAGATGACACTACCACAAGGGGGCAACCCATATATAAGAACAGGGCACACATGCTCGTTCTCTTTCCACAGGCAACACTCAGAGCGAAGGACAGGGGCAGATCAGAAGCATCACACCCACCACCGCATAGCTTAGAGCAGACTGGTTAGTTCGACTGAGTTACGATAGCAAGATTAGCAGGAAAGTCGAACTCAAGTAGGAGAATTTTAACTGTTCAAAAAATGTGTTAAACCTATCTCCAAATCTGAACCTTCCTTTGTCAGAGTATACATCAAGAAAGCAGCTTATGCTACATGAAGTAGCAGAACACAAACACAACATGGTACCAGTAGTGCCCTGTTGAATCTATATAGTTCAACTCAAGATCCGTGACTACCAGCAACAGCACCCAGGCAACATGTTCGAGATTCCGGTTCCTCAACAGCTCAGATACTACGGCAATCTCAGTGCCAACTGGCGTGCATTCAAACAGAGATTTGAGATCTACCTGGCAGCATCAGGCCTAGATGGCGTGGCCGACGCAGAGAAAATAAAGCTTCTGCTCACCATTGTGGGTGCAAGTGCAGCAGAAATCTTCAAAATCTTCAAGTACTCCAAAGGGCAACTCCACAAGACAAGAGAGACTTCCAGACAGTCCTAGACAAGTTTGAAAAATACTGCGAGGAAAACACAAAAGAGATCGGTAAAACTGGCACCTATACTCACCACGAGGCCAAGGTAGGATTGCAGTAGAGGAAGACGACAGTTTTGATTGGCAGCCATCTTGAGGAAGGAGCCACGCATGCGCAGTTCCCCAGAATACGTGAGCCGGCCAAACAGTGTTTTGCGCATGCGTGGCTTTGCGCAAAGGGCGCAAAGTAAAGGAAGGTCCATTTGCGCATGCGCAAGAAGCCGTGCATGCGCAGTTGCGAAAAGAGCACACAGTACAGGAAAAGCGATCTGCGCATGCGCAATCCATTCCTACGCTCTACGTCACAAGCGTCATGATGTCAGAGGCACCAGACCACACCCACTTAAATGTCCCAAAAGAGTGAAAAACATTTTTAAGCCGTAAAACACAATTCTTTCACCTGGAACGACAGCACTGTGCCTGAACTTCGAACAGTAGCTGAAAGTAACCTCCGCAGAACCCTGCAACAAGCAGTTAGCACCGCCCTAAGAGATGATTTAGTCCTTGAAGACTACGACTCAGACGTTGATTTCTTCTTTGGACATCGTGTGAACAATGACAGCTCCGACATAGAAAGTCATGATGTGGTCCTTGAAGACTATGACTCAGACGATGATTTCATCATTGGACGTGGCGACCTCAATACCAAATCCAAATTGCAAGAGATGTGCTGTACAGTGAAGAATCCGACACAGACATGGACGAGTTCTTTGGATTTGAGGATCCTCAGCCCAGCACAGACGACATCCTAACCCAGAAGTAGAGGATTCTGCTGCGGCCTGACGCCAATAGACAGAGAGAGAGGTATAAGCCCACAGAGAGCGAACTGACGCCAAACCAGTGGTCCACGCACCACGAACAGTGCTCCACGTACCACAAAGAGTCCCCGACTCCACATGGAGAGTGGTCCACGACTACGCACAGAAAGCGATGACAGAGACCATGGCGAGACCACTGCATGTCTCCACACAGAGAACACAGAAATACTTCACAGCGAGACCACTGCACGACTCTGTTGAGAGCGCACAGATCGACTCCACAATGAGACCACTGCATGACTCCACACAGGGAACGATGCAAGACTCCACAGAGAGAGCGGTACCAACCTCCACAGCGAGCTTGTTGACAGACTCCATGATGGAAGCAACGTAGAACTCCAGAGCGCAGTCCTTACATGAACAGGACCATGAAGGTCTAGCAACCTTATCTGAGCAATCAGCAGCAGACGATGCAAGTCTGCTACGCTCAAGTGCACAGCAAAACGACTATGACAGTTTACCCAGATTATTTGAGCCATCAGAAGAAGACTCTGACTGTCTACCCAGCTCATGCAACTGACAAGAAGACACTGAAGGTTTACCCATTGTATGTGCGACAAGTGACAAAGGCTTCACAATTCCCATACAAGATGTGCGACATCTCAGCGAGACTGACAGACCTCAGCTGGTATGACAGAGGCACTCGATGATCAAAGTGAGTTTACTAGTGACTCCAGTGACACCACGTTAATTCAAACCTCATCCACCCGAGCCTCTCCACAAGAAAATGCATTCCTGAACGTTTTGACTCCGGACGGGGAGCATCAAGACACCTCAGATGATTCAAGTGACACCTCAGATGGTTCAAGTAAACCAGGAAGGACTCCAGACGGGGAGCATCGATAAGCTAAAGATGATTCCAGTGAACCAGACATGACTCCAGACGGGGAGCGCCGAGGAATCAGAGACGGCACGCTCAATGAAACAGCAGATGCCACAAAGGACACTGACACAGGTAACTTTGTGAAGGACTCGAATTCTCCACTTGGTGTGGTCATTGAACGCAACAAACACAACAACAAAACCTACGAAAACAACAACAAAGACAACAACAAGAAGTGTACCAAAGGCACCAAAGTCAACAACAAAACATGACAAAACCAACAACAATGGAACGACGACTGGTCCGACATGATGCATCTCTGCAAATGCGGGACACTGTGACAGCACAGCTTAAGACACTGGCAAGTGTGCAAACATACCCTGGCATGTCAACACATCGTACCAATTGATGTTTGCTACACTACCAACCAGCAAAGATGTAATCAAGAAATGCTACCACAAGCATAGAAAAAAGAAGAGCCCGCCTCAGACACTGAAGCGATTTGACTATTTGAATACCTCCTGATAACTTCTTGGTTATGTAAACACCAGGTCACTGACGGCATTTACAAAGCAATGACAACTTCAACATCACCACTTCAACAACGAAACAAGAAAGCCACTCAACCATATTAATTCATGAACTTTGGACTCATACATATTATTTGGTGTTGTATAATCATCACTGTCATCAAGACTTGCACATGTCATCACTTATCTACCTATTTTATTCAATTTTCTTTCACTGTACAGAAAATATGTAACACAAAAAAGGGTGGATGCGGTGATATGCATCACTATAAATACACAAGGGGTGAATGTAAGTACACTAAGACTAAGTAAACACTACAGGGAGCACCGGAGATGTCATGACATGCAGACATACAGCAAATGAACACATAGAATAGGACACGATCACTGGGCAGTCAAGACACCCAGAGGTGACACTACCACAAGGGGGCAACCCAAATAAAAAGACAGGGCACACATGCTCGTTCTCTTTCCACAGGCGACACTCAGAGAGAAGGACAGGGGCAGATCAGAAGCATCACACCCACCACCACATGGCTTAGAGCAGACTGGTTAGTTACTGTACCAGGATTAGCGGGAGAGTCGAACTCAAGTAGGAGAATTGTTAATTATTCAATAAATGTGTGAAACCTATCTCCAAGTCTGAGCCTTCCTTTGTCAGAGTATACATCAAGGAGGAAGCTTATGCTACATGAAGAAGCATAACACAACAGGGACTGCACCCTAGCCCGACTTCTAGGCCTGAAAAACAACCATTCACCACTGCTCATTGTTTCCTGTCAATCGGCCATTAAGGCAATTGTGATGTCTTGCCCCCTTTCATCCTGTGAAATTTAACTTTGTCGACAAGCTTGTTATGTGGAACTTTATCAAGTACCTTTTGTAAGTCCACCTACACCACATCAGCCACTTTATTCTCATCAAGCCTTTTTTGTTACCTCGGCAAAAAAAATCAAACACGGTTTCTTAACATGATTTAACTTCAATGAACCCTTGCTGTATTTTCCTCGTTTAATGCCCAGTAAAGGTATGTCTTACCCATAAATTTTAAAACATGAAATGTAATCATGGAATCTTCTGGAAGTAACTTTTCTTTAAAATGCTGCAAAGGATGGCCTCCGAGAGCCACCTTCCATAATCTATGGATTCAAGCTACCACACTGTCTTAAAAGGACAAATTGTAAGATGTCTGCTTGCGAAACCATCCAAAATATGGTTCCTAACTTGAATGGGTTATGCTGATTCAAGACAGTGATATTGTAAACCCCCTAAATATCTTGGAACAAAAGCCCAGATTGGGGCTAATCCACTGAAGCACAAAACCATATTTGGAAAAAGGGACTGTGAGAAGCCACAAAGGGGCAGCAGGGTAGCATGGTGGTTAGCATAAATGCTTCACAGCTCCAGGGTCCCAGGTTCGATTCCCGGCTGGGCCACTGTCTGTGTGGAGTCTGCACGTCCTCCCCCTGTGTGCGTGGGTTTCCTCCGGGTGCTCCGGTTTCCTCCCACAGTCCAAAGATGTGCGGGTTAGGTGGATTGGCCATGCTAAATTGCCCGTAGTGTCCTAATAAATGTAAGGTTACGGGGGAGGGTTGTTGGGTTACGGGTATAGGGTGAATATGTGGGTTTGAGTAGGGTGATCATGGCTCGGCACAACATTGAGGGCCGAAGGGCCTGTTCTGTGCTGTACTGTTCTATGTTCTATGTTCTATGGTAGGGCAGACATTTTGGTCTCCTTTTAATCTTTAAGTGATGTCAGACATGACAACTGTTAAAACGGCAGAAGCAGATCGGTCAGCAATATCTATGCCTTAAGACCTGCAGACTGCAACATCAAAAGGTCTCTGAACCTATTCTATTTGATGTGCACCAATACAGAAAACCAACCTCTTGATATCGAGACTCCAAGTAACCAACGTCATGATCTTCAGAAAGTCACTCCTTCGAGAGAATCCTGACATGATTCTAATATATAACCTTGGCTATTCAAGTCATCAAGTAGCAGAAAAACTCATCTTCACCTGGCCTGCAACCTGTGTTTTTTTCCGTGATAAACCAATCACATGAATCATGAACTATTCTTTCGTTCACAGCTTATAGCAGTGCACAAGTCTCTTGAACTGCATTTTCCTCATGCACGTGTAAGCGGGTAAGTGGGTGACATGGCATTTAATTTTCAGAGTGAACACATGAAGGAACAATCTTCCTCACTTAAATTCAGGTATGCCCTGCGTACAAAAAGCAGGAGAAACACAATCCAGCTAAATACTGCCCATCAGTCTACTCTCAATCATCAGTAAAGTGACGGAAGGGGTTATCAGCAGTGCTATCAAGCGGCACTTACTCAGCAATAACCTGCTCACTGACACTCACCTTGTGTTTCAACAGGGCCTCTCAGCTTATGACCTCACTCCAGCCTTGGTTCAAACATGGACAAAAGAGTTGAATTCCAGAGATATGGGGCTGGATTTGCCGAGCCTCCACGACGAATCGGAGCGGGGACGATGAATGGGCATTTCCAACAAAATCTGGTCTGACGCCACTGCCGCGATTCTCCAGTCTCCAGAGAATCGCTTGGGAGTCTTACGCGCGCGACCTACACGGTGCAGGTAGGGGGCCATTGACAGAGGCCCCCCCGCAATTTTCCGGAGATAAATGGTCGAGTTCCCGACGGCATGATTCTAACCACCTATCGCCGTTGGGAATGGCCGGTGGTGGCTGCGGACTCAATCCGCGGCCGACCTGGTGAGGGGGGCGGGCGCATGGTCACCGGATTGAGGGGGGGCTCGTGAACGGCCAGGTGGGCGATCGGGTGTCATGGACCCACGGCGCATGCGATCTCGGGAGGGGGGAGGGAGGGGGGGCTACATTTATGGTGCCGCTCCGCGGTCCGAGTCCGCCATGTCCCATGGGGCGGCCGCTGCAGGCCGCCACCACTGTGCGCATGCGCGGACTCCCGACCGGAAATGCGGGGCTCCATATCCGCAGCCAGAGCTATGAGAAGCACTCTGGCGCCCTGCCAGCTCCCTGCAGTTAGGAAAATCACTCAGGACTTTCTTAAGGAAAGTCCAGTGTAATTTGCTGGCGTTTTTACGCTCGTAATGGGGCCATAACCCCATTATTGGAGAATCCCGCCCAAGGTGAGAGTTACTTTCCTTGAACTCAAGACAGCATTTGACTGAGTGTGGCATCAAGGATTCCCAGCAAAACTGGAGTCAATGGAAATCTCCCACTATTAACATGCTGGGGGTTACCATTGAGCAGAAAATGAACTGGACTAGCCACATAAATACTGTGGCTCCAAAGCATGTCAGAAGCTAGGAATCCTGCAGCAAACAACTCACCTGACTCCTCAAACCCTATCCACCATCTACCAGACACAAGTCAGGAGAGTGATGGAATACTCTCAATGTGCTTGAACCAATGTGGTTCCAGAAGTTCAACACCATTAATGACAAAGTAGACAATTTGTTTACATATCATCCACAAACATTCATGCCTTCTACTAGCAAAATATAACAGTAGCAGTGTGTACCATCTACAAGATGCTCTGTAGGAACTCACCAAGACTCTTCAGGCAGCGTCTTCCAAACCAGTGACCATTACTATCTAGAAGGATAAGGGCAAAAGATATCTGGGAATACTGCAAAGCCTGGATAGAGTGGGCATGGAGAGGCTGTTTCCACTTGTAGGAAAAACTAGAACCAGAGGACACAATCTCAGACTAAAGGGACAATCCCTTAAAATAGAGATGAGGAGGAAATTCTTCAGCCAGAGAGTGTTGAATCTGTGAAACTCTTTGCCACAGAAGGCTGTGGAGGCCAAATCACTGAGTGGCTTTAAGACAGAGATAGATAGGTTCTTGATTAATAAGTGGATCAGGTGGTTATGGGGAGAAGGCAGGAGAATGGGGATGAGAAAAATATCAGCCATAGTTGAACGGTGGAGCAGACTCAATGAACTTAGTAACCTAATTTTGCTCCTATGTCTTATGATCCCCATCCAAGTCACTCACTACCCTGACGTGAAAATATATCGCCGTTACTTCACTGTCACTGGATCAAAATCCTGGAACTATCTGCTTAATAGCACAGTGGGTGTACCTACACCAGATGAACTGTAACAGTTCATGAAGGCAACTCATCATCACCTTCTAGTGTTGCTATCTTTACTTGCTATAAGTATGGCAGTCAATAAGGTTGCTCTTCTTTTATCTAGATATTGATATTATATTGCTTTCAGAGTCGCCAGGTATCAAATGATACCACCACAAGGTTCAACCGGGTATCGATCAAAGAGACAATCAGTTAGGTCAAGATCAATGATACTTTATTGACACACAAGATTAACTTACACATGCAACATAAACACTACGAGCTAAACTACACCTAACAACTATGACGACCTGTACTTAACTTCACACACCCAGCTCAGGTCAGAGGATTCGAATCTGGATCTGCTGGGTCTGGAGAAGTAACTGCTGTTCAGCTGGGCTCATCCATCTGGTAGAGAGTGTTGAACTTGGACTCGCTTCTGGTCGTGGTGATGCAGTTGGAGACAGACGTTGCTGGAGTGCCAGGTCCAAAATATATCAAACACATGGCAGTGTCTCTCTTTATCCTTGGGAAGTTTTGCGCTCTTTTGGGTGGTCCTTAGGTTTGGACCCAATTAATTGGGCAGTTCTCAATCACTGCCTTCGATCTGAGCCAATAAAGGGGCGGGTGCCTTGATGGCTGGGCATGTCCTAAGCGGTCATTGATCTTGCTGTTTATGCTTCCTGATTAAATGGAGTGGCGCCGATGTGTCTGGAATTGTATAAGTTACCTGAGTATCAGTCCTTTGTCTTACGGAGATGGGCCATTAAATGCTAATCAGTTGGGGGTTTCGATGCAGTCTGGATTCTCTGCTCACAAATATACATTCAGGCTCTGTGCCTGCCTGAATCTTACTTTGTCTACATTTCCCTTTAGACTTTTCAAACGGCCATGTTTCTTGTTGTAAGTGGCCATCCCAGATGGCGACACTAGCTGGTTAGTAGACGGAAGCAAAATGTTGGAATAAATGGGTCTTTTGCTGATTGGCAGGCAGTGACTAGTAGGGTACCGCATAGATCTGTGCTGGGACCCTAACTGTTCACATTATATATTGGTGATTTGGAAGAGGGAACTGAATGTATTATCACCAAATTTGCAGATGATACAAAGTTGGGTGGGAGGGTGAGCTGTGAGGAGGATGCAGAGATGGTTCAGTATGATTTGGGCAGGCTGAGTGAGTGAGCACTTGCATGACAGATGCAGTATAATTTGAACAAATGTGAGGTTATCCGCTTCGGTAGCAGAAATAGGAAGGTAGATTATTATTCGAATGGGTGTAAATTGAGAGAGGTGGATGCTCAGTGAGACCTTGGTGTTCTCGGGCATCAGTCACTGTAAGTAAGTGCACAGATACAGCAGGCAGTAAAGAAGGCAAATGGTATGTTAGCTTTCATAGTGAGAGGATTTGAGTATAATAATAGAGATGTTTTACTGCAATTATTATATAGGGCATTGGTAAGGCCACAACTGGAATATTGTGTGCAGTTTTGGTGCCTTTATCTGAGGAAGGATGTTCTTGCTATGGAGAGAGAGCAGCAAAAGTTTCCGAGGCTGATTCTGGGATGGTGGAACTGTTATATGAGGAGCAACTAAATTGGTTCAGATTGTTTTCATTGGAGTTTAGAAGAGTGAGAGGGGATCTCATCGAAACTGACAAAATTCTAACAGGATTAGACATGGTAGATTCAGAAAGAATGTTCCCAATAGTGGGGGAAATCCAGAACTGGGGGTCATAGTTTGAAGATAAGGGGTAAACCTTTTAGGACTGAGGTGAGGAGAAATGTCTTCACCCAGAGAGTGGTGAATCAGTGAGGTTCGCTACCACAGAAGGTAGTTGAGACCAAAACAATGTATAATTTCAAGAAGGAATTGGATATAGCTCTTGGGGCAAACAGGATCAAGGGATATGGGGGGAAGGTGGGATCAGGGTGATCAGCCATTATCATAATGAATGACAGAGCAGGTTCGAAGGGACGATTGGCCTTCTCCTGCTTCTATTTTCTATGTTTCTCAAAGGCAATTAGGGATGGGCAATAAATGGTGCCATAGTCAACAAAGCCCACATCCCACGAATGAACCAAAAAATAGAGCTTAACCCCCTCCAACAGCTCCCCGTTCTGGATGAGTTAGATGAGGATGATACAAAGCTAAATCACAAGCTCAGACACTGGAATCTTGCATTGATGAACGCTACTGCAATTAGTTTTTTGTAGCATGTTAGCTAATTCAGCTAGCAGGATTTAAGTCAAGTTGGTGGGATTTAAGTCCTTATAACTGTCGCTGTTCAAATAGAGTCTTCCACAAGAAAGGATAATTTAAATTGGAAAACTCCAAACTCTTTTAAGTGAAGAAATGGCTACATAATGGGAAAACACAATGTTGCCCTGATTGATTGAAGACAATGTGGATAACTTAGCTTTAAATCTCCGGGTAACTGTGCAGCAGTGGTAAATTGCAGCTCAAATTGAGGATGAATATTTTACTATTACATGACTTAATGCACCACATAAAATAAAAATCAATTGACGCCATCGTGATCAGATTTCATGACAACCTGGTTATCTGAGCTTCACTTGCAGATGTTCTTAACTTACTGACATAAGTAATGTATTTTATGTCAGCTACGGGGAAAATATTCCATCCAACTTGAGATTGAACTTCCGACAGTTAATTATAATCAATGAGGTTAGATGAATGAACTTTATTATGACCAAAGGGGTTTTGCTAATTATCATTAATCTTGAGAGACAGTTGCTAATTGCCTAAATGATTCCATTAATTGTAATGAGTATGAATGAAACTGGAACCACCTAAGCTGATTTGTGATTTAATGGTGCATGTGAATATTTGCAAAGCCTAAAATCCATAAAGAGAGCAGAAATGATGCAGTTTAGTCAAATAGGCATGCACCTGCATGTTATAACTGAGCCTGCACACAAAGAAATATTAGCGGACTTTAAAATCCATGCTACATATTTCAGTTTAATTTTGTCAATGTTAATGTAGGATTGTTACATACTGTGAAATTTATTTTCATGTTAATTTTGATATAAAAATAAGGACACATTCATTAATAAAACTATCAAATAATCCCTTGCAGAATTATAAGGATGTTCTTCTCGTGTCGCGTCTTTTCGTCCGACGTCACTTCGTCCAACGACACTTCGTCCACGTCTTTTGGTCCAACGTCTTTTTGTCCGCACGTCTTTTGGTCCAACGTCTTTTTGTCCAATTATCCAATTACAAATTTAGCTGGACTTACCTGGTGATTTTTCTTAACTAGAAATAACTGCAAATTATCTTCGATGTAGTGCAGTAACACAGACAATATTTGACTGTTAAGTGCATGAAACTAGATAGTATTTCTGAACGATAAATGTCAGCTACGACCAATCCATTTAAATTAGTAACTACGAAGCACATTCCTAAATCTAAACCCGGTGACAAAAACTTACTTTTCGTTTTATACATGTTTGTGCTGGGGATTGAATTGTTTTCGCTTTTGGCATCCGGTGTCAGCTTATTTCTATTTTGTCCCAACAGCGTGTGCTGCTGCGCGAAGATTATTAGTTTCTCCATTTCGCCTGTGAACTTCTGTTAAATGAACGTTTGATAGTTCATTAAGGGAGGCATATGCAGGGTGTACTTGATTTTCCAGTGATTGACATTTTAAAATATATTCATCATTTGGGGCACTGGCGCCTGGCATATTTTAATGCAAAGGTCTTTGCAAAATGTGAAATGACAGCTTTGCGTTTCGCAGATATTAAACTGATTGTCGGAAGGAACTTGGTTCCCGTAAGTACACTAACACAGCAAAATCTGAATCAATCCGTACATGATCGGAATATACATTATTCAATATAAGATTTCAACCCTCTGCTAGGTAAAGTGCAAACACCCCTCTTGTAGAAAACACATACGAAAGGTGTATCACAAGGAATGGCGTGATTATGACAAATTGCAGCATCGGTTTTCAGTGATGTCCCCACTGCTAGTTACAGAGCCGGATCAAATTTAGACTGAGTAAATGTTCTGTTTATATAATCCCTATTTCAATAATCCACGCAGAGATCAACTCTGGCAATATAAGTCAAGTTACAAAAAGTCTTTGACGAAAAAAATCATCGGACAAAATGACGTTGGACCAAAAGACGGGCGGACAAAAAGACGTTGGACCAAAAGACGTGGACGAAGTGTCGTTGGACGAAATGACGTCGGACGAAAAGACATAGCACCGTTCTTCTATCTAACAGTAACATTACATCAACGTGTATGTCATGCTGGAAATGATTGCTTCTGCATCAGAATATAAGATTGGGTGGGACTGGAAAAGATTCTTTAGGTCAGTTCTCCATTCCCGTAAGTGTCTAATCTTAGTTGTTCACTTGCTCAAATGTCTGTCCAGTTTTTCCTTCAGGTTTTCCACACAACTTATTTATATTCACACTCACTTCGACAGATTGCCTATCCTGTGGATCTGATGCGAAATCGAAACTGCCCTTGCACGTTTCTAAGCTTGACTTTGGAATTTGTTCGCAAATATACTATCTGCTTAATTTATACATTCACTTCTGAGTCTTGAAAATGAGGGCACAATTTTCCCAGATCTCAACAAAGGTTGATAGCAGGAGGGAAAAGTGGGGGTAAAGCCTTCGGCAGCAACAATGGCTTTCTTCATTGCATCATTCGGGATTTAGGCTCAAAAACAAGGCAAAAACATCCAATCCGATTGTTTATAAACGCAAGTAATTTGAAAATAACACATAAGCACCCATTGCAAACATTTGGTTTCACTCACTGTGTCTTAAGCTTACATTTACGGGTGCCGCATGTATGTGCCCACCCCCCTCACTGACAGCGGCATTAGAGGTGGATTTCTGACTGCTGTGCCCAACATGGTTGTTATTGATGACCTTGGCGGTCGATCTCTGCCGTGGGGCCTGAGCAGGCACCACCTGAGAGGGTGCATTCAGCGGCATGGCTAGGCATTACTTTGTCATCACAGACTCAGATGACAGCACAGTGACTGGCAGAGAGGTAAAGGAGCTGCTGCCCTCACCCACGGTGCCATAAGAGGAGGCCCCAAACGGACAGCCAGCCTGTCCGCCTTTGTGAGGTGTGGCCTCACCTCCCTGTTCTCCAAAAGGATGGGTACCCAACTGAGAGATCTTCACTCTAGCCTTGAGGTGCATAGACAGAAGTGTGTTCTGAGACTCCCTGAAACCCACGCGCTTGATTGCAACTATGGATGGTCACCCTTCCTCAGTCCCCCACATTGGACAATGCCCACTCAGAATTCACCCTTGCTGAGCATAAAAGGTCATTGAACCTTTCCAGCACTAAATCCGGGTGCACCGAACCAGGTCATGCCTGTTGATCTCAGCTGCCACCTCTGCCCAGACCGTCCTGGTTAGGTGGGGTGGCCTCCTTATTGCGCATGAGAATATCCCTTCTGGCTTTCACCACCTCCGCTAGAGCACACTGGCAATCGATGGAGAAATAGGAGGCATTGCTGCTCACCTGAACTTTGCTCCCACCTGGTATGTCCTCCTGCTGTCACAATTAGTTCCCCCTGGTTACTTCACTGTCTTCAGTGGCCTCTGGGCGGTACCTATAAACTTCACACTGAGCCACCATTGGACCTGACATCCACCATGTGCGCACCTTCATGGATCCCACTGACAAATGCAGATACGGATCATACTGGCAGACATTTCGGTGGATAGCCAGCATCATATTGCAATTTTTAATTGACCACTGGCAGGACCGGGAAACGCGGCCGCTTCCGGTTCGACTTGCTATGCGTGCACATCGCACATGAAATTCTGCCCATATCTTTTATCTTTCAATGATCCACAAGCAACCAGCAGAAGCAGACTGAGGCAACCACTGCCCACTCCTCCAGAGGAGGATCATTGAATTGTTTTCGGGCTGAGTTTGATTTCTTCATTGACAAGGAAGCCAAAGATTACAGAGGACAGACAATAAAGTACGGTTGAGGCCATAATCAAATCAGCCATGATCTTATCAAATTATCTTTTCAAATGGCAGAACAGGATTGAGGGCCGAATAGCTGACTCCTGCTCCTAATTTGCATGTTCGTACATGTCAGCTCAATTCCTCAAAGGATGAACCGTCACAGGTCACTTGCAGACCATGCATTAGCTCAGATATTGACATTTCAATGGATTTAATAAAAGAGATTGGCCCATAATTTGGGGCTCGTGGCAGGAAGTCATGGGCCGCCGGTTTTATTTATTTATTTTTTTGAAAGAAAATTACAATTAAGGGGCAATTTAGCGTGGCTAATCCACCTATCCTGCACATCGTTTTGGGTTGTGGAGATGAGACCCACACTGACACGGGCAGAATGTGCAAACTCCACGTGGACAGTCACCCAGGTCCGGGATCAAACCCGGGTCCTCAGTGCCATGAATCTGCAGGACTAACCACTGCGCCATCATGCCGCCCGGGCCACCAATTTTATAAGGGAAACATGCAGACTTATCTGCCTCGGATAATGTGATGAACTTTCCTCTCTGTGTAGCAGCCTCGGACCTCCAGTGCCTCAGTCTGTGCAGTCTCCAGTGTGGCATAGAAATAGTGCAGCTCTGTCCCCTTATGACAGGGCTAGCTTGGGAACATCCATTGAGGGAAGGCATTTAAACTGCAGATTTATATTCAAGAAAATAGGCAACATATTTAACATGAGTTTATAAAGATATGTAGAAGATTTTTTAAACAGTTTTTTTTAACCTTTATTTTATACAGACATTGCTGTTATTAATTATTTGAAGTAAGTTTTATTTTTTTTATGGCTCAAGGTGATTATTTATAAGTGAACATAGGTTTGGTTACTTGTTTTAAATCTGTGACACTATTTACATCTACACTATATTATTATATAATTTTACATGTGGCATGCTTCAAAGTGTTTATATGTTTTAATCTAGATTATGGTCATAAGATTTTAAAAGTGCCCCTCAGCTTTTTGCTGTCACTGTCCTTGTAACATCTGATTTTGTTTTTGATTTGTTTTGCGTTTATAGAATTATAGAATCCCTGCAGTGCACCGACACTCCGAAAGAACTCCCGACCCTGACCCATGCCTACGCCCTATCCCTGTCACCACACCTGATCTTTGGACACTAAGGGGCAATTGATCATGGCCAATCCATCTAACTTGCACATCTTTGGACTATGGGAGGCAACCGAAGCACCCAGAGGAAACAACCACTGGTAATACACTACATGTATTACGGTACCTCCACTGCATGACAGGTACCACAGTAAATCCCAGCCTGCTGGCTCCTCCCAGCATGTGGCGTACAAAAGTTTACGCTCTCCTGCGCTGCTCCCATTCTGGTTCCAGCTGCAGGAGGCACAACATCTTGTGCAATAAAGCCTCGATTGTTTCACCATTCTTGTCTCGTGGTAATTAACAGTACATTAATTTATTGCACAAGATTTTAAAAGGTGAACATCTTAATCAAGCCTGATCACCTGGAGCTGTGCCCACACGCAGCCACCACCATGTCCACCTTCAAGCACTGGCTAGCCAGCTTTGAAGGCTATCTCAGAGCAGCCACTGAAGAACTCCCGGACCCACAGAAGCCCCAAGTTCTCTACTCACGGGTGAGACCTCAAGTTTTTCCCCTCATCCGGGATGCATCCACCTGCACAGAAGCGATGACGCTACTAAAGGAACAATACATCAAGTCTGTGAATCAAGCGTATGCGAGGCACCTCCTAGCCACGAGACGGCAACTCTTGGGGGAGACTCAGGATAATTTCTTGCTGGCTCTACAGATTCTCGGTAGGAACTGTCACTGTCAGGCAGTTTCAGCAGTCCAACACACTGAACTACTAATCAGAGACGCTTATGTCACAGGCATTAAGTCTACTTACGTTCGCCAGCGGCTATTGGAAGGGGGTACGCTCGATCTTGCAGAGACTGTGCAGCTTGCCTAGAATTCCCTAGAAGAAGCCTCCCGTAATCTGGAGGCCTACACCTCCTACCGCTCGACACCCTCGTGGGCATCGTGGGCCCCAGCAGCAGCCGACTCGAGTACACCGCAAGCCTGTGCTGCACGGCAGCCAGCCAACCCCGGAGGGCCCAAATGTTATTTTTGTGGCCAGAGCAAACATCCCAGGCAGCGCTGCCCGGCACGGAGCGTGATCCACAACGGGTGCGAGAAGAAGAGCCACTTTGTTCCGTTTGCCTGGCCCGGTCAGTCGCCGCTGTTTCCAGGCCCGGCAATGCTACACCCCCCACATGTGATCCAGGGGCACCGCCACCATCTCCACCACACGCCACGTGCGGCCCATGGGCGCTGCCATCTTTGATGCAGTCCGCCATGTGCGCCACGTGGGCGCCGCCATCTTCGGCGCCACCTTGGACCACGCCTCAGGACCCCTGCTCGTCTGGCCGTTCATGGGCCACCGATGCCTCTGCTACCGCTGATCAGTCCGGGACCTCCCAACATCTTCCGCACCTCGCCTACATCACCTTTGATCAGTCTCAGCCCCGCAACTTCACAACCGCTACGAGGACGGTAAAGATCAACGGGCATGAGACGACCTGCCTCTTTGACTCTGGGAGCACAGAGAGTATCATCCACCCTGCTACGGTAAGGTGCTGCTCCCTCCCGTCACCCAGAAAATCTCCCTGGCCTCCGTATCCCATTCCGTGTAAATCCAGGAGTACTGCGTCGCGACCATTTCTCTACAGGGCGTAGAGTTCAGCAACTTCAGGCTCTACATCCTCCCCCATCTCTGCGCTGCCCTGTTACTAGGTCTTGATTTTCAATGCCACCTCCAAAGCTTTACCTTGAAATTCGGCGGACCCCTGCACCCGCCCTCATCGTCTATGGCCACAACCCTTAAGGTCGATCCACCTTCACTGTTTGCGAACCTCACCCCGGACTGTAAGCCCATCGCCACTAGGAGCAGACGGTACAGTGCGCAGGACAGGACCTTTATCAGGTCAGAGGTCCAACGGCTTCTGCGGGAGGTGATCATTGAGGCCAGTAACAGCCCCTGGCGAGCTCAAATGGTGGTAGTGAAGACGGGGGAGAAGTACAGGATGGTCATTGACTACAGTCAGACCATCAACCGGAACTCGCAGCTCGACGCATATCTCCTCCCACGCATATCTGACATGCTAAAATCAGAATGCGCAGTATCGAGTCTTCTCCACAGTTGACTTGATGTCCGCCTACCACCAGCTCCCCATCTGCCCGGAGGACCGCCAATACACTGTGTTCGAAGCAGATGACCGCCTCTATCATTTCCGTAGAGTTCCCTTCAGCGACACCAATGGGGTCTCGGTCTTCCAGAAAGAGATGGGCCGAATGGTTTACCAGTACGGGCTGCTGACCACCTTCCCGTACCTAGATAACATCACCATCTGCGGCCATGATCAGCAGGACCAGGACGCAAACCTCCAAAAATTCTTCCATACCGCCAAACTCCTTAACCTCACCTCCAATAAGGACAAATGCGCGTTTCGCACAAACCGCTTAGCCATCCTTGGCCACGTAGTGGAAAATGGAGTCCTAGGGCCCGACCCCGACTGCATGCACCCCCTCCTGCAACTCCCTCTCCCCCATTGCCTCAAGGCCCTGAAATGATGCCTGGGGTTTTTCTCATATTACTCCCAGTGGGTCCCTAATTATGCGGACAAGGCCCGCGCACTCATCGAGTCCACAGTTTTTCCCCTGACGGCTGAGGCCCACCGGGCCTTCAACCACATCAAGGCAGACATCGCCAAGGCCATGATGCATGCAGTCGACGAGACCCCCCCCTTTCAAGTGGAGAGCGATGCATCGGACGTAGCTCTAGCCGCAACCCTCAACCAGGCGGGCTGAGCCGTAGCTTTCTTTTCATGAACCCTCCATGCCTCCGAAATTCGGCACTCCTCGGCCGAAAAGGAGGCCCAAGCCATTGTTGAAGCTGTGCAACATTGGAGGCATTACCTGGCCGGCAGGATATTCACTCTCCTCACTGACCAACGGTTGGTTACCTTCATGTTTAACAATACGCAGCGGGGCAAGATCAGAAAAATGACAAGATCTTGGGATGGAGGATCGAGCTCTCCACCTATAACTATGAGATCTTGTATCACCCGGGGAAGTTCAACAAGCCCCCATATACCCTATCCTGCGATACATGTGCCAGTGCACAAGTGGACCGATTCCG
The DNA here is from genome assembly GCF_902713615.1 of Scyliorhinus canicula. Lineage (NCBI taxonomy): Eukaryota > Metazoa > Chordata > Chondrichthyes > Carcharhiniformes > Scyliorhinidae > Scyliorhinus > Scyliorhinus canicula. Next base: position 37,845,193 of record NC_052153.1, read on the forward strand.
GGCTCTCCACAATGACCTCTGCCACCCGGAGGTCACCCGGTTCTTCCATTTTGTCAAGGACCGCAACCTGCCGTACTCTATTGAGGAGGTCAGGACCGTGACCAGAGACTGCCAAATCTGCGCAGAGTGCAAGCCACACTTCTACCGGCCAGATAGAGTGCATCTGGTAAAGGCCTCCCGCCCCTTTGAGCGCCTCAACATGGACTTCTAAGGGCCCCTCCCCTCCACTGACCGCAACGTGTACTTCCTCAACGTAATTGATGAGTACTCTTGTTTCCCTTTCGCCATCCATGCCTCGACATGACTTCTTCATCAAGGCCCTGCACAGCATCTTCACCCTGTTCAGTTTTCCCATCGACATCCACAGCAATCGGGAATCCTCCTTCATGAGTGATGAGCTGTGTCAGTTCCTGCTCAGCAAGGGGATCGCCTTGAGCAGGACGACCAGCTGCAACCCTTGGAGAAATGGGCAGGTGGAGAGGTAGAACAGGACGGTCTGGAAGGCCATCTTGCTGGCCCTTCGGTCTATAAATCTCCCGGTCTCTCGCTGGCAAGAGGTCCTCCCCGATGCGCTCTACTCCATCGGGTCACTCCTGTGCACTGCTACCAATGAGACCCCTCACGAACGTGTGTTTGCCTACCCTAGGAAGTCCACCTCCGGGGTCTCGCTCCCAACATGGCTGACAGTTCCTGGACCCGTATTCCTCTGGAAGCATGTGTGGAGCCATAAATTGGACCTCTTGGTTGAGAAAGTCCACCTCCTCCATGCGAACCCACAGTACGCCTACGTGGCACACCCCGACGGGCGACAGGACACAGTCTCCCTCCGGGACCTGGCACCTGCTGGGTCCCCACCCACAACCCCCGACCTGATACCGCTGCTCCCCCCCCCCCCGGTTGCCTCATTCACCCCTGCACCACCCACCCTCCCACCAGCGAACCTCACCGCAGCCCCCACTCCAGCAGTATCCGTCCTCTCACTGGTTCTACTAAGGGGTAACGAAGGAGGGGACAACACTCTCCCAGAGTCGCAGGTGACCGCATCGGCGCCCACACCACCACCAGGACTGAGGCGATCGCAGCGGAGGTTCAATGCTCCCGACATACTCAATCTGTAATGTTGTTCTTCACCGCTGCCGGACTATTTTTTAAACAGGGGGTGAATGTGGTAAACACTGCTGGTGATACCTTACATGTATTACGGTACTGCCACTGTATTACAGGTACCACAGTAAATCCCAGCCTGCTGGCTCCTCCCAGCAGGCGATGTATAAAAGTGTTTGCTTTCCGTCACTGCTCCCATTCTGGTTCCAGCTGCAGGAGACACAACATCTTGTACAATAAAGTCTCGATTGTTTCACCATTCTCGTCTCGTGGTAATTGACGATACATCACTACCTATGCCATCGCATTGGTGTGCTTGCTTCCTTCAAGCACCCCTTCATGTTCCAGCATACTGTCCACTCTTTTAAAATCATCATCGTTTACCATGCCCCGGGCAGCACGGTGGGGCAGTGGGTTAGCCCTGCAGCCTCACGGCGCCAAGGTCCCAGGTTCGATCCCGGCTCTGGGTCACTGTCCATGAGGAGTTTGCACATTCTCCCCGTGTTTGCGTGGGTTTCGCCCCCACAACCCAAAGGATGTGCAGGGTAGGTGAATTGGCCGCGCCAAACTGCCCCTTAATTGGAAAAATGAATTGGGTACTCTACATTTATTTTAAAAAAAGCCCCAAACCCTGCACTGAATTTCCTACTCAGGTAGCCTTCCTCCTTTTCTCTGTCTCTTTTCTGAGTGAATCCTCATCCTCAGTAATTTTAATTTTGATCCCAACTTCCCTTATCTTCTATTCACTGGAATTACTGACCTCTTAATCTCCTTGCTCTCCAGATAAACTCTTTACCCAGATCAATGGCCATAATTTGATATTGACACATCCTTTGGCCTCTCCAGTCTCATGGTTTGTATCAATGATAAGGTTGCTTCTGACCACAGATGGGCTAGGCAGCATGGCAGCACCAAGTGGATAGCACTGTGGGTCACAGTGCCACGGTCCGAGGTTCGTTTTCACCCCTGGGTCACTGTGCGGAGTCTGCACGTTCTCCCCATGTCTGCGTGGGTTTCCTCCGGGTGCTCCGGTTTCCTCCCACAGTCCAAAGACATTCAGGTTAGGTGGATTGACCATGATAAATTGCCCTTAGTGACCAAAAAGGTTAGGAGAGGTTATTGGGTTACGGAGATAGGGTGGAAACGGGGGTTTAAGTGGGTCGGTGCAGGTTTGATGGGCCGAATGGCCTCGTTCTGCACTGTATGTTCTATCTTTATTACCTCCTGTCCCTCAAATCCTTCTCTCCCTTCAAATACCATTTCGTTCTCTGCCCATTCTCAGAAAAAAACTCCACAAAATGCTTACAAATATGTGCAAACCTTTGGCCCTTTAATAACCACAATACTTCTGCAGCTGTTGATCTGCTTGGCCACTCCCTCATGTACACCTTTGATACTTTGTTTCCAGAAAAACCTTTACTTTTCTCCATTTAGGGTACCCCTATGTACAACTATCTGATTTTCTGCCTCATGTCCAGGGATACATACATAGTTACATAGAACATACAGTACAGAAGGAGGCCATTTGGCCCATCGTGTCTGCACCAACCCACTTCTGCACTCACTTCCACCCTATCTCCATGACCCTATAACCCCTCCTAACCATTTTGGACACAAAGTGTAATTTAGCATGGCCGAGCTGGTTTAGCACACTGGGCTAAATCGCTGGCTTTTAAAGCAGACCAAGGCAGGCCAGCAGCACAGTTAAATTCCCGTACCAGCCTCCCCGAACAGGCGCTGGAATGTGGCGACCAGGGGCTTTTCACAGTAACTTCATTGAAGCCTACTCGTGACAATAAGGGATTTTCATTTCATTTCATTTCATTGCAACTAACCTGCAGATCTTTGGACTGTGGGAAGAAACCGGAGCACCCACGCACACATGGGGAGAACGTGCAGATTCCGCACAGACAATGACCCAGCGGGGAATTGAACCTGGGACCCTGGTGCTATGATGCTACATGCTAGCCACGTGTGCTGCCGTAATATTCAATGGATGTTTTTTTTTTAAATTTATTTATAAATTAAGAGTATCCAAATTTTTTTTTCCAATTAAGGGACAACCACAGTGCCACATGCAGCCCCACAGGGATGTATTCTTGAGCAGATGTAGAAATCTCCACCACCAGATTTGGTTGAAGTGCATAAATTGCTTTCAGATTGCACTCTCCTCGACCAAAGTCTACTATTCCAATGTCAGGGAAAACAGAGTCAGAACATTTGCTGCTTTTCTACAATGGTAATTATCACCTTTAACCCCCTTTCCCTTGGGTTATCCTCTACTCTTGGTTCCAACAACAAGTGTGAATCTCTTCATCATCAATAAGATTGAGAATATCTGTGCAGTTGCCTCTGCTGCCTCCCTCACTTCCATTAGCCAACCAAGCGAAATCGATCCTCAGGCTCCCCTAACCCTGAGCCATTGTCTTTTCCAATTTCTTTCCTGACTCTGCTTCTGTTGTCTTTGTCAATGAGACTTACCTCCTGCTCCTTTGATCCCACTCCCACAAAAGCGCGGGCCACAAAATGTTCCTTCTTACTCAACATGCCAGCTAAAATTGTAAATGTTTGTAAAGCTGTGGTCCTCTTGCTTCCACTCTCAAAACCACCATCATACAACTCTGGGTCACAAAACTCACCTTTGGCTCTTTTGTCTTTGCAAACAACTGCCCATATTCAACCGTCTTTCCTCACCAGGGTCCTTGAATTATCCTCCAACCTAAGCTTGTCTTTTCTGTAATTCCATGCTTGAATCTCTCCAATCATGTTTTGCAATTCTGCAATTCTATGCTTGAATCTTTTCAATCATATTTCTATTTCTGCCACATCACTGGCATGGCACTAACCACAATCCCAAATGACATTGTGGGACTGTGATCATGGTTCATTAGCCCTTTTCTTCCGCCTCGACTTCTCTCCAGCTTTGGTCACCCAATCTTTGAAACCCTTATTTCTGTTGTCTAGTTCATTGGCATTACCGTTGATCCAGTTCCATTCATCTTTCCATTCATGACCAGATTATCTCCAGGAATATTTTTTTTATATATCCTTAGAGTTCTTAGGGCACGATTCTCCGGCCTCGTTGCTCTCTTGCTTGAGTGAAACAAAGCCGGTGAATCGAAGGAGAGGCCGAAAATGAGATCCGTGCCGGGCGCCAAACAGCTTGCAAAGCAACCGGTCCACTCCTGTAGGCAAAATCGCGATCTGTCTGTAAGGTGGCGAGCAACCAATTATCACCACTTAAGCCCTATTTCCATACAATTACTGGGAACCATCACTTACCCAACGGCCCCCCATCATTCATTTGCCTCTCCAGCAAGTGGTTACGCTGGCACCGATTAGTACTCCTCTTTAAAATCATGAACCTGGTGGAAGAGCTTCTGTGGGGACCGAAGTGGTGAATAGCCATCTTTGCTCACAGGCAAAGAGCCTGGGAGCACTGGGCTTGCCACCTCAGTGCTTGACAGTGGGTGGAGGACCCTTGACTCGCTGGGGGGGGGGGGGGGGGGACCCTCGGCAGCGGTGGGCCACCATGGGAGGATGGGGGGAGGTCCTGTGGCGCAACCAGGGAGCAACCTCTCGCGGCACCACAATGCAAACCCCTGGGTCATGTGTACCCGTTTCATGGGCAATCTTTGTCCCTGCCTACCTGCCCCACTGATCACCCATAACCCTCACTGGCCGCCAAGGCCTCTGGCTGTGCATCTGAGGTAATTGCTAATAGGAAACTGGCAATCGTGGTTAAGTGAGCACTTGACACAACCAAAGTGGATTCCTGTGGGTGGGCAGGCCATGTAGCATGTGGGAGTCATTGCCTGGCATCCCAATCAGACCTCAATGCCTGGACAGTGTACCTGAACACTGCAGGAGGCAACACCACACATGCAGCAGCCAACATCCGAACATCAGGAGATGGGACATGTTCATGTCCGGAGGGTAGTGAGTGCCACGGGGAGGGGACAAGCGCCCAATCCAGGTGACGTTATGAGCGGGAGTTCAGAGTATAGTGTCTGGGGTCTGGCCAGGTGTGCATGGGCAGGGTGTTCCTGGTGGGAGGGAAGGAGGATAATGGGGGATTGGAAGATCCCGGGGTGGGAACCACCTCTGTCTGCCAGTCTAACACCCTCTCCCAAGTCCTTACAGATATTGAACGCTATGGCAGGGATTTTGCACACAAAACTTGCCTTTGTGCTGCTGCTGCTAGGCCAGGCGATCACACGCTGGAGGCGGTGGTGGCAGTGTCTGCAGATGCCCGAGGCAGCAGAGAATGTGTTTGCCCTGCCCACACACTGAGGACCCGGCCACCCATCAATCAGGCCAATGAGGGACCCAGAGGGCGAGTCCCGCGACAGCCCAAGGCGTACAGGCGTCGCTGGTCGTTTGAGCAGATGATGGACAGCATGTGCCATGGGAGGCTCCACCTCAACAGGGCACCCTCTTTCGGCGGCCCTGAGCCCTGAACCTTTACACCTCAGGATCATTCCAGGGCTCCAACGGGGACCTGTGTGGCATCTAACAGGCCACAGCCCACAGGTGCATCTGACAGGTCACGGATGCACTGTATGCACGGGCGGAAAACTACATCATCTTTGACATGGACCAAACCCAGCATGATGCCCAGGCAGCAGGTTTCTGTGCCATCGCTAGGATGCCCCTGGTTCATGGCGTAATTTATGTAGCTTTCATTGCCACCCCCCGGGAAGTGTGCACACAAAAGGTGAAGTCACACGGGATCCTGGTACAAAGGGTGAAGTCACACAGGATCAGAGGTGAACTAGCAAGATGGATACAGAACTGGATAGGTCATAGAAGGCAGAGAGTAGCAATGGAAGGGTGCTTTTCTGATTGGAGGGCTGTGACTAGTGGTGTTCAGCAGGGATCAGTACTGGGACCTTTGCTGTTCGTAGTATATATAAATGATAAGGAGGAAAATGCAATTGGTCTGATTAGTAATTTTGCAGATGACACAAAGGTTGGTGGAATTGCGGATAGCGATGAGGACTGTCAGAGGATACAGCAGGATTTAGATCGTTTGGAGACTTGTGGGGGGGGAAAGATGGCAGATGGAGTTTAATCCGGACAAATGTGAGGTAATGCATTTTGGAAGATCTAGCGCAGTTAGGGAATATACAGTGAATGGTGGAACCCTCAAGAGTATTGACAGTCAGAGAGATCGAGGTGTACAGGTCCACAGGTCACTGAAAGGGGCAACATAGGTGGAGAAGGTAGTCAAGAAGGCATATGGCATGCTTGCCTTCATTGGCTGGGGCATTGAGTATAAGAATTGGCAAGTCATGTTGCAGCTGTACAGAACCTTAGTTAGACTACACTTGGAGTATAGTGTTCAATTCTGGTCGCCACACTGCCAGAAGGACGTGGAGGCTTTAGAGAGGGTGCAGAAGAGATTTACCAGGATGTTGCCTGGTGTGGAGGGGATTAGCTATGAGGAACGGTTGAATAAACTAGGTTTGTTCTCACTGGAACGACGGAGGTTGAGGGGTGACTTGATAGAGGTCTCCAGAATTATGAGGGGCATAGACAGAGTGGTTAGTCAGAGGCTTTTTCCCAAGGTAGAGGGGTTAATTACTAGGGGGCATAGGTTTAAGGTGTGAGGGGCAAGGTTTAGAGGAGATGTACGAGACAAGTTTTTTGCACAGAGGGTAGTGGGTGCCTGGAACTCGCTGCCGGAGGAGGTGGTGGAAGCAGGGACGATAGTGACATTTAAGAGGCATGTTGACAAATACATGAATAGGATGGGAATAGAGGGATGCAGACCCAGGAAGTGTAGATGATTTTAGTTCAGACGGGCAGCATGGTCAGCACAGGCTTGGCGGGCCGAAGGGCCTGTTCCTGTGCTGTACTTTTCTTTGTTCTTTGTTCTTTTTCACACATTTCCCGGGGAGAGGCAACGAAAGTTACATCCTGGGGCAGTCGGTCATCCCCAGCCTCATCGAGGGTCATGTCAGGATGGGCAGCTGGGTCTTGGGATATAAAGGGTACCCACTGAGGACATGGCTAATGACACCAGTACGGAGGCTGGAGATCAAAGCGGAGACCCAGTACAACGAGGCCCATGCTGCCACCCGGGCTGTGATTGAACGTCGCATTGGACTCCACAAGATGTGATTTGGATGCCTCGACCGCTCGATGGTGCCCTGCAGTGCCGCTTTGTGGAGGTGTGCTGTGCCCTCAACAAGCTGGCCACAGCAGCGGGGTGACGAGCTGGAGGTTGGTAATGAGGAACATGTGGCCACCAAGGAGGAGGAGGAGGAGGACGAGGAAGAGAACAAGGACGAGGATGATGAGCTGGCTCTGGACCAGCAGAGGCTGGAGGATGAGGCTCGGGAGGAACCAGAGGACTAGCCGGAGGCTGCAGGACAGGTGGCAGCAGCGAGCAGCTGGCAAGCCCATAGGGTGAGAGAGGCCCTTAAACTCGCCCCAATCGCTTCGGACGTGGCCTGTTCTGTCTCGACGCACTTCCATTCCCCACCTTCCCAGGGTTTGTGTCACACCACTCCAGGGTGCTGGGACTGTGTCGGCACCATCAGCGGGTCACTGTTGAGGGCAGGTGGGTGATGGTAACCCGCAGAGTGCTGAGCGCCGGTGCTCCTCAATCTATGCCATAGTCTAACCCCTGCCTGTCTGCTGAGTGCTTGTTCACATCCGTGATCTATACAGTGTGCCTGGGGAGGGGGGGAATGCCTGCAGAGACGGGCTAAGGGTTCGGAGGTTGGCCCACATTGCTGAAGAAAGTGACAGAGGATTTTATTCTCCACTCTCCCGCTGGTGCCGCCCCATCATCACCCCCTCACCCCATACCTAATGCACCAATATCCTCCCTCACCCTCTACTTAATTCCTCACCCTGTCCCCCCTCACCCGGTGCCCTCAGTGAATCTCAATGTTCTATGCCTTCCTAGTTCCACCGCTATGCCTAGGTATGCCCACAGGTTGCACATCTGAAGTGGAGGCAGCCAGATGCTTACGCGTCCCATGGCCTTCGATGCCCCTGGTGGGAATCCTCTGGGGGCTCTGGGGCCCGACTCCAGCTCACTTGCCGATGGCACATGCACAGCCATGCCACCCTGTCCTGTGTGTCAGCAATGCCAACCTGTGACTGGGACAAGCTCTGCAGCACCTTGGCCATTCTCATCAAAGTCAGCCTGGTACATCCCCCAGCGAGGCAGTTATTCTGCCTCGACCCTCAGTCATGGCCATCACTGACTGCGCGACACCTTGGATACCCCCACTAATGGTGCCGACATTGTGCACCAGGCTCTCCACTGCGGTCGCCACCCTAGCAGTGTTGGCCTTGGTGCCACGCATTGCTGGGGCCATCTCCTGCACCCGTTGCTTCTGGGACTCCTCCAATTGGCTATGGACCTGCTGGAGTGTCGTTGACATCTCCCTCCCGGCCGCTCACTAAAATCTCCAGCAGCTGCGGGATGGCCTCTTCCACAGGCTGAGCATCAGGCTGGGACCCAGCTGCATCCTGGGATCTAACAGACCTCCGAGTGCTGTCTCGCCTGGGGGTTCCTGTCTCCACCTGATGTGAATCAGCAGCTGTGTGGTGCTCACCAGACTGTGCCCCAGAAGCCTGACCACTAACATTTCCCACCAAGGTGTGTGTATCTGCGCAGGTGGAGGGTGGGGATGACAGATGTGATTCCTCAATCATGTCTTCCTTGGGGCTCTCCTCCATGGTGGTTGTCAGTGGAAGGGATGCGTCGGTCAGAAAAGCAATAACAACCATCTGTGACAGGTCCTCCGGGTGGGGCCCGGTGATTCCTCACCTCTGCGGCATCCACCAGCCTCCATGTTGGTAACTGCCCTGTCGTCGGCCATCCCATCAACCTCCAGGGCCCGCTCCCCGAAGGAGGTGAGGGTTCTTATGTCTGGCATCGCACTGCCAGTCTAGGCCCTCTCCCGGCGATTGTGGGGGAGCTTTTCTGAGGAGACACAGAGACGGCATCATTAACCACTCGCGTGGTTCACAGTGGTGGGAGGGGTGTGTGAAGGGAGGGTTCGGGGGTTTGAAGGGAGGGGGTGGAGGGAGGGTTGGGGATCACATGAAGAGTTGCGGGGTGGATGCTCGCGTAGAGAGAAAAGGTCTCGTGGTGGGGGGTTGTCTTCTCACTCGTGCTGCCTGGTGTAGGTCAGCACGGTAGCATTGTGGATAGCACAATCGCTTCACAGCTCCAGGGTTCCAGGTTTGATTCCGGCTTGGGTCACTGTCTGTGTGGAGTCTGCACATCCTCCCCGTGTGTGCGTGGGTTTCCTCCGGGTGCTCCGGTTTCCTCCCACAGTCCAAAGATGTGCAGGTCAGGTGGATCGGCCGTGATAAATTGCCCTTAGAGTCCAAAATTGCCCTTAGTGTTGGGTGGGGTTACTGGGTTATGGGGATAGGGTGGAGTTGTTGACCTTGGGTAGGGTGCTCTTTCCAAGAGCCGGTGCAGACTCGATGGGCTGAATAGCCTCCTTCTGCACTGTAAATTCTATGATTCTTTAAGGTCATGTTTTTTGGCACTTGGGGCCAGTCCTACTGGCCATGCTCCCAGAGCTAACAGCCACCGCCATCTCGTCCCAGGCAGCACTGGCTGCCCTATGGCTGACCCTCTGAGACCCTCGGGGGAGCAGGACATCTCTCTTGGCCTCCTCTGCGTCTTGGGGCCTCCCCAGTTCTGCAACCCTGAATCCTGGGGCTGGTCTCCTGGACATCATTGTTGTGAGCTGGCTGGGGTTGGCTGAGCAAGTGCTGCTTATGTTGCTGCTCGACCGTATTAGCGGGAGCCAGGTGAGCGCAGTGACAGGGAATTGGCTGGCGAGCCTTCATTTGCGGCGAGAAGCCCTTGGGGTCTCATTAAGTGGACCAATTAGCGTTGACGACCTCGCTGGGCCGAGCGGCAAGAAGCTCATTCATCAAATATTGGGAAGACTGAAACCTTCATATTCAACCTGACCCGCTAACTCTGCTTTATCATTCCTGTTTTCATTCCTTTCACTAACTATTGTCTCAGTTTGAGCCAGCTTGTTAGTAAAATTGAAATCTTGCCTTTCTCCAGATTCTGCACCCAAACTCATAGCCTCCTTAACAGAAAGACCATTCACTTCTACCCCCATAACTTTCCTCAGCCCAGCTCCTGCTGAAACTCCCATGCATCCTCTTATCACTTCCAGACCTGCATGTTCCAATGCTCTGCTTGCTGTCCTGCCATTCGCCAACCTTAAAATTAAGCACATTCAAACTTTTGTTGCCCATATACTATCCTGCACTATGTCCTACTCACCCATCATTCTTTTCCTTACTGACATACAGTGTCTGCCACCGTCCCATGCTTCATTAAGATTCACCTCCTTATGTTTACATTCTTTTGTACCCTTTCCTATTTTGGGCTGAATTTAATGTTACTGGAGTAATTTTGGTAATGGGGGGTCATTTAATTAGGCTGGAGGATTGCAAGTGGAAACCCCATTGACTTCCCACCTCTGCCCCAATGGCATGAAGGCTCGTGGATGGCTTTCGGAAGGAACCGGACTTGGGAGGTGGGAAGGTTGGGGGGGGGGGGGGGGAGTGGTGGTGGGGGAAGCAGGGAAAATCCTCTCATCCTCCCCTGCGACCCACACTCTGCAACATCCCGCCCCCCTCCTGCGCTCCAGCCCCGACACCACACCACTCGCCTGTGCCTGGGTCTCTCAGCAATCCTGGGTCTTGGTTGGGTATAGAACTGCTAGCAGCCACTGCCTCTCCGGTGTGCTGCCAAGTTGGCTGACAGCTCTCAGCAGAATAAATTTCTGCCCTTGTGGTTCTTGATCCTGGAGAAGGCCCACTGCTGCCCAATTATGTGCCTGATTAGCACTTAATGTGTACAGCCCTTCCTGAAAGAAGGTTCACGATGGCTTTCCTGCCAGTTGGTGAGATCATTGTTTCCTACATTTAAGTTCTGCCTCATATCTCTGTATTTATATGTGAAATGAAAATTGCTTATTGTCATAAGTAAGCTTCAATGAAGTTACTGTGAAAAGCCCCTAGTCGCCACATTCCGGCACCTGTTCGGGGAGGCCAGTACAGGAATTGAACCAGCCTTCTTCTGCATTAGACAGCAGTTGTTTAGCCCACTGTGATAAATCAGCCCCTTGTGCAGGTATGATGTCAGGTTGCACAAGGCTATGGGCCAAGTGCTGGAAAACAGGATTAGAATAGTTAGGTGGTTGTTTTTGACTGTCTCAGACTCGATGGGCAAAGGGCCTGTTCTGTGCTGTAGACCTCTATAGCTCTATGACTCTGAAACCTGCTCCTGCTTTCTGACTTGTCTCCAAAATCTCTGTTCCTTTAACTCTGGCCCCTTCTGTAGCCCCATTATCCTTGCCCTACGATTGGCGATCATGCCTTCAATTATCTCTACTTTCCTTTACTTTCCTCACCACCTTCAAGATATTCCGTAAATCCCACCTCCACTCCTCATCTTTATTTTGACATCTATTTTTGCTTGTTCTAAAACCATTCTAAAACATTTGCTTATCTTAAAGGTGTCATGCAAATGCGGGTTGCTGTGTTTGATTAACCAAAATGAGCTCTTTCTGTGCAGTAATTTCTTTGATGCAACAATATGTTTTACAGTTCAAACATGAAATATTCAAAGGCTATAATTTTTATAGCTTTAGGTCAGCAAATTAAATGTCAATTTACTCTGAAGGAGACAAAATTGGTGATAGCTCCCGTGAGTTATTTCAGCAATTCTGAATGAAACATAAAACACATTCTACTATATAAACCGCTTTCTATAATACAGGTAGAATTTCCCCTCAAGTATAATAGCAATAATTTTTTATTTATTGATATCTGTAAAGCTCAAAGCTATCCAGAAAAAAAAATCAATATTGCTGTGTGCTTTGGTTTTGTGTTGTACGCTCACTTAAAGGTTCAAATTCCACTCCAGACCCTTGAGTACATGATCGAAACATCAACTTGAGTGCAGTACTCTGAGTACAGTACTAACAGAGATGCCTTTTTCAGATGAGACATTAAAATTAAGGCTGTGCTCCCAGGCGGGCATCCAAGAAGAACAGGTAAGTTCTCATAGTGTCCGAAAACAAGTTCTTATGGGGTTTTTCAGTCAACATAACAAAAGTAGTTTAATTGGTCATTCATTTCATTGCCACTTGTAGGAACTTGCTGTGTTAAATTAGCTGTAATATTTTTCTACATTATAATGGACGGCACGGTAGCACAGTGGTCAGCACTGTTGCTTCAGAGTGCCAGGGAACCAGGTTCGTTCCCAGCTTGGGTCACTGTCTGTGTGGAGTCTGCACGTTGTCCCCGTGTTGTGTAGGTTTCCTCTGGGTTCTCCGGTTTCCTCCCACAAGTCCTGAGAAGCGTGCGGGTTAGGTGAATTGGACACGCTAAATTGCCCCGCAGTGTCCAAAAGATAGGTGGGGTTGCTGGGTTGCAGGGATAGGGTGGAGGTATGGGCTTAGGTAGGGTGCTCTTTCAGGGGCTGCTGTCGACTCGATGGGCCATTCAGCATCGAGTCTGCACCGACCCACCTAAGCCCTCACTTCCACCCCATCTCAATAACCCCTCGCAACGTTTTGGTCACTAAGGGCAATTTATCATGCACAATCCACCTAACCTGCACATCTTTGGACTGTGGGAGGAAACCGGAGCACCCGGAGGAAACCCACACAGACACGGGGAGAACGTGCAGATTCCGCATAGACAGTGACCCAGTGGGGAATCGAACCTGGGTCCCTGGTGCTGTGAAGCCACAGTGCTATCCACTTGCGCTACCGTACTGCCCAAAGTATGTACTGGCACTGGAGGGGGTGCAGGGAGGTTAACTAGGTTGATACCAGAGTTGAGAGGATTGGCTTATGAGGAGAGACTAAGTAGACTGGGTCTATACTCATTGAAATATATAAGTATGAGGGGGGATTTTATAGAACATATAAAATTATGAAAGGAATAGACGATAGAAGCAGGGAGGTTGTTTCCACTGGCGGGTGAAACATGAACTAGGGGGCATAGGCATAGGCTCAACATAATGGGGAGCAGATTTAGGACTGAGTTAAGGAGGAACTCTTTCATACAAACAATTGTGAATCTGTGGAATTCTCTGCCCAGTGAAGCAGTTGAGGCTACCTCGTTGAATGTTTTTAAGGCAAAGATAGATGTATTTTTTGAACATTAAAGGAATTAAGAGTTATGGTGAGTGGGCAGGTAAGTGAAGCTGAGTCCACAAAAAGATCAGACATGATCTTATTGAATGGCGGAGCAGGCTCGAGGGGCTGCCTGGCCTACTCAGGCATGTTCTTATGGAAACATTAAACCCAAGGTTGGTTAAGTCAGGGCAAAGGGCTTTTATTTTCAGGCAATTATCATCTTAAATTATTTCTTAAAGTCCACTTGCTGTGCTAATGGTCACATCAACTCCAGTGGGCAACTCCTAGCATGCAGCCATATACATCTCACTAAAATCCTGAATGTAGTTGGGTTGTGGTCATGCTTTGCTCTGCTGTGAAATGAATCTAGACACCCTAATCCAAACCAACCATTTGTATCTGTTGAAATTCTCTTCAATGTTAATGTTGACTTGTGAATTATTAGTTTCTTCATGCAGACTAATAATTATTCTGTCAGTTTTAATTTAACAATGATTGAAAATCATTAGAATACTTTCCACAGGTTCTACAGCTTCTGAATAATTATCCTATTTCCAACAATCCAGCAAGGCAGTAAGTCAGGGATATGTGCATCTTGCTGAATACATTTTCTCAATTTGTTTCAGACTTTAATCAACTAGCCTACATGGCTAGATTAATCAGACTTAATAGTTATTTTCATTTATCTTTGTTCTGTCCTTTGTCCCGTGACATTAGCAATGCACACAAAGTAATTGAATTTAGTTGAAATCAAATGCAAGAAGCTATTTTGCAGTACATTATTGATTTACCAGCAGCTGAGCCTTGTAATGGTAACACAAGCGATGTTTCAGACCTTTTCAAAATGAGAATACATTTTTTTGGTCTGAAGCATTTGTATGATCAGCAGCAACAGTGGTGACCTCACAGGTATGTGCGTCATTGAAGACTATTGTTCAGCAACAATTGCTTTTGTTTCTTGCCTCTTTATTTCCTATTTGGCGACACAGTGGAACAGTGGTTAACACTTCTATCTCACAGCTTCAGGGTTCCGGGTTCAATTCCGGCCTCGGCTGGAGTTTGCACTTTCTCTCCGTGTCTGCGTGGATTTTCTCTGAGTGCTCCGGTTTCCTCCCACAGTCCAGAGATGTGCAAATTAGGTGGATTAGCCATGCTAAATAACCCAAAAGGTTAGGTGGGGTTCTTGGGATACGGGGATAGGATGGATGTGTGGGCTGAAGTAGGGTGCTCTTGCCAGGTGCTGGTGCAGACTCAATGGGCCGAAAGACCTCCTTCTGTACTGTAGACTCTATTGGGCAGCACAGTAGCATAGTAGTTAGCACAGTTGCATCACAGCTCCAGGGTATCGGGTTCAATTCCCGGCTTGAGTCACAGTCTGTGCGGAGTCTGCACGCTCTCCCCGTGCCTGCGTGGGTTTCCTACGGGTGCTCCAGTTTCCTCCCACAGTCCAAAGATGTGCAGGTTAGGTGGATTGGCCATGATAAATTGCCCTTAGTGGCCAAAAAAGGTGAGGTGGAGTTGCAGGAATAGGGTGGAGTCATGGACTGAAGTAGGGTGCTCTTTCCAAGAGCCGGAGCAAACTTGATGGGCCGACTGGCCTCCTTCTGCACTGTAAATTCTATGATATTGCACCTTCCATGAACCTGAGCTTATGAAAAAATGTCTCCACGTATCGGAGATGGCCCCAAGACCCATTTAGCCCACTATTCATTGATCTAAATTGGCTCCCAATCTTCAGTATTAAAATTCTCGGGCGGATTCTCCGCACTCACGCCGGTTCGGAGAATAGCGGGCCGCGCATATTTTCACGCGAAACCGGTCCGACGCCCACCCGCTATTCTCCGAACCCCGCACAAACTATACGTCGGAGGGGGGAGTGGGGAGACTGAGGGGGGAGTGTGGGAGACGGAGGG